>NC_133931.1:40016378-40356735 GCF_031877795.1 Strix aluco
GCAGAGCTACCTGAAAGCTTGTAGTAGCTTTTCACACCAAAACTGCTCTAGCTGAACCTGATGAAGGGCTGGGAATGTGCAGGTGATTTACACTTCAGAAGAAGGTAAGGGAAGGCCTTGTACTCATTCTTCTGAGTAAACCCTCTCTGGCCTGTTTGTGTGCCGAAGGAAGGCAGCAGGGAGTGAAGCATCCCCAGCTTCCACTGGGAAGGATCCCTGGTGGGGCAGTAGAAACTAGAGAGGAGAGAAGGGTAAATCAGCAATGTTACGTGAATATTTAAGCAACTTCCATTCTATAGTGCAAATATATATAGCAATTGACATTAGAAAAGCAAGCACAGAAATGGTCTGAAAGCATTGAAAGGGCAAGAAAGTTCTGGAAGAATTCAATCACTGATGTTTTGTAGAGCACAACATATCATTTGAGTTGAAACCCTTAAAATGTTATGGTAAGTAACTCAAAAAAAGCTACATTTCCAAGAAAGATTCATAAAGTTGTACTACTCAAAGCCAAAGTCTCTTTTCATTCTTCTTATTCTTTTGGAATAATCTAAATTTTGGGTACTCCTGAATGGAGCTGAGATTACAAAATATATCCTCAAGGAACAGCATTCTCAATCTTTAAATGCCAGTGTACACAAATGATACAAGAAGAAAATGTCAGGGTCTTGCAGCACATCCAAATCCAATGGTATTTTCATTTAAACCTCCGTAGTATACTATTTAGTCTAAAAGGTAGATTAAAGCCTTGTACTTGTTCCTTGTTCAGTAAATCAAAAACTAAAATTGCACCTAACACAAAAGCCAATTATAAAAATGTGTTTCATTAAAAATGGTCTTTCACCAAAATCAAAGTGCTTCATGGAATTACCTTATCGATAAGCTTTCACTGGTAACCTTGGTTGTCCTGGAGCCTGTTGTGACTTCAAGGCCTTCCCACACAGAACTGGGATATTGAAGCCTGAGAGCTGAATAGCAATTTCTGAGAGGTCTCACTGCCACAAGTCTGTGCCAGGCCAGATCATGCTGATGTCTTGGAAGTGCACCTGGAGGCAAGTCCTTCCGTGATGTTGCTCATGATGGGAACCGAAAGCCTTCAGCCTTGATAGGACCCAGACTTTGGGAACCTATCCCTCCTCATGTGTGAGGATGCCCATAAAGTCAGAGGGACCAGCCTGGAAGCCCAGAACTGCCACCACATTTGACTCACAGTAGTTTTGTTCTCTAACTTCATGATGCCAGGGCATAAAATGGGAACAAGCAAGAAAAAACTGGAAACCTGGATAAAAGATTCAAAGATCTCTTCAACTCAGACACCTCTGTAATGTCAGTCATCAGCAAGAGATTAGGTCACATACTCAGACAGCATCCTGTGTTAAACACCATTGAACTATATATCTTTTTGTCTTTTTAAAAAATTGTTTAGCTTTAAAAAATGTACCACCTGTCAATGATCTTCCAACTTTCAAATAAATTTGAAGGCCATCAGGAAATGAAGTATAATGAAAGATTTTATTTATTGTGATACTTGTAAGAAAGCTGTGACAAGGAGCATTTTATAGAAAGCCTGTGTTTACAGGACTCCCAAATATGTTTTCAGGCCAATAACTGAACATTCAAATTTCAGCATGTTGGCTGAATGAAAGCACTGTTTTTTTGTAGACCCTTTCTCATGACTGCTCTACAATGTAATAAGGGAAAGTTAGGTACATTTCTGAGTTCTACCTGCTGTCTTTCTAGCCCAGCAAGAACATTGCCAAAAACCACCCATTTGTAGACTACAAGGTGACACAGAAGCTCTCATATCTTCAAGGCAATTCTGACTCCCCCAATGGACCTCTTATCCAATATTATTTCTCCAAGTAAATAGCTGCAAGATGAAATCAAAAGCAATGGTAAGCTATAACAAATGTAACAAAAATGTTGAACTCTTCAGGATTCCCACCGACACAAGAACTTAAAATCAGAGAAAATTCAAATTAAATGTTTAACTAACTTAGATGACATGTTCTAATGGTGTAACAAAAAATAGAAGACTTATGGCATAGAATTGCTACAGATTGCAAAGGAGAGCAAGAGTCCTTAATACAAAAAAAAAACAGGCAATAGGAAGTGAACTATAAGAATCTTTGAGACAGAGAAAATAGGCCTGCATTTGAAACAATCTTCTGAATGGAGAGAAAATAAAATAGAGAGTGAGTTCCAATACATCCCCCAAAGGCCTTGAAAACAAAAAAATACCAGGCTCTGAAAATGATGATATTTTTTATGTTAAAGGATGAAAAATAAATTTAATTAGTTAGCAAAATGTAATTTTATTCCATTTGGAGTAATTTTCCAATACATTAACTTTCTCATTAGAATTCAGTTTTGTTTTGCTAAACAAAAGGAACCACTTCAACCCCTGTGGCATGAAGAATCATCTAGAAGATGAGTTGTGCCCCAAATTAATGCAAATAGTTGAATGCAAGTTCTACACAGTAACACCAAACAGAAGCACTTGGGGAGACAAGCCCAGCCTGACTGAGCAGGCAGCCAGCATAATTAGCAGCATCATTCACATGCAAAAAAAAAAAAAAAAAAAAATCAGATTTGAAAGTAGTGACTAAATAGTAGAAAGCAAGTTCAAATAGCCACTACATTTTTAGTCTGGTCCCCCTTTTTCCCTCCTCTTTCATATTTTCCCTTGTGGTTGCTCATTCTCAGTGATGTTATAGGATGAGATTAAATGCAACACTCTGTTCTTCTAACTAATTTTGCACGATACTTTGCTCCATCAGTGCAAAGAATCATCTACCTACACAATTTAAGCATATATAAGTAAAGCTATTTCAGTTCACTCCATCTGCCTCTAATTGAAATGGCTACACTAACAAAAATAATGTTCTGTATAGGGTTTTGCACAAATTACTTACATGTCAGTTTATGTTACTCTAGTACAATCACCAGAGTTTGATGTAGTTTCCATTTAAATCGCCAGAACATTAGGCCAGGGACTGTATCAGTACAGCTCTGTTCAGCTTTTAATACAACACAACTATGACTTACTGAAACATTGTGGTACTTCTGGAACAGAAACACATTTGAAAGACAAGTAATTATGAAAAATGGGGACAACTAGGCTACTGTTAAACTGTGTCAATTGGAGAGGAAAAAAAGGGGGGTTATTTACTGATGTGACTGTTCTAAAACTCATGTTGTTTGCTCTTCTTCATCTAAACAGCCAGTTCAGCTAGGAGAAGCCATGATTTTATTCAACCACAGACATTTAAAAAACTGTTCCCCCTGTTCTCTGCCCATAAAGAATTACAAAACCTCACTCACAGAATATGTTTGATAGGTCTAGAGACCACAGCAGTTACTGTTTGCATTGACTGAGATGCTATAGTACTGATCAGTTATAAACTCTTAATAATCTCATCAATAACTCCATGAACTGCTCAGAGAAAAAGGACTTTGTGATTTTAAGACAAGTCACTACCTCTGATCTGGAGTTTTTACAGGTCCATGAAATGAGTTACAGTTCCCAGTTACAAAGAAAAAAAAAAAGAAATCAAAGGAAAACAACTGATATAATTACACCTAAACTAAAAAAAAAAGCAAAACAAAACCAAAAGAGGGTCTGGAAATATCAGCTCCACTTCCAAGCCAAAACAACCCTCAGGCTAAATACAATTTGGAAATAATATTACCAAGTTTAACTTAATTAAGTTAATAATTTGGAGAACTGATTTCAGGAAGAGTATGGCTGGCATGTGTGAAGCAGAGCAAATCTAGCAAGGAGACAGATGAAAAGGTTGTTTGTCCCTGTGGGACAGGGAGAAAAGAGAGATGAAATTACCGACTGCAACACAGGACCACTTCATCTGGGAGAAGTGCATGAGGAAAACTGTATGTGCCAAAACCAATATGTTTCTACTAAGTCCATGAATTTTAGGCTTGTCTTTTGAAGATATTTTACAGGTTTCCTGGCAAATGAGGCTTCAGGTGTCTGCCACTAAGGTAACTATGTATTGTTTAATTGACTCCAAAAGCAATATAGCAATTATCTGTCTATTGAGAGAGTTGCTAACTCCCTGTTCCAGAACAACCTGTGAGGGCCCAATAAATGTGGACATGGCATAATTTCTTTTGGTTTTTTAGCCTGGCCTGTATTAAGACAAGATACTTGAAAAAAAGAAAAAAAAAAATCATAACTGGTTCCTAGGTTCCACTCAAAACCAAGTCCAACTGGAATAAATTTTGAGAGGTGCCATCAACTTTAGTCTGCTATTAACTCTCCCTTCATTTTGACTTTAAAAAAAATAATAAGTGCTATCCAAGTGGTCCAATAATTCCACTGTTCTGTTGAGGTAAAGAGGGAGGACAATCTTATTAAGTTTTTCTGTTGTACAGCTGTGATTCATAACTTAATATTTTGATTATTACTATCCTTCAGTATTGAGGTGTTGGGAGGAAGCTTTTCAATATATTACCCCAGCACCATGTCCTTTTCTCTAGGTCTCTCTGTTCCTTCAGTGCCCCTGATGGAATCAAGGACTGATTCACAGAATTACAGAGTGGTTTGGGTTGGAAGGGACCTTAAAGATCATCTAGTTCCAACCCCCCTGCCATGGGCAGGGACACCTTCCACTAGACCAGGTTGCTCAAAGCCCCATCCAGCCTGGCCTTGAACACTTCCAGGGAGGGGGCAGCCACAGCTTCTCTGGGCAACCTGTGCCAGTGTCTCACCACCTTCATAGTAAAGAATGTCTTCATTATATCTAATCTAAATCTACCCTCTTTCACTTTAAAATCATTGTGCCTCGTCCTCTCACTACAGGCCTGGGTTAAAAGCCCCTCTCTGCCTGCCCTGCAGAAACTGTGCTGGCCAAAGGTGATGGCCCTGTATCACCTTTGTGTTTTTACTCCTCTGTTCATGATCCATCCTCCACTATACTTTACAGTGCAGGTCTCTATTGTTTGGCTTTTGGACTTTATGAAGCAATTTCAAATATTTTAGAGTATTAGATTCTTCTAGAGTTATTCTGTTCTCATTTATTAAAAAAAAAAAAAAAAAGGTGACAAAAATCTCAGGTATTTTTTTCACCATTGAAAAACCTTCAATCATAATGACCTCTGAAATAGTTTCCCTCAGAACTACATAGCACCTTCCTGAATGAGGCTGTTACATTATTCCAGACATATTCTAGCTCATTTTTTCTTCTGTTTTTTTCTGTTCTGGGTTGTAACCACTCAAGAAGTGCAGAAAATGAAAAATGCCTATAAAAATGAATTCTCTGCCAGATCTGAGTACAGAAGCAAATGTCAAAGAAAAACTTTATTTGTCCTTTAGGACTTGCATGATGGCTAAGATCAATCATACCACACAAACTCTGAATGCATTGTTATTCAGTTATTTGTAAATATACACATGCTCAACACAGTAGAGAATGTGTGCATATCTTTCAAAAGTCCACTGTAAGTAATTCTTCAGCTTGTAATTTTGTATCATTCTCTTGTTCTTTCTTGCTGGTACTGAGGGGCTGTTTGCACCTTAAGTGGCTTGCACCTCACAACTTTTTCTTTTCACAGTACTTTCCAGAGGTCACTAATCTTTGTGCTAAGAATCAAGAGTCTTTGAGAAAGACACAATTCTATTACATGGACTATAACCACAATCTGTGATAGTGAATATTGTTATGAGTTGTTCAGATACTTCCAGGGTTTAACAGGTGCCACCATCATCAAGAGAAACACAATGCAGGATCCTGAAAAGGTTTTTCTAAGCTAGGTTAGGCTTAGGGTTTGAGGTGGTTTTCTTAAAAAAAAAACCAAAAAAACCCAAAAAAAACCACAACTAAAAAAATCACAGCTTTCCTGAAATGAAGCAATTTTGAAATTATAACTTTTATAATCCTGATGTATGTACATACAGAGCAATACACCTCTAATACATCTATGTATCTAAATATATTTATTTAGAGCATTAAACCTGGAAAATTCATTTGAAATTGATGCCCAGATTCTACAAAGCATTAACAATCGAAGATCTGAATCTTTCACTCTTAACTACTTCCCGTCAATCTGAAAGGAATTTTCTTTCCCATGTTATAAGAAGTTTAAAGACCTTTCTGTCACTCTAATGACATCATCTCCTACAACCCACATCACCACAACATCACACAGGCTGTCCCCTCATTCTTCTAGGAACTTCCAATAACTTCTGCATCAGTTCTTGCCTGTTCCAACCCAGATTCAGAGTCCTGGCTGAAAAAGCATTAACTCGCAACTTGGTGTTAACAGGTGCACCAACTGCATATTTAGTATCTGCAGGTGAAATTTCTTCCCATACAGTCAGCACTAGGCCAGCTCTGAAGGCAGCACACACCAATTAAACTAGAGTGGGTAGGCAGGAGCTATTCATTTAAGCTGATAGAAGCATCTTTTAGAAGTCACTTAGCAAGATTCTGACCACAACAGTGTCCTAATTCCCACAACTTTGCTTATTAGCAGCATAAGGGCAGCAATAATGTTAAAACTGCAGCAGAATGTGTCTAAGCTTGTATCCCTTTACAACTTGCCAATAACCCTCATTTTACGGGTCAAAGTGCAAAATGGCAATAGGAGCTTTCAGAAAGCAGCAAGTTCTGCCCATTTTTTCCTTTGACATCAGAGATATTCTTTGGTTTTGATCCTTGAGACTCCTCCAGAGGTGCAGAATAATGTTACAGCACTGTGGAGTCTGAGCGTGCCTTTCACTTAGCTGCCAGTTCAGTGAGATGAGAGCAGTGCTACATTAATTTCATTCAGACTTTTGGAAGGCTCTCACTTTGTATATAAAACTGTACTAGAGGTGATTTTCAGGGATGATATTTGCCTTAAAAGGGTTCATCTTACAGCATCCCTTCTTCAAAAGCTGATTACCAAAACACTGTTAAATGAAGGCTGTATTTTCAAAATTTAAAGAAGGGATTCAGCCCTTTGGGGCTATATTGACAATGCATAACTTAGCACTGCACTGAAAAATATACTTTGTAAGCAAACCCTTCATGATACCGAGGATGAGAGCACGGTGACTGATCTGAGTACAGATTAGAATTCCAGCCTGCATATGATGGGGGAATCTATACGTTCTGCAGCACTGTTATTGCTATTTAGAGGACATCACTGTTTTGCTTTGTTACAAAACATACTGTGTGATCTAAATAAATATCTGTGCATGCTTAGTCTGCTAATGATGCAGAAGAAATGGAGTCAATTGGATTTTCTCCCATGAATACTATGTTGGTGTTTTGTAGATTATTTGAGAAGAGGTTACACACAATAGTCTGGCAAGTAGGGTAGACATACCATTTCTAGCATGTGGATTTCTTACAAACTCATCCGTTATAGCTGCTGTGTCACATCATTGATCAGCTAAACTGCATGGACTGGAGAGAAAGTGTTATTTAAAAGATCAATAAGGGGAAAAATATCTCAACATCTTCCAGGAGCAGAGAGGACAAACTCAACACAGTCCTGGTATTTCTGAGCAGAGATCAACAGCACAGAAAATAAGAGGCCATCTATAAAGGAAACAAAATTTCAAAGACAGTATCAAGGACAAAGGAAACAATCTTCAGTATGTAGATAGCTTAAAGGTCTCTTTAAAACAAGTTAAGTGGCTGAGCAGACTAAAGAAGAGAGAGAATGCTCTGGTTCAAACAGTCTAAAAGAAAGTAGAATATATTTGTTTTTCAAACCCTAACAGCCAGGAGTAAACAAATGTTTCCACTACAAAGGTTTCTCGTTCCCCTATTTCTGTAGCATTGCAAACAATTTCTAGAGGAGATGCAGAAGTAATAGAAGCATCCAATCCTGCTATCATGTGCTCTTGATGACAGGATATCTCCAGCTCCAACTCAGGACTTTCCAAGCCAAACCTATCATGTGGCCGAGTAAGACACAGGCAACTATCTGACTCTTGTAATAATTACCAATATCTGCTTTTCTAAATTCTCCCTGTTTTCAAATAAATAACACCAGTGAGTAAACAGAAAAATAATTAATTCTAATCCCACGGATTTTTTTATTCGTTCTAAAACTCCTTCTTGGTCACAGGGCTCTGTTAGAGGAGGGTGTGGATGAGGAGCGGGAGGAAAAGGAGGAGCAAATTCTGCAAAGTACTAAAGAAACTGGGAAGAGTGAAAAAAGGATAGATAAGAAAAGTCATAAGGAGGCCCAGCTGGAAGAGTGAAGAAAGAACAAGTTAGTACGAGAGAAATAGCACGTATCTTTCCAAAGTCCATTGCAAGTAATGGAATGATCACCAACAAAGCCTCTTCATTCACGGTACTTCAGTGAGTACCTGACAGTCCTTAGAAGCACCATCTATTTATCCCCAGCAGAAATCAGAAAGATACAGTAGAAGAGAGAAAGGAAACAGCAGAGGTTTACACTAGGGTCAGAGGCTTGAGGATTGCAATATATTGTGTCCCTGTAGGTGAGGGATGCCAATGAAAACCAATGGTGTAAGAAGCTATGTTTTTCTCTGATATCCTCCAGATGCTAAGCTACCAGAAGAAATTGAAAATGAGTATTAGCTGTGCTCAGGCACCTGCCTTAATCTTCACTTGAAAGTAATTCCACAGGTAAGGCTTAATCAAAAGCTCCACTGCCCCCATGAGTTAGGCATGATTCAAGTGATCCACTTCAGAGACACCCGCAACTCTGCCCTTCTGGGCCCGCTCCCAGGCCTCGCTGCGATCCTGCCTCTCCCAACAATCATTCTGCCACGCAAACATTTTTTGAAGCCTTTCCCTTCTAGGGAAGAATCCTTAAGGAAGTCTCCTTCAGTTCAGGTGCCTGGGTAACCAGGCCAAGGGACCAGGGCAATTCCCCCGTGCACTCCTGCCAGCCTCCCTGCCCAGGCAGCAGCACAGGCTACCAACAGACCTCCCACACACACAGCATCCTTGGACTGCAGCTTTACAGTTGAGGTCCCATTTACTGCACTGCAGTTTTACAGACAGCTGCCTGGGGACAATGACCCGGTCAATAGAGTTCTAAATGTGGCCCATGATTTCATTCACCAGAGCTGAAAAGCAAAGAGGAGATGCTGTGCGGCTTTATAGCAAAACAAACCATTTTGCTTTTGGGTCACTAGAGTGCAGTGACACAAGACAGTAAAAGCCCAGTGTACCTTCTGCATGATATCTGTTTGATGACCTGATACTGATGTAATGATAATGAAATTACTTCTTGATAATGAAAGAAAATCTAACCCACACCTGGCAGCCCTGCGGGAAATCCCATTGGAGAGGGCAGAAATTAAATGGATGTAGAAGGTCAAAACTATATTTTCCCTTGTAAAGGTGATCTTTCTGTAATCAGAACTGGGAAATAAGGAGCTCATGGAAAGCATATATGCACTGAGAAAAATTGTGAAGGTCCTCTTACATGGCATCAAAAATTCAGGCTTAATTATTCTAATTCCTTTTATGATCAGGAAAACTGTATAAATAGAAAAAACTATGTGACAACGGCAGTTTGAAACTCCTTGACTCTGCATTTTCAGCTCAGTTGCTGAGGAGAGGGGCTCTGAAGAGGAGGACAGTGGCAGGGGACCCTCCTGAAAGCATCAAAAACCCACAGCAAAACCACAAGACATGAAGGCAGAAGCCCAGGGAAGAGGGAGAGCCTGAAGTCGCCTCCCCCCTGAGCGGGAAGAGCGAGCTGCTGCTAACAAGGGCAGCGGGGACTCAGAGTGGGCGGAGACTGGAGTAACGACACCCCACACCCCTCACGTACAAGAGCAGCCTGCAGGGAGCGCGAGTGACCAGGAGCGCGGCAAACAGGGCGAGGCGCAGCAGAAGGGCAAGGTGCAGCAGAAGGGCAAGGTGTGGCAGTTAGCGCAGGCAGGGCGAGCAGACAGGGCACAGTCCCTATCCGGGGTCTAGAACTTATCTGAGCTAGTTTCATCTTATCATCCTCCACGAGTGGACTGAACCATGGTCTCCACTCATGTCAAAACCACCACCAGAAAGAACGTGGCGACCCAGACGGAGCTGCCATGCAAACATGCAGCGGTCCGGGTCTCAGGCTGCAGGAGTGCCCGAGCCTGTCAATCCTGCCGGAGGGCACCAGTGACAGCACCTGTGTGCGCTGCGATCAGCGAGATGACCTGCTCAGCCTGGTGGCAGAACTCAAAGAAGAGGTTGAAAGATTAAGAAGTATTAGGGAGTGTGAAAGGGAAATTGATTAGTGGAATAACACCTTGGCACCCATGAAGCAACAGGAGCAAATGGAGACTCCAAACGAGGCAGGCAATCCCTCATCCTCTTGCTACCAGGCGGAAGGAGGGGATCTAAGAGATGGGGGAGACTGGAAACAGGTCCCTGCTCACGGAAGCAGGAAAATCCTCTCCCAACCTCCCTCACCCTCCATGGTGTCCCTTCACAATATATTCAAGGCCCTGGAATCTTTGAATGATGAAGAGAAGGAGGAAGAGAATAGACAAACAAGGAAGAAGACCAAGGTCCAACAAGGCCAGGTCATTATAGACCAGATATTAAGACCAGTTCTAAGAAGAACCCCAGAATAGTCATTGTAGTGGGTGACTCCATTCTGAGGGGTGTCAAAGGCCCCATATGCAGACCAGACCCGCTTCATACGGAGGTCTGCTGCCTCCCTGGGGCCCAGGTCAAGGACCTCACAGCTAAACTCCCTGCTCTAGTGAGACCCAAGGACTACTACCCTCTCTTGGTTTTTCAGGTAGGTAGTGATGACATTACCAGGAGAAGTCCTAAAGCAATGAACAGAGATTTCAGGGCCTTGGGGGAACTGGTTAAGGGGTCAGGGGCACAAATTTTGTTCTCCTCCATCCCTTCAGTTGTGGGGATGGATGAAGAAGAATACAGGAGAACTCAACAGATGAACTTGTGGCTCCAAGACTGGTGTTACCATCAGGGCTTCGGATTTTTCAATCATGGGTTGGTATACAGGACGCCAGACTTTTTGGCAATAGATGGGATGCACCTGTCCCAGAGGGGGAAGAGGATCTTGGAGCAGGAGTTAGCTGGGCTCATTGACAGAGCTTTAAACTAGATTTGAAGGGGGAAGGGGTAAAACACCAGCCCATCTGAAGTGCATGTATACCAATGCACACAGCATGGGTAACAAGCAGGAGGAGCTTGAAGCCATGATGAAACAGGAAAATTATGATGTTGTGGCTATTACAGAAACATGGTGGGATGTCTCCCGTGACTGGAGTGTGCCAATTGATGGCTACAAGGTCTTTAGGAGGGATAGACAAGGAAGGAGAGGTGGTGAGGTGGCGCTGTATGTTAGGGACTGTTATGATTGCTTTGAGTACAAGTGTAGCGAAGACAGGGTAGAGTGTCTTTGCGTTAGAATCAGGGGGAAGGCCAACAGGGCAGATGTTGTAGTAGAAGTCTACTATAGGCCACCCACCCAGGACACAGAGGTGGATGAAATATTCTATAGGCATTTAGGAGAAATCTCACGATCGCTTGCCCTTGTTCTTGTGGGAGACTTTAACTTCCCAGATATCTGCTGGAAATACAACACAGCAGAGCGAGACCAGTCCCGGAGATTCCTGGAATGTGTGGCAGATAACTTCCTGATGCAGCTGGTGAGAGAACCAACCAGAGAAGGTGCCCTGCTGGATCTCCTCTTTGTGAACAGAGAAGGACTGGTGGATGATGTGGCGGTTGGATGACTAGGGCACAGCGATCACGAAATAATAAAGTTCTCTATTCTTAGAGAGGCCAGGAGAGGGGGCAGCAGAACTGACATCCTGGACTTCCAAAGGGCTGACTTTGTCTTGTTTGGGCACCTGCTTGACAGGATCCCTTGGGAGATGGTCCTGAAGGGTATAGGGGTCCAGGAAGGCTGGGCACTCTTTAAGAAGGAAGTGTTAATGGCTCAGGAGCAGGCGGTCCCCAGGTGCTGTAAGAGAAGCCAGCGACAGAGAAGGCCACCCTGGCTGAACAGGGAGCTTTGGCTGCAGCTCAGGGAGTCAAGGAGAGTTTAGAGCCTTTGGGAGAAGGGACTAGCCACTCACAGTGATTCCAAAGAGGCTGTGAGGCTATGCAGGGCAGAAAGCAGGAGGTCTAAAGCCCAGCTAGAAATTAATCTGGCTTCAGCAATCAAGGACAACAAGAAATGTTTCTATAAGTATATGAGCAGCAAAAGAAAGACCAGGGAGAGCTTCCATCCCCTGCTAGACGCAGGAGGAAACATGGCAATGAGTGATGAGGAAAAGGCTGAGGTGCTTAATGCCTTCTTTGCCTCAGTCTTTAATAACAAGACTAGTTGTACTGAGGGAATCCAGCCTCCTCAGACAGAAGACAGAGACTGGGAGAACAACCACCCCACAATCCAGGAGATAGTCAGTGACCTACTGCATCACATAGACATACACAAGCCTATGGGACCGGATGGGATACACCCGAGGGTGCTGAAGGAGCTGGCTGGGGTGCTCACCAAGCCATTTTCCATCATTTACCAGCAGTCCTGGCTGAGCGGGGAGGTCCCGACAGATTGGAAATTGGCCAATGTGACGCCTATCTATAAGAAGGGTAGGAAGGATGATCCAGGAAATTACAGGCCTGTCAGCTTGACTTCGGTGCTCAGGAAGCTGATGGAGCAGCTCATCCTGAGTACCATCATACAACACATGCGGGACAACCAGATGATCAGGCCCAGTCAGCATGGGTTTATGAAAGGCAGGTCCTGCTTGACAAACCTGATCTCCTTCTACGACAGGGCGACCTGCTTATTGGATGAGGGAAAGGCTGTGGATGTTGTTTACCTTGACTTTAGTAAGACCTTTGACACTGTTTCCCACAGCATTCTCCTGGCAAAACTGGCTGCTCGAGGCTTGGATGGGCACACGCTTTGCTGGGTAAAAAACTGGCTGGATGGCTGGGCCCAAAGAGTTGTGGTTAATGGAGTTAAATCCAGTTGGCGGCCGGTCATGAATGGTGTCCCCCAGGGCTCGGGTTTGGGGCCATTCCTGTTTAACATCTTTATTGATGATCTAGATGAGGGGATCGAATGCACCCTCAGTAAGTTTGCAGATGACACCAAGTTGGGTGGGAGTGTTGATCTGCTCAAGGGTAGGGAGGCTCTGCAGAGGGACCTGGACAGGCTGGAGCGATGGGCTAAGGCCAACTGTAGGAGTTTCAATAAGGCCAAATGCCGGGTGCTGCAATTCGGCCACAACAACCCCCAGCAGCGCTACAGGCTTGGGGAGTGGCTGGAGACCCACCAGTCAGAGAGGGACCTGGGGGTGTTGATTGACAGCCGGCTGAACATGAGCCAGCAGTGTGCCCAGGTGGCCAAGAAGGCCAATGGTATCCTGGCCTGTATCAGAAATAGCGTGGCCAGCAGGGACAGGGAAGTGATCTTACCCCTGTACTCGGCACTGGTGAGGCCGCACCTCGATTACTGTGTTCAGTTTTGGGCCCCTCACTACAAAAAGGACATTGAATTACTTGAGTGTGTCCAGAGAAGGGCAACGAAGCTGGTGAAGTGTCTGGAGCACATGTCGTATGAGGAGCGGCTGAGGGAACTGGGGTTGTTTAGTCTGGAAAAGAGGAGGCTGAGGGGAGACCTCATCGCCCTCTACAACTACCTGAAAGGAGGTTGCAGAGAGCTGGGGATGAGTCTCTTTAACCAAGTAATAAGCGATAGGACAAGAAGGAATGGCCTCAAGTTGTGCCAGGGAAGGTTTAGACTGGATATTAGGAAGCATTTCTTTACAGAACAGGTTGTTAGGCATTGGAATGGGCTGCCCAGGGAGGTGGTGGAGTCCCCATCCCTGGAGGTGTTTAAGAGTAGGGTCGACATAGCGCTTAGGGATATGGTGTAGTTGGGAACTGTCAGTGTTAGGTTAACGGTTGGACTAGATGATCTTCAAGGTCCTTTCCAACCTAGATGATTCTGTGATTCTGTGACTCTGTGAAACTGGCTTAGCTCCATTTAAAGGAAAAGGATTTTGCCTGCTTACATGTAGTGCTAGGGCCTGAATAATAGGCCCCAAAAGAAAGTTGACCTCTAGATGAATCTCACAATCAAACGTTATCCATTATTGGTATCTGCTAATTAGTAAAATCTGTATTATCATTAGCAATTATTAATTAGTATGAGCATTAATGAAATATCTATGCTCACTAGGGAAAGATGTAGCTTGGACAAAATGTAAGTAGTAGTGAGGATGAAATGTTGTGAGAATGTGTATCCAACTTCCCTTGTTTAGCATTGTTCAATGCTGAGAACCCAAGTGTTTGGCCTTGTTAGAAACTCCCTTGGTTCTTCCCCGCGAGCCCTGGCCAGGCTTTGGGTGGAATCCAACAGGAGAATGAAACCAGATGTTTCCACTCAAAGAAAAGTGCAAGTCATTATGACTTGCTGTTTTTTGGTATGTAAGTGTGGACCCTCTTGCTGCGACTTTGGATGGTTCTTCTACAGATGGACACATTGCGTAGGACTTCCCAATTGCAGGGAAACGTACTCCAAACCATCACTGTAACCGGGGCTCCCCAGCAACTGTGGATCTGGGTGTTGGTAACATATGCAAGTGGTGATGTATCTTTCTTAATCGCTATTCTCCCCATCGTGTAATAGTAATGATTAGTTTCATTACCTTGTCTGCTCTTATTTTTTATAATTAACTGTATGTAGTAATAATTAAGTGTACTATTCTGTATTTTTCTTATTGCCTATTTTCTGTATTACTTGGTTATATCCTTTAATTATTAACAGTAAAATAAGCCTACTCTTTTCACTCTGAGTTTAATTGGCATCCTCGATCAGCAAAACATTACATTAGCTAGCTGTCTAAATTTTATCACACCCTCTGAGAGCATCTTTGTTTTTCTCTCACTCAGATAAGATAATTTCAACACACTTAAGATACATTCAATTTTATCTTTCTTACTTAAGAAAACAGCGTTCTTCTGAAAGCCATTCAGACATATAAACAAAAGGAAGCCCTGTCTGATGGGGTAAGATCTGCCCACATCTTTATTACTAATCACATGTACAGCTTTTTCAGTGGCATACAGTTACAAATAGGATTAAGACCACAATGGGAGGAGACTGGAAGAACATAAATAATAGTTCTAGAGAGCAGGAGGGCATGATACATATGTGTCGGAAAGTGGTGAAAAGATGGAGTTAAATGCAAAGTCTTACCTTATTAAGCTCTGACCAAAAATTGCACGTATTTAAGGAGATGAAAAAGACTTTTCAAAAATATTCATGAAATCGAGGGGGGGGGGGGGGGAATTTATTCCACCTACCCCTTTTTCATTCTTCCATAAGGACAATAAGTTTGTGTTCAGGGCACTTGCCCAAGATGGAGAAGACCAAAGTACAACCTTTGTTCTGATTAATTCTAATCAGGGCTTTCACAGGCTCTCCCACGTCCCAAGTGAGCACCTTATCATCTGATTAATTCTGCATGTACAGCCAAATCAGCCTTTCACTTGCAAGAGAAACTGCAGCTTGTGTTTGCTGGAAAACCATAGTTTCAGCATTGCAATCTTCTTCTCATTCCAAAACATCCATATTATGAAATTCCTAACCAGGTCTAATTATTTACCTGAATGTGTTGGGTTTGTGTGTGTGGTGGGGGTTTTTGGTAGCAGGGGAGGGGGCTACAGTGGTGGGCCCCTATGAGAAGTTTCTTGAAGCTCCCCCAGCTCCAAGTCAGACCTGCCTCTGGCCAAGGCCAACCAAATCAGCGATGGTGGCTGCACCTCTGTGATAATTTATTTAAGAAGGGGAATCTGGGAGGAGGCATAGGAGTTGTGAGGAAGTGTGAAGGAGACACCTATGCAAACACCAAAGTCAGTGGAAGAAAGGAGCAGGAGGAGGTGGGGGAGGTACACCACCTGCTCTGGTGTAGAGACTCCCCTGCAGACCGCGGAGGTCACCAGTGGAACAGATGTCCATGTGCAGCCCATGGAGGACCCCACACTGGAGCAGGTGTCTGCACCCAAAGAAAGTCAGGACTCTGTGGGAAGCCCTCGTTGTTATAGTTTTGTGCTGGGAGGACTGCAACACACAGGAGGGACCCACGCTGGAGCAGTTCACAAAGAGCTGCAGCCTGTGGGAAGGACTCACATCAGAGAAAGTTCGTGGAGGATCATATCCCGTGAGAGGGACCCCACACTGGAGCAGTGAAAGAGTGTGAGGAGTCCTCCCTCTGAGGAGGAAGGAGTGACAGAAACAACGGGTGATGAACTGACTACAACCCCCATCCCTGCCCCCTTGCACCACTCAGAGGGAGGAGGTAGAGTAGCTGGGATCAAAGCTGAACCTGCAAAGAAGGGAGGGGTGGGGGGAAGGTGTTTTTAAGATGTGTTAAGTGTTGTTGGTCGTGTTTGAATCAAATTGATGGGTTTTTTCTTCCCCTAACAAGTCTGTCTTTTGCCAGTGACCATAATGGGTGAATCATTCCCCTGTCTTTATCTTGATTCTGGAGCCTTTTCCTTTATTTTCTCCTTCCAGTTCCTGAGGGGTAAAGGGTTACTGAAGGGCTGCATGGTGCTCAGTTGCCCTCTGGGCTCAAACCACGACACCAAAGAAACAAAAAATAAAGCAAAGCTGCATGAAAACTGCAAAGGTCTTTTGGATTAGGCCCAAGTGAGGGTGGATTCTTCCAGGCAGAGAGTGACCCTGGCCTAAACAATGACTAAGGCAGCAAAGACTTCATGCCTTATCAGTAGAATTCCTTCTAATGATAAATAATAATTTTAGATCTAAGGCCATAAAGTGATTAATAGCAGAAGCCAGAAATATGTTCTTCAATTCAAGTATTGGTTGATCTTAAAAACCCATCATCAAAACTATCTATAGTACGTAAACACTGAATAAGCTGAAGCACTTCTGTGCTGCACTTCAGTTCTAAAGCAAATCCATGCACTGTGGAATGCAAAAAGTTAATTCTGGGTTACCCAGACCTAGATCCTCTTTGCAAAAACTGTATTTCAGGTGCCAATGTCAAAGAACAAGTAAGGATCAGAAGGGTCAGCTGCAGACACAGAAAGCAGCTTCATGCTCCTCAAACGGTTTGTAAATTGTTTCTCTTCCCACTTCTGGGCCAAGACTCACAGCCTTCCTCTAGGGTCAGCAAGCCTTAAAATTACCCAGGACTTTGTAAATGGGCACATTTTTGTCCATCAGATTCTCATTCAGATGCAATAAAGGAATTACACAACTTTTGGTACTGTTCTGCACTTCAGTCCCTCACAGTACATACTGATAATGCAATAACATATAAAGTCCATTTAGTGATTTCCTTACCAGATATGGTTTGATCTTTTTCATATAAGCTAACGTGGTACAGCTATCTGCTGCTTCTACTCGTAGTCAGTTCAGGTATTGTGGTTTTCAAAGTGGAAAAGAATGAAATTGCCAGGTGTCTGGCAATAATTAAGTATATTTCAATAGGCACTGCTGTTTCCATTCATAATTTTGTACAGGTGACATTTTAATTATTCCTACTGTTCACGGAGCAGTTGTCTTAAGACTTCAGTCATATACACTGCACAGATATAGAGGACCAAAGGCTGCATAGCTGATAACTGTCAAACAAATCCTCCTCTTCCTCTGTCTCTTTCATTTCCATTTTCTCATACTTCAAGCCCTGCAGTTTGTGATGGGATTTTGCCTTCATAGTTTAGCTAAAGTCAGAGTGAAAGGAAATTCAAGCTACAGCACTTACTGAATGCAATTCAATCTGATTTATCAGACAGGACTGTTGAAACACCTCTTGGAAGACAGCAACTCTTGGCTCGGTCCTCACGTATTTTACAGGAATATCAGTATAACAAATTGACTTACTGAGTTTCCTGATATGACAACTCATTCAATCAAATCCTTCAGACAAAGACATCAGTGAAGAGAAGCATACTACATCAAATTGTGCATTCCACAAACCATGTACAATAACGTCTGCAGATAGGTTTACAAGCACAGACCCATACAGCCTGATGCTGCCACAGTGGGGGAGATGTTAAAAAATACCAGAAATGAAATAAATAAATATGCACAGCTAGCGCCTAGTCAGGCAGATACCGTTGATTTCCTGTACGGGTCGAAGAGGTATAGCAACCATACATTATTGGCTGCAATTCTTATGATCAGGAAGCACTTTGCTTGTCAATCTAGGTAATACATTTTTAATTTGCAACCTCATTTATAAAGGAAAGGCAACATGCCAGATATAAAAATTATGAGTATTGAAAGAAATCTATTAGTTTTGTAACAGACTCTTTGCAATTATCCCTTTAAATACGCACACACATTTGCTACCATTATACCTTAGCTTTCTCCCTTCACTGAAGCTTGGACAGAAGCAGTGTCAGTAAGTGCTTCTCATTTTTAAGTCCAATAAGACACAAATTGAAGTTTACTGTTGATTTACTTTCAATTTGTTGAGCTCTATGTCTCATCATTTCTACACGATCTATTTAGGTTTTAAGCTTCTTCAAGCAGAGACTGTTTCTTTATCTTTCTGTACAACTTCCAGCATATTTTGGAGTTGTGCTTGCAATAAACAGTAATGCTGAATGGACAAATTATTTGCAAAGGTTTTGCCTGATTCATTTCTCTGTGCATCCATTACACAGTAATATTTGCTAAAATTATTCTGTACAAGGGAAAGAAGTTACTGTTTTTTAGTTAAGTGCACTCTTAATCAGGCAGACTGTCTTTAGGACTTGATTTTATTTCTAAAAAACAAAATCTTCACTGAACACCAGAAGCCTGCATTAGAACAGTAACAATGCAGAAGTTTGAATAAAAAGTTGTGTGCACTCTGGTATAAAAACCATATATAGGAATAAAGGACTTTATACATATACAAGAACAAAGCACAACAGAACAAAGCCCTTTTCTTTACAGACCCTCAAGTGCATTTTAAGAAACATGCTGTGATTTAGAAAAACCTACTGGACTTAGAAAAAGGAATTGAATCATGGAAATCCTGTGGCTTCCGTATGCAGGACATTTTGTGGCTAGGACATCACAACAGCATTAAAAACTCTGAGTCTTTGAGAAAACAGTCCACTCTATTGAAAAACACACTACTGACCCAGAAACAGTTTCTACTGAGATCGTATTAAATGCCACAGGAGTCAAGATAAAATGAAAATAATGAATTTTCTACACAGCCTTTTACCTAAGTGGACTTCTGGTAAATACCCTCATAAGTCAGGCAGAGTCACAGACATCCAGCTGTGGTGAGGGACAACCACACACCATGCGCAGGGCCTGAGCCTGCACCTTGGACCATCTTTGTAAATGCACCCAAGCAACGTGTTGCCTCCCTCTTTCAAAGGCAACAGTGCTCACACGCAGAGTTAAGAATATAAGATGGCAAATGTTAAGGTCACGTTTTAGAAGGTATTAAGCTGCCTTGGCATTTCAGAAAACAGACTTTATACTCATCCAAAAGATAGTGAAAATCATATCAGTGTATTTCATGTGCATGCTTGGTATGTTGTATACGTTGTTTAGACATAAACTGCCAGATCGTCCAGATTAGATTTAATTCAAGCTCCCAGCCAGCAATTTTCTTTGGAACTATGGTATGAGTTGTATTCAAAATAAAACCACCAACACATAAATAAGAAAGGCACTGCTTGTGGCATGACTTGCTAGGTGGATTGCAAGACCTTCAGCACCTTACAGACACTCAGCAGTCAGTGACGGTGAGTGCCTGCACTTCCCTCCCTGTCACAGACACTGAAGATAAGAGGCTGACTGACTGCCACGGTTCCTGGGAGAACTGGCATCTTATTGCCTCACTGCTTGCATCTCTGGATTTGGAGCCCTCAGTCTCATTCTGGAGTCAGAAATGTTTTTGTCCTTAGCACAAGATAAGGAAAAGGAGGTCATTTCTAGTGCCCAAAGATGGGAGATAAGTTTTGCACCCAGTGACAGAGCGCTCCTCTGTGTCTGCCCTTCCGGAGCCGTCTTCCCCGCATAAGCTTTATCAGCTCTAGTGAGGATGGGCACCCAATTAAGCATTGATAAAGCCGTAATGAAGGAAGAGATCTTTAAGGCATCTATAATAAAATGTACTTGTCATGGTTGTTTGTCTGTATACTCTTGATACTGATTTGAGGACCAGGAAGGATTTTTTTTTTCATTTTCTTTTTTTATTAAAGGCTCTCACATTTCACCTTTAAGGCATTATTGCAAATTTTATCTTGCTAATTGACTGCTCATATGGTAATAATTTTACACCACATTAAGTAATGTTCTAATTTGGTTTAATGCCCTCACTTAATGGGAATAAAATGCAGCATATATAGAAATTATTAACCATTTACATATTCAGTATACATGCTTGTCATCTGGTTTTGGGTAAGAAGGGTGCATATACATGAGAGAGAAATATAGGAGGAATACACGTGCAGGAGAGAATGAGAAAAGCAACATAATAAACTGTCAAACTGAGAAGAATGGTGAGATACCAATTCAGCAGGCATCAATTCCACATTGTTATGTACATCACTGAATGCTTTCTGCTGCTTCAGTTGGGCTGAAAAACAGCAAGATAGAAGTAAGAACCTGATTAAACACATGACTGAATACACCAGGGATGACAGATTCAATGAATGTGTTTCTTTCTATTTAGACAGGGGAAGCATCTTTAGTTTGTGTGTAAGAGTAGTAAAGAATTGGGACTGGTAGAAAAGAAACTGGTAGAGCTGCATCACCTGTGCTGCACAGTGACTCTCTGTAGCCCCAAGTTATCTGCGAAATCCATGCTGCACCAAAGCAGAGGGTATTCTCTCCCTGACACATTTCTTCTGCTTTTGTATGGATCTGACTCCATGCTTGGCTCCATTAAACCATAAGTTACGAATAAAAAAAGCAGTAAAGCAGCCACGTCATGAATATTCAAAGTTCCCTGTGAAAACTCAGAGAGTTGGAACTTTTTTGTATGAATTTTCAAAAAAAACATCAGCTCGGGCCTTTATATATAATATTCCCCTATAAACACCATAATAACAAGAATATTTGTCCTTATATGTCCTACTCATGTACCCTAAAGCATATTATGACTGGAAATTGAATGGCATAGATTGAACTCCCAGCTGTTTGCATTCTTGTTGGTGGCTCTCAATATTCCCAGAGCTACCATTTGGAAACTATTACTTTTCTGTCACTCGCTACTCTCCTCCAGAAGGTCTAATGAACTGCGTAGGTCAACTTTCTGTCTTTGTCTTAGAAAGAACAGCTAATATCTTTTCATGACCTGATCTGATTTTTATTGCTGTACCAACACAGTTACACAGTTCACGATATTAGATTTTGAGAGAATTGTGTACATCACTGAGGACACGGAAACACAGCAGAAGGACTAAGATAAGATATAGAGATAAAAAAGATTAATTAGGTTTATTTTTTTTTCTAAATCTGCTGATTTAAACATATGTAGATATTTTATGCCAATTAAAAACTTTGCAAACTAGTACTAATAGCACTAGAATATTCCTACCATTTTTTTTCCATTAATCCAACATTAGGATTACAATACCGTGATCTCCCTGGTTATCTTTATGCAAAGGTCATTGCATGACTGTGATCTTAAAACCTTTAAATCAGACAACTAACACAAAATTCACATAGTTATTTTAAACCAGATATATTGAATACCCTGGCCAAAATTCAAAAGACTTGGTACTGCCAACTTCTGTTGGGCTGTCTGTACACGAGACTTACTACCAGCATAACTGGACATGTCAAATGCTGTATGATCCCTTATTGATCTATAACAAATAGAAACTCTTACTTTGATTTAAAATTTTGCAGTCAAAATGGCAATACTTATTGACAGATATAAACATAGGTATGTGAATATGTACAGATATAATTTTGTAAGCACTGTCAAATTTCTGCAATGTTTACACAAGTTATTTCCACACTAACCAGTGACCTTCAGCTGCTCCTAAATGTTATTTAGCAAATAATTTCAGCAACAAATATCTCAATGAAAATATTTTTTAAAAACCACAGATAAGGAATTTTTTTTCCCCATGTATTGTAAACTACACAATACAAACCTAAGCATGATGGTCTAGGATGACCAGTAAGTCAATCAAAAAAAATTTACTTCACCAAATAATCGATAAATAAATAAATAGATGAATGAATGAAATTTTAAAAAGCTAAGAAAAGTCAGAAAAA
Source organism: Strix aluco (assembly GCF_031877795.1). NCBI lineage: Eukaryota > Metazoa > Chordata > Aves > Strigiformes > Strigidae > Strix > Strix aluco. The sequence continues at coordinate 40,038,576 of NC_133931.1, forward strand.
CATGAAGGGGGGAAAAAAGAAGGAAAAAAGTTACAGCATCCAGAACACCTCTGTGGTCTTCCCCTTCACTGCAAATATAAACAGGAGGCTAAAATGAAAAGCTTTTAAGCATTTTTTCATTTAAAAACAACATGACAGAAGTCTTCCATTTCAAGAGAAAAAAAAAATCTACCTGTAAATGCTCTTCCAAATTTTTCTTGTCTTTAATAGAAGTTGTTTCAATAGGAGTAAGATAGCAGAACTGAAATCTGGACTCTGTGCTTGTATGGCATTGACCTGGCACTCCTTGTTGATTTTACATAAGATACCACCCTCTTAAGCCATACTAACTTTCAGCTCCTGAAGATGAGCTCTTTCTGTTCCCATTTCTCCAGAGTGTAGAGGTTTCCTCTTTCCCCCAGCTATGGATAACCACATGGATCCCACACTCTGTTCCACCATCAACATTTTTGGATACCTCCAGTCATTTCTCCCCACTACCTCAATAGTTACTGACTATTCCCACTGATAGCTTGGTCTCAGCTACCATCGTAAAGGATAGTATCCACACAATAAAAACTGACCAGGCTTGGTGAAGGAAGGGTTTGTATTAGCTGCATTTCACGGACTTCTCCAGATATATCTCTCAATTAGAGGGATTACAAATCCTAAATTGAAGATTATAAATCCTCTTTTTATTCAACCATGATGCATATGCGGCCCTAGTCACAATGTAGTAGTGCAAAGAATGACATCATGTAAAGGGTTAGAAAACACTATTCAGGCTCCACTTGTTTCTATTTTCATGGTGATTCTGGGACCATACTTTCTCATTTGTCCTATGCAGAGAAAGAGGGGAACAACTTGTTTCTTGCATGAAGCTCTCAATGATAGAAGTGAGATTATTTTTACTGCACTCACAGTTAAATAACACTGGTTAAGAAAGGTAACTGTTAATCTTCTCAGCATCCTTAAAGCAAGATGCCAACCAATACACATCTGTAGGAGGATAAAAGATTGCACAGGCTAGAAACTTGACCCTGAATACACAAATCACCCAAGTCTTATACTGTAGGCCCAAGTAACACTTAACTTTTCTGTTAAGTACCCTCTACAAGTGTAAAAGATACTCAAACCAGGACAAGAATGTTTTCATTCCCTTTGTCTCATACTTGGCACTAGCCTGTAAGAGCTTCTCTTCATTACATGCACCAGAAAGGCCCAAGGAGGAATGTATTCTGCTCAAAGACAGTTTATGCATGACCTATTTCCCTAGCGAGTGGAGGTTCCTGTGCAGCAATTTAAATTAAAAACCTACCCAAAGGGGACCTGCTTCTAAACACTGTACAATTTGACACTGGAAATAATTCTTTTTTTCCTCTCTATATCCCTAGGGCTGGAGGTCTCTGTCTCCTCAGCAAGCTGCTGTTTTCAGAACAGGTCGGCATCAGTTTTCATTCCTCCTCAAAAATGGCAAAAACACCACTGCAACAAATGACAATTTGTTATCCTTTCCCCTTCTCATAGTGACTTGCAACATAGCCCTTCAGAAAACTGTAAGTTCTAAGCACTGGAGACATGCTAATACTAAGGAAAATTTACTAGAAACAGTTGGCAGGTGGAGTAGTTGGAGGTGCTGGCAGAAAAATCTTTTCTTGACATTTTCCAAAATGCCAGGTTATTCTTACTGCTTTCATTTCTAAAGTTTTCCTTACTTGAGATACTGAAAAGGTTTGATTTGCAGGGGATGAGTGTCCAAAACTTCAAAAAACTCAAGTCTGGAACAGACAGCACACAAATTGTTCTGAAATTTTTGTTGCTGTATTTTAAAATTTCTGTAACTTTGTTGCTATTGTTACTGCAGAGCATGTCCATCCTATAGCTTACATTTGACAGAAGATTGTATCAAAGCTCTTATTGACACAGACCTCAGGCAGAGCTGAATACCTTTTGGCAGCAGATAAAGATGGAATAGAAAGTAGGCAGCAGAAGATAAAGGCAGCTCAACTTAAACCCATGAAAATTAAGAAACTGGGCTTTCTGCAAAGCTATTTGACACAGTGTAGCATTGTTAAAAATCACCTTTCTTTTTCATCCAGCACAAACTACAAAATGACAACTCATTCCTGAAAAGCCTAACACACCTAGTCATGAGGAGATGCCGCTGTCAGCAGTAGTCGGTTACTTGTTGTAGCATCATATGAAGGGTTTCAGTTTCTTTTAACCAAAGTAGAAAAATCTAAAACAATTTATGTCTCCAGATTTAATGTATAATGGAAAAGAACCTCTCCATCTGGCTTACAAAATACTTTGCACCTTATCAGCTACCATTAAAATGCATTAAATAGCTCAAATAATGGTATACACTTGACCTGCATGGTATCTCAGCATTTCTAATCATCTCCAATTTGTGTCTAAATACAAAACACAGTCTAATTATCAAGCTACTAACTTCAGGTCTTTGGAGTATTTAAAAAAGCAGCGTATTAATTAGTTCCAACAATACGCTTTATGAACTTCAGGAAGTTCAGCATGATATTAACATTAGAGTATGTGTTATGGTTTGAAAGTTATTGTGCACTGCAATCTTCCATTTAGACTAATCGGGAATGGCTATTCTACGAATTGTGCATCCATACATTTTTCCTATAGCTGCTTCATCCATTTCTCCTCTGTTGCACCCACACAAATCTCTAATTTTCCAAAGGAAATACAATCTGTTTTGGCAGAGATGCTAACAACACAACAGCACAGCAACCACAAACTATGCAGTTTCTATTATTATTGTGGTAGTTTTTGGTGTATCTTCCCTCAGCCTTTGGAATTTGGATCAAATTCCTATAACTCCCCTCCTGTTACGCCTTTACCCAAAGGAAGTGAGAGTCACCATCGTTTTTAAACTGCTGTTGAGCAGTACAGCCTAAGCACTGAATGCCTTATTCCTGATGGACTTTAATACAAGTAACACAACTCAGCAGTGACAGAGCCCAGTGGCTTTCGGTGCTTCGCAGGGCAGCAATAGCAGTGATGTGTAAGGATCGTAGGGGGGATGCTGCAGCCCATGAGGGTGATTCCACTATTGTCCCCAGCATTTTCACAACTCTCATCAAATTGCTTCACTTTCCTGTAGACTAGGGCCATGCCAAAAGTATGATGTGATAACTGTTCACCTATTTTGGCACCCTACAGATGGAACAAAAGACAGCAAGAAAGTCCTAGACTTCAGCACAAACAAGCTGGCATGCAACGACATCATGCACATGGATTCTGCACAAGCTAGAATTGCAAAAAAGGTACCATACAGAACATGTGAAACCAGATGAGCAAACCTGGATCTAAAGAACAGCAGTTAATAAAAGAAATGTTAATACCACCAAAAAAACAACAGCAGATTTGAAATGGGGATGTATCTACATCTACCTTACAGAGCAATTTCTTCCAAATTCAAGCATTTGTTTCCAAAAATGTAAAATAAAAATGTAAATAAAAGAAGAAAAAATAAATAGAAGATTCATGTTTAACTGCCCTACACCTTCCACTTCTTTTCCCTAGCTACTTGGCAACTTAACCTGCTTTGCTCTTAAGTAGTTATTCCTCGGGCAAGTCCTTATAAAAAATATTCCTGCTACCATCTTCAGCTGTGAATGAGTGATAAAAAATAAAACAGTTCCTTTTTTTGAAAAATTAGGTGAATTTTGTACTGGGCATAAGGCTGGAACAGAATATCCCTCTCTAACAAATCAACTAATGAAGCTTACATGAAGACATCTAATATTTTAGGATACCCTGTAGGCTGCTCTTGGCTTTGGGACTCCAGAATAAAGATGAGAAATTAGTCACATGATTTTTCTTAGATTTGTAATTAAACCATGTTTATCCTAAACTGACTGATCCATCTGTGTTTGGAAATGATGGTAATAAAAAGCTAGAAAGAGTTGGCAAAATCACTAGCTTTCTCAAATAAAACATCTAAATATCACTTCAGCATGAGGCCAGGAAGGAAAAGAAGGTAAACTGCAGAAAGGGATACATTTATAGCAGAAAGAATCTCATTTGGGAGTGTGAATTACATTTGTTGCTTCTCAAATGCAGTGGACTGGTTCGTGACTGGGATGAGTGAGTAAGGGTGGCAATGTAACAACTGAAATTTAGTAAACTTCATAGGTAGACACATAAATATCACCTTACTGAACACTCAGCAGTTCTCTTGTCCACACTCAGAGCTTTGGGGGAGACATAGATAAGTAAACAGGACAGATAAAGTTAAGTGATTGCACAGATAGCACCGTACAGTTTAATTCCTGAATTTATCAGATGTGTCAATCAGAGAATACACAAGAGTTACCTGAAAAGTCCTGGGAAAAGCTCTGGTGCTCAGGCAATTAATCAAACAACAGAGACAAAGAGAAATGACCATACTCCCCATTCACAAATGGCACTATATATGCAAACACAAACATAAATACTTTGTGCTTATGTGAGAGAAGAATGCTGACTATCACATCTACCCAACAGCCAGTAAGTGTCGTATATCTTATTCTCCCTCATGGCCAAAGAGGCATTTTAAATCTAAGGTTATGGGAATAGATCAGTCCCAAAAGGTATCAAGGATGTCCTCATGCTGAGCATCTTAAACATTAGCTGATTTCACCAAAAATCAATGACTGTTGATAATGAAGTCAGTAAAAATTGGGTCTCCTCAGCACAGCTGAGATGACACCCACAAACTGTAGGATCAAAGCTACCTTCTGCAAAAAAAATGTATTAACCCCCCAGGTCTGTTCTTCAGTTATTGCCCTAAGGAAATGAAGGATTGATGATTTTTTCTTACTTTTCTTAAAAACTGGGAAGGAAAACCACACCAGGTGCTCTACAGCAAATGGAAGAAATGTACTGTCATCAAAGGCAGAATTCTATACTTTTAGATTTATATAAGAAGTCTAGACTTTTATATCTATATTACATTTACTTTTATGGAAAGTAAATATAATAGCTAAGCTGTGCTTGATCTGCTGGTGAACTGTTCATTAAAAATAAACACTCTGCATAAAACTGCCCATAACAAATAATTCATCCCTCTCCTGGATTAATATATTTTTGATTCCTATCACCAAGGTTGCACTGAAATAATTTGGGTCAAACTCCTGACAAGTTCCTGGTACTGAAAACTATTTTCTAATTCAGCTAACATAGATTTACAGTGATTGCTAGACAGTTTGTCACTTTTTTAAAAAAAAGTCACCTTGAATGTCACAGATAAGCCATTCTGATTTTCTTGACTAACCAATAGTTCCCAGTGGCATTAACAGTATAGAAATTAAAGTTGGAAAAAATACCGGAGACCAAGAGTCGCAACAATTCAAAGTGGAAAACAAAAAGCCACTAAGAGGATCCTCATCCTTTTTAAATCTGTTCTGTCATTTTACTAGGCTGAGACAGATATTTAATGTCTTCACTAGATGTATTTTCTGATCTTGGATGTCCTCCAGTACTGGACTGCATTGAAATTCTGTGTAAATTCCAGGGGGATTTTCTTACTTACCTAAGAAACAGTGATTCAGAGAGAACCACATCTAAATACTCCTAACGTTAAGTGACACTGCTCTTGATAGACCACAGAAAAGATATGTGCTCTTAGGACCTCATTTGTTGGTATTTCAACAAAAAGTAACAGCAAATGAATCTAGAGTGCAAACCCAAAACATATCCACATAGATGATATCTTGGTCTTCTGTAGAGGAAAAAAAGTAGCTTTATACATTCAAATTAGCATAGGTGATTGTGGGAAAGGTAATTACATTATTAATACCTGCCAAGCTGCCAATAATGCTAATTTGAGATAAGTTATTCAAAGACTGGCTTTCTCTATACTTGTAAAAAAATGGTTGTAAATCTCTTGATCATTTCTAAGTCTCATAGGAGTAAATTCCTTAAAAGGCCCAAGACAGTTCATGCTAAGACCTCAGATATTAAAGGGCTTGTCAAATGCCTTCATGGGAATTATTACTAGGAGAGCAGATGTGATATTTCTGTAAAAAGCACACAACAGGAAAGGAAACAATTGCAGAGGTAAAAATAAGAGATTTTTGAAAAGATGAAATACACTTGGACAGGTGTATCCTATTTCACAACGACACATGATCCATGGGGTACGTTTATTTGATTTTCAGAAAGGCGCAGCTCAAGCTCTGTCATCTCATTCAGCTCATTGCTGAATTCTAAGTGAGGTCTCCCGTCTGTTTTCTAACATCGCTTGCGGCTTCTCCTGACACCTCTGCAGAACGCTCCTTGTGAATAAAGCCAGGGGGATGGGGGGAAGGTGACTCTCCAGTCTCAACTCTCTCCAAACACGCTGCTGTAGGACTCACTGACAACCCAAGACAGCTGTTGACTCCAGCAATATATTCTTTTCAGGCTCTGTGACAAAGGATATAGGCAGGCAGGGCCACGTAGGCTGCAGCTATTGCAATAACCCCTCTTTCATCCAGCTCATCAACAAAAGAGGAGCTGAGTAACTCTGTGCCACTGGATCATGAAAATTAAAAGCTCTGGGAGCTCCTTTGTCCAGCAGCTTCCCCGCTCCAGCACCAGCGAGGAGCTGTGAGCCTGATCGTGTGCAAGGGAGGAGGATTCAAACTGCTTCCATGAATGCAGAGTGTGAGAGAATGAAAAACTCTGTTACAAAGGAAGAGCATCAGGACTGTGTGAATGGCTTACACTCAGGAAAGGTTTTGCCACCTCTGTAATGGATTTTACTAACTGCATAGTATGACAGGCCTCAGCAGCAGAGCCTGACTGCATGGCTGCCTCTGTCAGACCAGCAAGAACTAAGTTAATACTGCTAATACTGTATTTACTATATTTACAAGCAAAATTCCTCACATTCCCGAAGAGATTTGTTTTCTTGTTGATGGTACCAAGAATAAGGTGGGCCATCATCTCTTCCTATAGCTGAAATACCAAACATAACTAAGTGTTGAATTGCTCACGTGCCCAGCGAACATGAAAGGAGTTATTCAACTGCAGAGGAACCAGTTTTCCTCATCTTGTGCCAACTGGCAGGTTTTGCTTGCTTATTCACTGGACAAAACAAGGCTGGTCATTCTGCATTTGTTTATCTACAGGAGAATGGGTGCCAAGGCATGAATATTGCCTTACACCCTCCAGGAGGCATAGTGTTCTCCAATGTGACTGCCAGCTGAATTTCATAAGAAAAGAGAAATGATCTGAATTGGAAAAGATTTGGTGGACTAGTTCAACCTTCTTCAAAATTATATGAAATCCTAGCCAAAGGTAATCATCAGCAATTTAAGTCAGGAATATCTGAGATCAAATGTTTCTATTTTGTCTACTTAAGACATTAAAGCATTTGATCTTGTTTCTCAGCAAAGACATGAGAAGGTCCCTCTGGGGTAGGGTTTTCCCTACCTCTCCAAAATTATGTAACTCTCAATCCACAGATAGAATTCATTTTTCAACCATGTAATTCCACAGAAATTAGGTGATCGTCCTCATTTACACTATTATTGTTTTATGTTTCTAGAAGGATTTTTCCAACTAATTTTATTCTGATTTATTCAGAAATAGGGTCAGTGCAGTGCTGCTTCCTCAGATGTCTGAAAGAAAAACTGCCTTCACAGTCCAGAACAATATTGCTGCTTGCTTGTTTTGTTTATGACTGTTTTAAACATTTAAGCTTCTTTAGAAATAAAGGAAAACAATTTCTGAAACTACGGGTTCATTAAGCAAACAGACCAGAACTGTACACAGCTCAGAAGATATTAAACTATCCCACCTGTCATTGGGTTTGAGAATACCACAGAATACAACATTGAGCTTAGTGAGATGTAATTCAAAAAACTCCATTAGTATAATAATAGGTTTGTCTACTGGCTCTGTTTCCCAGCTACAGTGTATTAAATGTCATTTAACTGTTCCAATAAATTCAGGCTCGTGGGTGCAATTGGTAAGCAGGAGAATGGAATAAACTGGTATAATAGATGGATCAATAGACAATACAAAGATATAATGAGCAGTTAATGTGTTGAGGATGGAACCAATGAAAAATCATTATTAAGTTAATTGTTTTGAAATGTTAGCATTCAAAAAATGATCCTCTGAATTAAGCGTTAATTTATTGTATGCTGCTACAAGTCTCCTGTTAAATTTCAAATGAGTTACTGCTAGAACTTATTTAGCAAGAGGAACAAAACATTTCCAAACACAGATGAAGTTGCTCCTGTGTCAGATGTAAACTTGTAACAAGATCATTAGTGCTGTGCTTTAAAGACAAACTGAGTATTTCCTGGGATTTTCTGGTTCCCATGAAAGAACAGAGCACAGCAAGAAATTGCTTTGCGTACCATCAATGCTGATACAGCAGGGAGAGTTTGTCAAGAGATTTATATTTTCACAGCTCACTTGCCTACAAATAAATATTGCCAAATGAAACGTTTTCCGTGGTGTAGTCCAATCTGCTTTCATAATAACTAAGCCTGTTAAAAGAAGGATTACCTTCAGTTACAGTGCCTGTAGGCAAACTCAGCACACAAACACTGGCCAACGCACCTATGGCTGCAGCCACCAGAGCTCCTTTGCCAGTCGGTACAGCCAGAAAGAGTGTGTGACATGACACCTTTGCCAGTGGGTACCATCACACAGTATGCTGTTTATCTTTAAAGATTCCACTGCTGAGAGAACAGGCACTGCATGATGGTTTTAATCCTGCTCTGCTACACTGCCACCTAGTCAGGGATTTTAAGCCTCCTTACAGACTTCACTGACACTGTAAGAATTACCTGTCATTCTTCAGATGAGGGCAAAATCAAATCTTAGAGAAATTTATTAAAAGTCAAATAAAACATCCAGCTGGCTCCATCAGAACAGGGCACAGAGGTCTTCACTGCAGAGACACTGTTCTTGAGAAAGATATTCTTAAAAATCAAACCATACACTCCACTAAAGGTAGATATCAAATGGGCACATGGACATGCTGAGAACCCAGTGCGTTTTTTTCTACTTTATTTCTGAAAGATGGTACAGCAAGAACAGAGACAAGAATTATAAGATACTGGAAGTGAACAACAGTACCCAAATACCAAGTCCTGAGGCTTGGATTGGAGAAGAGTACCTGATTGGGCAGCAGTGCCTTCTTTCTATGGCTGATAAATGGTGCTGGTGTTACATCTCTACAGTGTTGGTGTTACATCCCCCACAATGGGACAACACGTATGCATTTTGAAAATCATTGCACAAGAAGTTTCTTATGTCCTACAGTGACACCATAAAGCCAAGGCTCTGCTCATTTCCCACCTTCTTTGCAGCTCTCACTCACCTGTGCTGCCTGGGAACACAACCACACTGCAGAGGCTGCTCTGCTTCCCTCCCTGCGGATGGACAGGCTTGGACATGAACTGGCCCACAACAGGCCCAGCTACAGGGCTATGCTCACGTTAGGTTTTCTGATCATGCTGTCTTCATTGTTGGTGAAGGAATCATAAAGGCCATGAAAAATCCTTTCCACATACTTTTAGCCCCTCACAAGCCACATTTTTTATATTCTGATATAAATTTGCAAGAGAGAACTGAACTTCCCAAAATATTTGCAAAAACAATGGAAAATGTGCATATTTCAAAATTAGGGAAAACAATCTAGACAAAGCACCACAATTTTAATTTTTTTTTTTCCTAAGAACTCAGCTGCTCATTAATTTGCTGGACCCTTCACCTTATTATTTATGATGCAAACCCTGTAAAGAAAGAGCCAATGTCTTCACTATTTGCATACAAAATGCTTAGCAAAGTGGGAATCTGATTTATACAAGCTCCTAAATATTACTACAAAAATAAAAATAATACCAATAGTAATAATACATCTTGTCAGTGACATCAGCTTTTGTGCTTAACTCTTCCCTTTGGGGAATCTACACTAGGAAAAAGATAAGAAAAGTGGCCTGGCGTCTCCATTATGGCTAAGTACTTTTCTCAGTCAGAAGCATAATCTGTAAACTAGGTAATTATTTCAGGAAGATCTTTTTTCCACACATTTGTTCAGTGAGTGAACAATGTTGAAATAAGTAGGTTTGAGATTAATTATTTTTCTCAGGAGCCCCAGCAGGATTCAGTGGGAGGTCTGTTGCAGTGATTTTATTAACTGTTTTGAGGATTTGTGATCTGAATTTACTATTCAGGGTTACCAAAACTGTGCAATACAGGCGATCTTCCACTGGTTTTAAACAAAAGAAATGGAGCATGTGCAAATTTGGCACAAAAGAATTGAATGACATGCAACTGAGAAGTGCTTCCCTGGATTTTTCTTTTGTTGAGGCAGAGGAAAATGAAGTGCTCTCACTCTGACATTCACATAGTCACTACCAGCATTGAGAGTTTTTTCTGAGTGTTTCTCTTCATACTTTCCAACACAGGAAGAGAAAGTTGAATGTAGAGATGGCATGGAAATGGCAGGCACATATGGATGGCTTCACTCCTATTATCCAATGTAAGCACGTCAGCAGGTGCAGCTGCTCATTTCTGCTGGTGGTCACATACACTGCCTGTGTTGCCCTTCTCATAAAAGATTTTCAAAATGTAACCAGATGCACTTGAGTAGCCTAGTCTTAGAGACAAACGATTCCTATTTCTTCCAGGTATGGTTTAGCCAGGTTTGAATCCTGCTTCCGCTCCATTTCTTCCATGACTCTTTCTGAAAACTGTCTTCTGTTTTAAGAAAAACTACTGAGAGCAGCAAAGCAGCAGCTACCAGTATTCATGCAAATTAATTCAGTATTGTGATTGCAATTTCCTCAACCTCTTCAATCTGACTGGAATATACTCTTCATTTAATGATCTACAGTGATCCGTTACCCCTCTCTTGAAGCATCATCCCTGCACTTTAACATGTTGCTCTGCCTTTTCATTCTTCTAACAGAAGGATGAAAATGAACAATGGAAAAATCAATTGACAACCAATAAAGCAAGTCTCCTGCTTGTAAATACCAGCTAAAGCACAGGATGCTACTCAACCCACATGAGAGTCAATGCTAGAAAGGCATCTGAGAGCACAAGCAAAGAGACAACAATGACAGTAAAATAAGGTGGGATTATATAAGAAAGAGACTAATTTAGCATAAAGAGAATGTTTAGAAAGTTTCATAGTTTAACACCAGGCACTGGGGGTCCATTTGTAAAACACAAGTTCATGTTTGTTGCTGAATTCTGTTGGGCATTTACATTTATCTTAGGATATGCACACTTTTGCATTACTGAGGGCCAACAATGCATCAGGAGTCTTTTTATATACAACACATGAAGCAGACTTCCCTTAATTATTCATTCAGAAACAGCATATAAAATTCGGGTTCCATCATGGTGTGCTTTTCTACACTATGTTAAAATGCTAAGACCTAGAAACCTAGGTTTTTATCAGGTCTGAAGCTACTGAATGATTTTCTACTTTCTCAAAACAGTCAAACACATTCACAGTGGCCAAAGCTTTTGACAAAGATGACTGGACAAAAAGACTGTATTTCACATACACCTGTAGAAAATCCGTTAGCAGTTGTTGGTTTTTTATTTGAAGGAATATATACAGAAAGCATGTCCTTTTTTAGTGAACACAGCTTTTCCTATCCACGAGATTCCCACTGGTGAGATCAAATTTTTCACCCTTGAGCTGTTAATAATTAATATGAATTCTCATTAGATTTCTGATATAGATGCCCTTGGGCACTTACTTTCCTAAGTAGAAAGAAACTCTTATCTTACAACAGAGTTATGAATAAACCCACCACAATACTACATGTCATTTGTGTTTCAACAACAATATAGCTGAACAACAAATTTTTTTCTGAACTTTACATGAGACGTGTAAAGCTCAGTATTAAATAAAAATTATTCTGTATTTATAAACCTCCAATTTTACTTCAATAAAGAGACTGACCCAGAGTGATTTACTATATCCCTCACAGAATCTAAAACTTTGTGTTCAGAAAGCAAAAGTTGACTAATGACTTATTTTACAAAGAAAATTCCTCATCAGCATCCTATGCAGACATTGGTGGACCTCGGGATACTTGCTTATGTTTCTGCTGAAGGGCTGCGGTACTCTAGATTCCAGAATAAATACATGTAGTAGATATTTTACCATTAGTCGTAGCACTTTGTCAAGCAAAAAGTTCCTCAATATTTTTCTGATGGAATAGCCCATGCTCTCAAAGAACATAGTGAATCTATTTCAAGGGATCTTCTTAAAACAGTAAAAGTTGTATAAGCTTCTCTGAGTACTGAAACAGAACATGAATTGCCATTCAGTGGGCTGAACCAAGGGCAGAATTTCTTGATGCATAGTTTATCTTCTACATATGCTTACTGCTATTTAAAGTACATTAAAAGAAAAACAATGTATGTTTCCTAGGCAAATTACAAATTCCACCACACAACAGCAGAAAGGATATGCTTATGTGCCAGGTTTTTCATGACAAGAATGTGTGAAGAAAAGCTGTTATAAAGTAAGACAGAAGTAGAGGAATTTACTTTATTAAATACCAACAATTTCAAGACAGCTTCAAATTGCTTAAAGTTTGCTGGGTTGCTGTACTCAAAGAGTTGCGGTTAATGGCTCGATGTTCAAGTGACGAGTGGCATCCCTCAGGGGTCACTACTGGGACCAGCGCTGTTTAACATCTTTGTCAGCAACATGGACAATGGGATTGAGTGTACCTTCAGCAAGTTCGGCAATGAGACCAAGCTGTGTGATGCGGTCGACCCACTGGAGAGAAGGGATGCCATCAGAGGGACCTTGACAGGCGGGCCCATGTGAACCTCATGAAGTTCCAACAAGGGCAAGTGCAAGGTCCTGCACATGGGTTAATGCAATTCCAAGCACAAACACAGGCTGGGCAGAGAATGGATTGAGAGCAGCCCTGAGAAGGACTTGGGAGTAGTAGTGGATGGAAAACTGAATATGATCCAGCCATGTGTGCTCACAGCCCAGAAAGCCAACCGTATCCGGGACTGCATCAAGAGAAGTGTGGCCAGCAGGTCAAGGGAAGTGATTGTCCCCCTCTACTCCCCTCTCACGAGACCCTACCTGGAGTCAGCTCTGGGGCCCCCAACATAAGAAGGACATGGACCTGCTCGAGAGTCCAGAGGAGACCATGAAGATGATCAGGGGGCTGGAGCACCTCCTCTATGAGGACAGACTGAGAGAGTTGGGGTTGTTCAGCCTGGAGAAGAGAAGGCTCCAGGGAGACCTTATAGCAGCCTTCCAGTACTTAAAGGGAGCCTATAGGAAAGGTGGGGAGGGACTCTATCAGGGAGTGAGGGTGTTGAGACACTGGAACAGGTTGACCAGAGTCATTGTGGCTGCCCCCTCCCTGGAAGTGTTCAAGGCCAGGCTGGATGGGGCTTCGAGCAACCTGGTCTAGCGGAAGGTGTCCCTGCCCATGGCAGGGGGGTTGGAACTAGATGATCTTTAAGGTCCCTTCCAACCCAAACCATTCTATGATTCTACGATTCTATGACAATATAAAGATGACCATTGTGTAGATAATGTTACAGATACTCTAGAATGTGCTGCTCAGTATTTAAAGTGAACAGATGTACAGCTGCATCCTTTAAAGTGTATAATGCAAAAATAATCCTTTGATAATGATAAAAATACATTTCCAAAGCATATTGCAACATACTGAATGGTAAACTTGTCAGAAGTATAATTTCTTTTTTTACACCACATTGAAAAATAAAGTTTTATAGCTGATAAAGAAAAAAGGGTAACATGGTATACATTAAAGACAAAATTATGCCAGCCACCAGGTTCTCATAAAGATCTCCATTCAAATCAGCAGTGAAAGTGAAAATGCATCTATATCTATAGATATATCTATGGGAGTTATTCCCAGATACACACAAAATTGAGATAGAAGAATAAGCAGTCTAGATCCTTGGAGGGGTGTGGGGGGGTGTTCATTCACCCTTGTTATTTGCTTGATCCAAGAAGGCTCCAGAACCTTGTCCCACCTGAATCTGCAGAAAATTTGCTTTCAGTAGAAGTTCTTGTTATGGCGTGCAGGTAGATGACCAGTCTTTGACCTGATATTTAGATAAGTGAAGAGAATATGAGCAACTCTGGAGATGACACAAGAAATTGCTGGACAGTAACAAATACCAGAGAAGCTGACAGAAGCTATAGATAGCATCATGAAAGATGGTTGGATTGCATGGTTAGTTAAGGGGAAGCTGTGTGAGAAATGGCCAAACTTTGCTGAGAAACAGAGAGGAGTACTGGAAACCTCTGAGGAGAAGAGTCTTGCAAGGCCGAGAGTACCTAGTTGGCCATATTAGTGATACTAATATGAGAAGGCTGAGAAGACCTAGATAATGGTGTCAGTAATGTCAAATTAGGGTATGGATGTAGTGAAACTGGGATTAGCAGGGGAGAAATAATTAGGGACTGGTTTTTTATTTGTGAAGGAGGCAAGGGCAGAGACCAAGAGATATAAAAGTGGGTGGGGGGAAAGAACAAGCATGGAAAACTGGGGAGAAGAGGAGATAAAAGGGCCCAGACAAGTATAACCAAGCTGCTGCTCAATACAGTTGTCTGGCCAAGCCCAGCACCTGATCACCAGTCTACCCTGTCTTATTAAACTCTACACTTACCTGTTTTCTCTGTAACCATGCTTTCTGTTCTGTGTATGAGTGTGTGTATGAGACATTAGCAAACTTCATGTTGGACTATCCAATGAGTAGGGTAGAAGGTCTGGGAGACAGCTACCAGAAAGACCATGGCCTGGAGAGCCTGAGAGTGGGCTGTTGTCAGGAACCAGAGGTCTAGAAACATCCATGCATGTGCATCTTTATGTATGGATGTGTGAGTGTGAGATGTACTAGCATGCTTGGAGTCTGATTAGCCAGATGTGAAGAACAGGATCAGCACATTTGTATCATTCATTTGGTGTGAGCATACACCTACACACAAGGTGCCAGACCCAGCACTGTCCTCCTGTGTGTGCTTCTTTGCTGGTGGCTCGCTATGTGTGCGCGTTGGGAATACATGCTCAGCCTTTCTACTGCTGGGACCAAGGAGCACAGGACCACAGAAACCTAGATCTATTGGACTGACCTGGAAAAATCCAACAGCTCCCACAGTCCATCAGACTGAACTTCCCTCAACAGCTCTGAGTGACAGTAGAAAAATTATTTCAAGGATTATTCTATAGTGAATTATCACAGGATGCTGTACCAGAAACAACAGATAAATTGTGCTTGAATATTTCTCGTGCTATGTTTAGTTTTAGCCAAGAATAGTATGGGAGGTATTTTGTGACATATGGCTAAACGGCAGATGTGTGTTATATCTTTTGCTCCCTGAAACTTAAAAAAGAAAACTACATACAATAGCCAAAGATGAGATCTATCTTTCTTTAGGAACTAAACACGGGAGGAAGAAGTAGCTTGCAGGACTGCTTCCTTCGACACATCCCAGCTTACCACGGTTCTCTTTTCATTTTCCTCCCACCTCTCTACCCTCAACTTTAAAAACACCAGAAATGCCTTAGCCAAGTACGTATATTACTCTGTGAGACAAGAAGATGTATCTCCCATTTTTAGCCCATCCACCTCTGAACCTAAAGGAAAAAAGTTACATTGTTTTCAAAAACATATTCCTGTAATGTAAAACTTCTTACTGACCTTCTCCTCTTACTGCTCTGATCTCAGGGTCACTCATCTCCTCTTCTTGTGGTGCCTCACTCACTCACCCCTTTTGTTGTCCCTCATACCTCCCCAGCTGGGAAGGTCATGCTTTTGCTTTCGCTACCTCATTTGTCTGTAATTCAATCCTCTCCTCCCTTCTCAGCCACAAAGGCAATCTATCTCCTTAAATCACACCTTAGAGGCTTGTTTTGTCTCTGGTGTTTGGAAGTCACTTCCTTCTGAATCATTTTGTGATACTCTGTATGAACACCACTCTATGATATAAATTCTCTCGTGTTTCATTTGCTGGAGCTCCAAAATAAGTTAAGAGCTCCAAGTAATCACACAAACATGTGTATCATTAAACAGTTCCCTTTTAAAAAAAATCATTTAATTAGAATGTTCTTTTCCTTAGAATTGCAGTATTGGATGCACAATTGTAACTGAGGCAGAATGCAAAATTAAAGTATTGCAATCAATACAGAAACATAGACACTAAGCTCCAGGCAATAGGGTAGCCTATCACATTCCATCTATTATTCCAAAGTTGGATGCTTTTTTCTTTTTTATGTAACTTTCCCTGAAGCTTGATGTCTCTCAATTACAAGCTGCAGAGTCTTCTCCACAGCAGCCATAAAGTTGTATGTACATTTTCTAGCATACAAGTATATGAAGGGAAAAAAAAATAATCATATTAATATGATCACCTGATAATTCTCTATTTAGAAACACTGAATTAAGTGAGAAGAAATAAATTAATTATAAGTGCCAATATTCCGTCACACACTACATGCTAGTTTATTCAAAATACTGCTTGTATATTAAAGACATCAGGTATTCAACTAATGTTTCTGTATACACTTTTGTCTTCAAATGGTATGCACATTTGTTAAATCAGCAGTTGATACAGGAACATTGAAAGGGACTTTCTGCATTGTCCCATCCAGAGTGTTCCCAATGCACTTTTTTCCTAACTGCTTATAGACATTTTTTAGCAAATAATAAAATAATCTTTCTCTTCCTCAGCTATTTGCAACAATGTAGCTCTATGTTAAGAGCAGTAAATCCCAATACCAGTCCCTAAATACAAGGTCTTGCATTTTGGACTGTTGAATTTCAACCCATTTCTCTCCATTTAGTCATCCTGCCTTTGATTTGACAATGCCTCCTGGCTTAGGGATATGGTGTAGTTGAGAATGGTCAGTCTTAGGTTAATGGTTGGACTAGATGATCTTCAAGGTCTTTTCCAACCTTGATGATTCTGTGATTCTGTGATTCATATATCACCAAATTTCACAAGCACTACTTCATGTGCAAGGTCATCACTGTAAATGCTAAAACTGGCTCCAAAACTACTCTTCAAGTCATTGGACTGGTATCGTTGCTCTAGATCAGCAATTCCACACCCAAAAAAAGCTGCCACCCCCTCTTTCATTAGGTCCTACTAAACTCACAGTACTTACTTAGGCTAATTGCCACGATCTCCATTTAAAAAAAAAACATCTCCTATGCAGAATCTTTGGTTTTTTTAGTTCTAGGAGATTTCCTTATTCTTTAAAAGACTAGCCCTCTGGTAACAGGAAAAAAAAAAAAAAAAAGCCAACATCCAAGCCCACAGCCTACATTATATTATTGCACTAATTTTTGTTTATTCTGCCTTGTGAATATGCCAGTCTGAGGCAGCATAATGTACATACACAGATTACATCCACATAATCTGAAGTAGACTTCAGGCTTGAAAACTGGACATAAAGTTTATACTTTATGATTTTTTTTCAAACTAACAAATAATCCAATCAGAACGCAATTAAAATTATGCTATCAAAATTTTTCTCAGACACTACTTCTCATCTTTCTTTAAATAGAGGTTATTATCATTACAAAGCAGAAAGTTATTTATTTTATTTAAGAAGCACCTAAAAACCAGGAGTTCTCTCACTGAAGCCGTTACTGAAACAATCAACAATGACATCATACCTGCTCCAAGAAGTTTACTAAGACAATGTACAACATGTGTGTATATATATATATATATGTATGTAACAGGTGGGAACGGGAAGATGTGAAAAGAAATAATGAAGTGTTCAGCACGCACAGCCACAAGTCAGTGAAAACACTGAAGATATTAAATCACCAGCCTTTACCATGTATGTGGAATATGTGGAACAGCAAGGCAGCATTGCCTTTGTTTAGTTCCCATACAAAGCAGAGAGAATTAGCAACCACGAGAGCAAAAGGTCAGTCACCTGCAGCCATCCGTTTGGTTTTACTCAGTTAGGGACCCATCCCAGTCGAACATATTAAACTACAAATCCTGAAAAAGAGCCACAGCTTTGCAGCAATGTTATCCGCAATTAAATAGCATGATCCCTGTAGCAAAAGCCTCACTTGGGTATTTTGAAATACAGTGAGTTCCTTCCAAATACCCGATTTTTTTTTCGTACAAAACATATTAAAAAACCCATGAAGTAGGGGTTGAGTTGGCTGGAAATTAGACCTGCACAAATAGGCTATATTTCAAGATTCTTGTGATAACCTTAGCAAATTAGAAGGAAAAAGATCTACTCACATTAGCAAGTATGTCCAGTCTTACTGTGCTGAGACAGAGATAATTCAGCACTTTAACACATTTCATTTTAATTGTCACAGAATTAGCTGCTTTCAAAGGAAATGTTAAATCAAGAACTGGAAAAAATGTTTTTGAATATATTTTCCCAACAAATACTAATTCACTTTTTTTATGAAGCTTTAGCCTGTGGCATTCTTAAAATGAATCAAAACTATGACTACGTAGAAATTAATCTACTTCAAGTCCTGATTCCCAGTTTACAACCTTGCTGGAAGGGTTTTCTGTATATTACTTGCTGTGTCTTTCCCTTCATCTGTCACTGAAAGACCCATCAGCAATTGATTGATCCTGTCCTTGTAGCACAACGTTGTCCTAGCAGCACAACCAAGACCACCAGCCCAGGGTTATTGCTCTTCTAGTGACGCTAACTCACTGAAGATCGCAGGAGGGAAATGTTCAGAAAAGTGTGAGATTGCTACAGAAAAGCAGGCTCTGACTTCAATCAAGAGTCGGGGAGAGGAGCATGGTCTGTGGAAGACACTGAACAGCCCCAAACAGGCTGTCAGGAAGCCAAATGAGGAAGATTTTGTGGGTAGACACCTATCATTTTTCAGTGTCTCTTGTGCTGTGTGCATGATAGAGTGTATATGGCTTACAATTGTCATAAGACCCTTCCAAGGTGAAACAGTAATGCAGCACGTTCATGAGCACAGAGCTCTGGAGGGTATTCATATCCTCTGTAAAGAGGAACTGACTTCTCACCATTGATCTTTGGTCATCCTGCAGCCAGTCTCAGAGCTCCACACCACAGGGAAGTGCAGTATCTCATAGTCCAGACATAAGGACAGTTTCTGAACATTCCTCAGATTCAGTTATCCTTAAAGTCACGGGCCCAATACAAAAGCCTAGTGAGCACCCACAAGCAGAAAACAAGCAGGAACATGACTGAAACAAACATTTTATAATGGTCTTCTGTAAATAGCCTGATTTCAAATTTTTTATATTTCCCTACAGTTCTCTGAGAAAGTAAAATGCAGCATAAGATTGGCAGATTGCAATGTACTCTAAGAGTGAAGTACTACATGGCATCAGAGTGGAAACCACAATTACAAGACTACAGCGCAGAACTAACACACAGGAAGAACAAAAGCAGCTTGGCATATCCATCACCTTTTTTACTTTATAGGTTCCTGTCCTGACAGACACTGAGTATGCTGTGCCTCTGAATCAAGTCTATAAATACTGCCATAATGTCTGATCTTGTTCATGTACACATGAAAAGCTCCATTAACTTGAAAAACCCCCAAAGAGTAAAGTCAACTCATCTATGCGTCCTTATTGAATGGCACCACCCCAGGAACAGCAAATCATAGAAAACTCCTACCAAGGAGCAAATTACTAAATCCATTTCCCCAATTTGTGCCTGTACACATACATAAGTACTGGAAACTTTCAAACCCCTGCAGGTAGCTGTCTTTTGTGCAACAGGGCAGGCACAGAAGGTGGCAGTGAAATGCTACGGTCATGTCACGAGTGCTCTTGTGTCATTCTCCTGGCACACACTATGGGACACATGGCTGGAACTGAAACTGAGATACAGAAACTGGATGCACAATCAAAACCTCTTCAGTAACACAGGCATCCATATGGACAATGCTGAGTTCCAAGACATCAGACTTAGGTAAGCAAAGCGAATAAATATCTAATGAGGTAAGCATAAACTGGAAATAGATGATGTTCCAGTTCAAGTTCGTTAATTGACCCCCGTGTTCCATTAAAATTAAATTTTGCTATTTTTCCCAGTTTCTAAAAGCTCCTAGTCCTTGTGAAAAGAATGCAAGTGAAAATTTGAAATAAACTTAAAAGAAAATAATATCTCTGTTACTCCACAGAATTTTTCCTGACTTTTAGAAGCAGACAAAGTTTCTATCAGAATATTTGTCTGTTTTCTTAACTATTGCATTTGGTAATAGGTACATTTGTAGGGGCAGAAAAAAAACGTCAACCAACAGTCAAGAAATTCCAGCATATTTGACATAATCTTGAAGGAAAATAATTTACTTTCTTATTTAACCCACAATAGCACATACATTTCATGGAAATACCAGTGCTGGAGTACAAAATTGTTATTACTGTTAATTTTGAAAAAAATATGTCACAGTGCTAGTCTAACTACACAGCCACAGTGTAAGTAGCAAACATCAGAAAGAACCAGCGTGCTTGTTAATCTTCTAAACAATCTTTCCTCTGACCCCCCCAACCTAGTAAAACCATACGTCCTTCCTGCCCTCACAGACTCTGCCACACATTCTTACGTAGATTTCACCTCATAGAAATATAAAGGTAAATACAGCAATATCCTAATTGTGGAGCTATTGCAAAATCATACAATTTATTTTTGTGCTTTTTAGAATGACTGATTACACTTCAGAAACTACTGTCTCCCTCTGGTTTTCCACACAATCTTTGCCAATATTGGAATCAAGAGTACATCTGCAGTAGTCATTTCTGCTGTGAGTGACTTGGGAGCCTTCTAGGCATGTGAGAGAGACGGAACTGTGTCTAATGTTCTTCAGTGCTCAAGAGGTGGAGAACTAAGAGTAAGAACAGGTGACTACAAGTTTGCCTAGCTGATGAAAGCAACACTTCTCAGTGGAGAGGGAAGATCCGATGGGATGGATGAATGGATGGATGGATGGGAATGATTTAGGACTTTCTCCCAAGGGAAAAATGGAAACAAAGGTTTTAAGACACCAATGGCAGATCAAGCCATTAAGAAAAAGCTTTAAGTTGAAGACTTTGAATGGGAAAGTGTAAAAGTTATTCAGAATTACTACATATACCTTTGTTGTGTATGCTCATTACTAAATGAAAGCCCAGAAGTGATATTTTATGCAATGCTGTACATGTCATCTGCGTGTCTGTGTTCATTCAAGACTACACAGCAGAGAGAAACTACGGCTTATCATCAGCAGTCAGCACAAGAAAAGCTGACTTCTCAGCCTGAGGCTCACGAACACTATTCTGCTACTTGTTCATTTGAAATGTTTTCAAAGCATTAAAAGGGGACATTTTCACAACTCGGGTTTTTTTCCTCTAGTATAGGAATTCTGTCTAAAACAGACTCTTTCTGCAAACAGGTGTGCTTGTGGGGGGCGGGGACTGGCAAACCTATTTTTCAGCAGAAATATTTTCCCAGAAAATGCCTCATTATCCCTAACTATAATATCACATTAACTTTGAGTACAGTCTCACAAAGAAATAGCAAAGAGGAAAAATGCCTTACTAGCAACTGTGCCTCAGAGTGCTGCCATCCCTCCTTGGGTTACCTACTCCATGTGTAGGATGGGAAAACCAACTCTTACTGTCTCTGACACAGAGGATGCATTGTGCTTCCTTCCCTTCTGTACCAACAGGGTACTGGTTCCCTCCGGACATGCTAAGAAGAGTCACATCGGGTTTTTTGTAGTGTACAAGCAAAAGTTGTCTAGATTTCTTTGCACCCAGTGGACATGCCTAAAGATCATTTACACCAGTATCTCACATTGCACAGTTCATAGTAGTAAATTTCCACTTCATTTATTTCAGACAGCATACCCGAGCACACTTGTGGTTTGTCTAGCTGTGCTTCTGTTAACATTAATATCATTTGGCCCATACGAGGCCATGCTTTAGTTATTGCATACATTATAATGACAAAGTATTAAAGATACAATAGTAGAACTGAAGTTTAAATATTGCCTTATGAGAAAGGAATACAGGGATTTCTAAACTGAAATCTAGAGTAAATCTGTAATATATTATTCCATATTTCACCAATTATAATTTTCCCATGAATAAACTCATACAGCAATGATGAGCTTTTTCCTTGCCAGAGCATGCTGAGGTAACAAGAGGTAACCTACCTGAGAAAAACTGCTTTTAGCTGGCGTAATATGGAATTGGTGGCTATGTCAGACAATATATGAGATCTCAGTTCTGAGTACACTGCCTCTGGGTCTTTCATGTAAAAAATCCCTACATAGCAAAACTTTACTTTGGATAGGAGCTGGTTATGAAGTTAGAATACATCTGGTTAGTTTTGGACAGACATATCAAAGAGAAAGCCATCATCTTAGTCTTAGCTTTTTTTAAAAAAAAAAATAATTCCTGGGATTCCCTTGATGACAGAGGAGTGAGGGGAAGAAAGGAAGGAACTCAATGTGTGACTGTAAAACTCCATTTTGTACACAGAATTTTAACTAAGGAGTGCTTCAGGTCATCAGTCCCGAACTGCCTTCTAGTAGTACAAAATTGACTGATGAAGGTAAACTGACTGATTTTTTATCATAGAATCACAGAATGGTTCCAGTTGGAATGGACCTTTAAAGGTCATCTAGTCCAACTCCCCTGCAGTGAGCAGGGACATCTTCAAGTAGATCAGGTTGCTCAGAGCCCCATCCAGCCTGACATTGAATACTTCCAGGGATGAGCCATCTGCCACATCTCTGGGAAACCTGTTCCAGTGTTTCACCACCCTCACTGTAAAGAATTTCTTCCTTATATCTAGTCTGAATCTACCCTCTTTTAGTTTAAAACCATGTTCTATCACAACAGGCCCTACTAAAAAGTCTGTCACGACCTTTCCTATAAGCTCCCTTTAACTATTGAAAGGCTGCAGTAAGGTCTCTCCAGAGCCTTCTCTTTTCCAGGCTAAGCAACCCCAAGTCTCTCAGTCTTTCCTCACAGGAGAACTGCTCCATCCCCCTGATCATTTTTGTAGCTCTCCTCTGGACCCATTCCAACAGGTCCATGTCTGTC
Source organism: Strix aluco (assembly GCF_031877795.1). Classification (NCBI taxonomy): domain Eukaryota; kingdom Metazoa; phylum Chordata; class Aves; order Strigiformes; family Strigidae; genus Strix; species Strix aluco. Next base: position 40,061,614 of record NC_133931.1, read on the forward strand.
TTGTACTTTTTCCATGGTTTTATCATTGTCTAAACTGAAAACCAGAAACTTTAATAACAGCTAGGTAAACAAACCTTGCTCAGATCAAAACACATTGGCTGTGCCAATTAGTGACTGAGTAAACAGCGGCATGAAAAATGGTAACTCTTAATTACAGCCTCAAGTGTAGTGCTGGGCATTTTGTATTTTCTGTTTATCCAGAGCGAACAGTAAGTAGTTTGCCACATGCTTCTCATGTCTCCAAGGACTAATTAAAACTGGCCATCCCCGTTCCGGACCACCTGAGTACTGAATAGATCTCCCTGGGTAAACATTGCTTCCAGCCTTTGTCCACTGATGCTTTTTCTGTGACCCTTTGATTGCGTAGTAGCTCTCTAGTAAATTTCACCTGCTAATTCAGCTGAATGGTGCTAAACTGCAGCCGTCCCATGTATTTTAGTAAAGCAGTAACTTACCTATATAACTGAGCTACTAATGTTAAGATAATGAGTCCTGTTGACGACAGTGCCTAAGTTTCCAGTAGCTGGCTCAGCATGCCTTCGCCTTTAGTCACTGCTGCCAACTGTACACTCGGTGTACTGTGCAAGAACTGCAGGCTCCAAAATGTTTCTTGAAAGGCCATGTCTCCAATTTGGCCTCTCAAACAATCCTGCCAATGAAGTGTCTCCTTTGAGAGAAGCTGGTGTTAGAGAAGTACCTCTTTAGTAAGAAACCACAAGGGTACTAGTACCCTTAGTGATTACTGCTAAGTACTGTGTGAGTACTAGTTCTAGAAAGCAAAGTTACACAGAGTCTCCTTCAGATTAAAGAAAAAAAAAAAAAAAAAGAACAAGCTAGGTTGTTAGAACTATCTCATTGTGTGGAAACAAAGAATTGGATCCAAGGCATCTCCAATTATTCCTCCCAGCCTGCATTGCTCTGCATGTATTTATAATGAATCTCTCAGGCTCTCACGACACTGAATTCCATTCGTTCTTCCCCAAGCCTGAATTATGAAGCCTAAATGATTTGCTGTCTGCAAATGTGTGACGACTGCTAGTCTCTCCCTTCTATCAGCCTACTGGCAAATGTTTTAGCAGCACCTCACTGAAGAAGGAATCTCCTGTTACCATATGTCTGTATCAAATGTCTTTCAGATGCCACACAGCATTTCTTTATATCCTAGATCTTGCAGATTAGACAAATAGTATTACTACCAACTATTTCCTCCTGATTTTAATGTTATTGCACAAAAAAAAGAAGACACCTAAAGTATAATAAATTTTAATAATCCCAGATGAAGGCAAAAAATGAAAAAAACCCTATCATTTTAGGTATGTTGTGGAAACATGCGAGTAACACATGGCAAAGGAAAAACAAGAAGTTATTTTTCATGTGTATATACTTAATGTCCATGATAAAGATGCAGTCAGAATTTGCTAGCAACCTGCAAGGAAGTGGTTTTCTCTGAGGGACACAAAATCTGGACCTCGGTGGAAGTCTATCTCATCCCTTTGTACAACAGAAGACAAGGTCTTACAGGTAGCACTGGAAGGCTTTTCTTCCATTGAGCTAGAATGCAAGATTTTAGTCAGCTGATGTGATTTCCTCCTTCTAAGAAAGTAACCAGTCCACTTAGATCCCCTCACAGGTGGTTACCTCTGGCATGCAGGTGTTCACGGATGTTTTCCTTTGGACCTTGCTGAGGTAAGTTTAACTGCCATATTTCAAAACCTAGGGAGATACTTTTCAATGTATAACTTGTAGAGAAAAAAAAAAAAAAACACAAATGTTTGACCCTTGGGGATTCATATAAAGGAACCCCTTCACATCATACCAAGAAACCTGACAACTGGGAGTAGGCATCTTCTCGGAAGGGGCCAGCATGGAGCCATGAATAATAAAATAACTCTGCCCTGAAGGGAGACTCCCCTCTATTTCAGCAGTGGAAATTTATGGAGAATCGAACCTAGACAGCCTAACTTTGAATGCAATACAAATACTTTTTTTATGAGAATAAAAGGGTTGATGAAGGGTCTGCTTAGCAATGAAGCTGCTTCCCCTTCCATGCAGAAAGGAGATGAGTGATAGAAGAGGATGAAGCTCAAAAGGGCAAGTTAAAAGACTGAAACACTTCACTGAGAGACACCTTACTGAGGATCCCATATAGAAAACAAAAAAGACAGAATAGAAAAAACAAGAGTTTCTATGTATACAACACACTAACGTCAAGCCCGGAATAGTTATAATATGTTAATCTTCACTGAATAGCACTGAATAGATGTTGTGGTTTTGTTACTTGACTTGTAACATATATCACTTATAAACTATTGTACCATTTATACATATTTAAATACAAACAAAGACAAAATTATATGAAAAAACATGAGCTTTGCAATTAAATCACTTCAACACATGATATTGGGTTCCTGTAAAATGCTGTGAGGTTATTGTTCTTCTGAGTACCATTAAAATAAAAGAGCTCACAGTTAATGTACCACAAATTAGCAGTATCAAACAGCTCTCCTGAATAAAAGATGCAGACATATCAAAAGACAGGCAGCAATATGACTTGTATATTAAAATTTGCCAGCAGTAAGCAAGTTCAGAGAAATACCAATATCTGTCTATGGAAGAAACAAAGTTTTGAGGTCAAGGCAACCTTATTTGTGAGGAATAATGATAAAATAAAGTTCATTTGTGTTGAAGTACATTGGAAAAGACAACTGTCCAGGGGATTAGGTTTCCAGATCTGAATTCACGCCTTGAAGAGCACTGTACATTGATGGTATCCCAATCAGTCTCCCTGGGACACTGAACTGTTTGCATGGCAGCAGAGGACCACACAGTTCGTGTCATCTGGGCCTTTCGTGCTCCAGTACGAGGCACGCGGCTAATCCATCACGAACCCATTTGTTGTGAAATAGCGTTTGACAGCTCCTCAGCCTCGTCGCTCCATCGCACTAAAAACCTCTGCTTGACAGAATACCCAGTCAATTAAGGGAGGTGGCTGCTAAGAACTGAAATGTGGGTTTTTTTCTTCTAATGATTCTCTAAGGGTCTAAATAAAGAAATTTAAAATGTTCCAAAGAAGGTGACAATGCTTGTACAGGGCTTCCCAACAGCCACTTATTGCAGCAATTGCCAACATTTTTGTTTGTAAAAGATAATTGCCCTTCTAGATCATTTAAGAAACAAGCCCAGCTCTCAGCTTCAAAACTCCAAACAGTCTGTGTTTAACTATACTTAGACATTAAATGCTTTTCCTTGTATACTGCAAAAAACCAACCTGGGGCTACATTAAGATTCATATACAATGGTATTTTATAAAGTATTAAGTACAAAATATACTTTGAGTATATTTTGAAAATATGATGTAGGTAAATGTTGAAGATTAATTATTTATGGCTAGACCCACTGAAATTCCATAATATATTTTGAAATATTAACCAGCGCTATGCCTGATTTGGTTATATATAAATTAAGGGAGAGAAACTTCGAATTTAAGAGAATTCACAGCAAGGGAAGTGATAAGAATAAGAAATATCCTGAAAATGTTTCCTCAGTTTTATACATTAATTTTTTATATGATGCTTCCATCTTCTTGTCTACATTTTCTATAAATATTTGTGAGATCAGGTTTTATTACCCTGAGTGGTCACATGAAATAAGAATTTCCACTGTATCTTAGAGTATTTTAAATTGACCTGACCACATATTACCAGTACAAATGCTTACTCTCTCCATTCAGTTACATACTACATAGAATATTCTCTCACTTGTTGAATTAACTATTTACAGCAATAAATTTTAAAAAAAAAATTAACTTGCTTTTATAACTTTCTTAAAAGCCAGATGAGAAATAAATTTAATCTACTTTAAAAAGTTTAAATTTAATGTAAAGTAATGCTCAAATACATTCAATTTTAGCTGTTGAATGCCCTGACACATTAGGAAACCTGAGTTTTGAGGCCACCTAAGCAATCTTAATTTGATCCAATTGCACATAGGCATTATGCTTCAGCCTCGTTGACCTTTTTTGGTTGATTCATGGCTTCATTATTATTCAGATGTTGTATTACAGTGCCAATCTTCACAAACATGTGACTGGATCTAGTTTTCTAGATCCTTAGCTCCCTGTAAACTGTTTTACAGAAGTACTGAGCTCGCAACAACTCATTCAAACTAGTATCAGATCTTGCTCGCACTTCTGTAATGATCCTCCAAAGTGGGATGCTTTTGGTCATACCACTGTGTTATATGGGCACTGTAAAAATAGGACCAAGATCAGGGACTCTTCATTACCAAGAGATTGTGTAAGAAAACAAAATACTGAGTCCGGCTTTGCGCAACAGTCCATCACAGACTTCTGAAAGTCTCCATGATCATCTTTTCAGAAGATATTGTCCATATTACTTTTTAATGCTCAGAAAATGGCAGCTGGATGAAAGTGAACATATTGTTCATTTCAAATGCAATATTGTTCCTGGCTGGAATTTTTTTGGTTTAAATATTGCAAAAAACAAATGGTCTGTTTATAACCCTGAAAAAATCCTCCATATCATACAAATCATGTGCACCCAGTTATGCCAGTCTTGCCTCTGCCCCAGCTCAACTGAAATTATTTAAGCTATTTGGTTGGAGTGCTTATACAATTACATAAATATATATTCCATATACTTAAAACAATATATAATTGCTGTGTATATCTTCTACCTTCAATTTCTGATCTATTTCTACCAGTGTTTGCAATATAGAATAAAAGGATAAGTAGTTTCTTTATACTTCAGAAAACTAAAGTGCTGTCTTCTAAAGGTTACGTGGCCATCTGATATATAGAAAACATTCTTCCAACACGCAGCACTAATTCTCTTCATGTGTTTTAAACCTGACACACATTACCTACTTAAAATTCAAGATGAAATTTCTATTCATAGATAATGTTCAAGACACAAAATGCCTACTAACTTTCTACAAAGCTAGAAGAAATGCAAAAAGCTTACTTACAGTTTCAAAACTGCAAAAAAGAAAATGGGAAAAGTCAAACTTTTCTTTACAGGGTTCTTACATGTTCGAAACAATCAATTTATGCTTCTAACAGGACAAAGTAAATTTTTGGCAAACTAAGAAAATCAATTGGACTCTTTCTAAACTAATTGTTGTCTCCCAAGGGGATAAACACATTTTGTGACAGGGTTTGTTCTTACATTACTACTTAGATTTACTCTCTATGCATTTCAAATACAGAGATCAAAAGACAGAGAGATGGAAAACAAAGCTCTTAATCTATCCCCCACAGCTGCAAATGTCTTAATATTCTCATCTTTCATGTTTTCAAGGTAATTACAGTAAAGAGCTCTTTACTGTAGATTATAAGAAGGAACTTAACCTATGATAATGGTGGACTTTAAAACAAGACAGAATTGCCTTTATTGCAGAAGAACTTGTTAGATATTTCCTGGATTTAAAATTGAAGTCTTTATAGCCACGGTGCTTACAAATAATTCTAAAGTGTTTTATCTTCAGAAACCAAAATGCACCTGCTATTATTTGACTTTGTTACATTTACATAATGTAGAGATAAACAATACTAAAGCTTTGAGTAATGTATGCGCTCACCAAAATTATCACGAAACTGTTCCTGATCAAACTTTTATAAATTCAAATTAAAATACAGACTTCAACCTTAATAAATTTACTTCTCCTCATACCCCTTTCTCTATTTCTAAAGCAGAAATTATTCTGTTTATACTTCAGAAAGGAGTTGTGATGACAAATGGGCAAAAATCTTTCTTTGCCTTGCTGACAGTTTCAATAAATACATACATGCATTATTATTGCAGATCGATATAAAACCAGATTTGCTCCTGTTTTTTACTGAATTAAAAAAAACAGTTTCCTCTTTGGTCATTTTTAACTGTGTTAAAAAAAGCAAAGACAATTTAGAAACACAGAGCTGGATTAAGTGGCTTTAGATACCATTCACAGAGTACATCAATTAATAATGTCTCATGTACTACAGCTTAATAATTAGGATACTAAATGAGCCTGCAGAATACTTGCCTAGAAAAAATCACTTGGCCAGAGATGGAGCTTTCATATGCAGTCAGTCTTTCCAGAAGGCTCCTTTCCATATCATCTAGCATTATGTTACAGTCTTCATGGGCCACTAACATTGATGTACAGTTTTTAAGTCACTGAAAACTTATCGTGTTTTATTTATGAAGTGCTACATGACCTGTTTCAATCTTTGAATTTTAATATTTATTTTTATTTCAGATTAAACTACTGTGATTTTGACCAAACCTATGCATAGCCTATCTATGCTTAAAAATACATATACGTGATTCATACTGCAAGAATTAATTCATTAATGTTTATAAACTGCTGCAGGGATTTAAAATGTATCTTAAAATCTAAATAACATCACTTTTGCAATCCATATCATAGGGCAAATAAACTGTCTTCTAAATTGTTTGAATATACTCTATCAGACTAGGTTTCAGCAGCCAACATCAATTTTTTGGATTCTTTTCTTGGTGATGTCCTATATCTCTGAGAAAAAAAATAATAGTTACAATTTACAGGGCTTGTTTAACTGTGCTGTCTTCATTAGAACTATTTAACAGGAGATGTTTTCCTCTCCTTTATATTCTTCTGGTTTTGTTTTTGCTTTGGGATCATTAATAGCTCCTTCAGATTTCCTTTTCTTCTTGCTTTTGATTTTTTTAAGTGTATCTTGAATTTAAAAGCACAGCAACATGCATTTCAGCTCAATGAAAAGCTGTTTATCAAAAAAGTGCAATGTCCATGTCACCTCTAATCCTCTCATGGCTCTTTAGAAATCAAACAGATGACAATTCATCTAAACAGAAGTCGGTTCTCAAAAGGTTACAGGCACCTGTGCTAGAAAGACAGTAATGATTGCCTGAGAGCACCATAATAATCAATAAACCTCTGTCTTGTAAAACATCAGTAGCATACTTCAGATGAAGCGCAGGAATTAAGTCAGGCAGTAATACACACTGGGATAACTCAAGCCCATACATTAGTTATTTAAAAAGCATGAAAAAATACTTCCTATTTCCTTTCAGTCTTTCTTAAAAGATCTAAAATATATGGATATCCACATGTAAACATGCTAAATCATGTAGCAAAGAAAATTTCTTACGCCTAGCCCAGAGGTACATTCTTACCTGATGGCATAGATGGGCCACACAGCTGCCACGAATGATGAAGATAGCCCAGTTTTGTGCTGCAGCTCTTGGACTATTTAATTCTGCTTTGATGTAAATCTGGTTTGATTTTTAGGTCTTATTTTATCCAACCCATAATTGATTTAAATTTACAACAGGAAACACAGCTGGAAACGAGCAAAGAATTGTTGGCCCTGCTTTCCACGTTCACTCTGGTATGCAAGTAACTTGACAAGGAATTTGCTTTTGTATACAAAGCATATAAGTAATTACATTATTATGGACTTCAGTAAAGCAGTTTACATGTTATTTTAAGGATAAGAACTAAGCAGTGGGTGTGTTGTACAAGTATGGCTAAGAAAGGAAGGGAAAGAGAATTCCTCTGCTCCTTACAGCAGGCATATGTACATCTGGTGGGTAGGAAATAAGTTATGGCTTATATTGGGTTTTCTTAAGCCTAGGTGAGTTTTTGATAGGATGATGCAAAGATGTTGGATGTTATGAAAGAGCACTCCAGAAATGACAGGAGAAGCATGGGGAAAAAGTATAAAGATACCACAGAGCAGAAGAATTTTAAAGTACCGGAGAGGGTCCCAAGATCAGTTTGGTCAGACAGGGAAGCAAAACCACCCAGAGTTCTTCCCTCACACTCTGAACTACATTTCCTTTCAGTCAGGCTTGCACTGCCTCTTCATTGCTTCTGCAACATTTCTGTTGATAAAATTTTTTCCCCATGAGTATTGTGAAAATACTTAATGCCAAAACTGATTTCAATAAACTAATTTTATGAACTGAGTGTTAATTCTGATATAGGACCTGTGATCCTATGATCCCCTAAAGATCTGCTGCCTTCAAAGGAAACATCTTAGGCATACAAAACCAGCTAGATCAGCAATTCTAAGATTACAGATCAAAAGTGCTGTGAGGATTTTGATGCCTAACTCTAACTTGATAAACTCTGCCTTTTTGGGAATAGTTAATGACCATTCCCAACCTCAGTGTCAGCCACAGCTGTTTCCTTAGATCTCCCTCAGCACTTTAAAATGTAATTTTCTGCTTTATGCCAAATTTTCTTAAAAATGGAGGAAGTGATTGACATCTAGTTCATCCCTAAATCAATTTGAATCCAGAAACTAAGGGGATCTGAAATATCCTAATTTGGGCACTTTAGAGTTGGATGTTCACACTGGAGCTTTCACACTTTTCAGAGTCCTTTTTTCAGAGCAGCATCCATCACTAGCTTTTTTAAAAGCATCCTGGGGAGTTCCCTGCTTTCTCTCGAGAGCAGTGAGAGCACTGGCCTAGGTTACAGGAGACAGGTTCAATTCCTTCTTCTTCAACATTCGAAAAATCAAACCCATGACTCCAAACACTAGTTTGTCATCTAGTCTGACTCTGACAGTGAGTGTTTGTATGAATGGAGAAGAAAAGAACTATTAGAAGAGGATAGAGAAGCAGGGGTATCTGTTTCATTCAGTTTGCTGGGGACAGAGAAGAACAGAAATCCGTATTTCAGAGCTTATCAGACCAGCTGCAGTTCAGGCTCTTCTCCAAGTTACTTGCTTTTGGGCAATTACTGAAATGTATAAGCAGCCCTGAAAACACATCCAGAACCCTTTCCAGCGTTAAAAGCCTCATTCACAAATGACATTGTACTTTCGTGCAATGCTTGGTATCTCTTCAACACAGTGAATGCCTCAGTGCAAAGTGAGCACTCCAGCAGGTGCAAGAAGCAGCTCCCCAAAAAGCTTCCAGCAGTGCTGCCTTAGGCATGGCCATCCACTGTCTCAGGAAATTGGAAAGGTCAAACAGTGGCTGACAGGAAAAGGAAAGGACAATCTTGTCCTTATCACATTGCTTTGTCACTGTTGCATGCCCAGTAAGGTTTGATCATGCAGTTGGGAAATAGAGAAAATCCCGTGTGATTTAGGCAACTGATCGTGTAGCTCTGATACCTCGATCAACCATGAGTGGTTTCAAAACAGTCAAGAGCCTGAAATACATCCACATAAATTGTTTGATCACTTATCCTGAATAATGCACAGATATGTAAAAACGGAGGTCTCTATGTGCAGAATTTGCCTCCATCCACTGGAAGAAAATATATCTAATGAGTAATGTCATCAGCTCTACTGCAAACAGCAGGCATCTTCCATGCTGCTTACATTAAACTCCCAGTGAGAAGGTAAATGACATAACTTCTGCTTTAAGTTAGCATTCCCCCATTACAACAGAAAAAAGATCAAAACCTTGCCATTAATCACATCTTTGCTCTTGAGCAGCGCCATACCATTACTTCAAGATAGGTTTTCAGTAATAAAGTACTAACAGGATAATGGTAGTGGAATAGCAAATGAAATCCGTTCTTGCTCACAGTTGTTCCACTTCTCTGCACTGATAGTAAAAATACATAAAATAGGACACTGAAGATATCCATATGCGGTGCGTTAAAATGAAGAGGAAAAAAACAACTCTAGTGGATACCATTTTCTCTCATGCATCATCAACTATTTTCTGCCTAAATCATACTAAGCTGCAAAGAAGCAATAAAAAGCTGTAATTGAAGAACTACAGAAGATTCAGGACATGTAAACATACACTAGCCTAAAAAACAACAGTTGTCATCCATAGAGACATTTCTCTTATCCATCTTCTTTTCCATATTTTGGACATTCTCTTGACTGAGAATCCGTATTTCTGTGGTTTTAGTCAATGATTGGATGTTCACCCCAAAACACTTCTAACCAGCAACCTGTGAGTCCAGCAGTACTCATACCTGTTCCAGAGCCTACAGCTCGGCCTGCCAGTCTACAATCCATTAATATATTGAATTTCAAAAAGTTTTCCAGTAGACCAATGTGAAGGATCTATATGTCCTATGCTCACTTGGCATCCCCATATCCAAATCCATCTATCTTACAAGGCTTTAGGGAAGAGATCAGCTCAAGAGAAGTGGCCAGTTCTCCATTAGTACACCAGGATGAGGACAATTGTGAAGAGACTCTTCCATGCAGGAATCCGTGCAGAATAACAGGGGGCTATATTCATGGTGGTTTTATGAGTACCTCTATCCAATGCATTCGATTCTTCAAATCCTAACCTTCAAATTCTTCATGGTAAGGAGGTTAAAATTTAACCCCCTTGAGGATGTATATCCCACCAATACTTCACACGTGAAAACTATAGTGAGTCAGTAAAGCACGTCACACAAGAGAGTAATCATTATTATTATTAGCTCAGAATATTTGTCTTACTTTCCAAAGATTTTAAATCTTGCAGACTCATCACCACTTCATGGAAAAATATAGGTATCTCTCAGGACAGAAAACAAGGGAATATGACATCTATCATGCAAATAAAAAAAATAAAATACCACTTACTTGAACCTTTATCTTTTTTTCTGTTTTTTTTTTTTTGTCTTGAAAGAAGTTGTCACTTAGCCCCTGGATCTTTGAGCTTCAGTCATTGCATCAAATCTCAGTGCCAGAGTTTCAGGGGATGCATACAAGTATGAAAAAATAAACCAAAACAAAACAACCCAACTCCCCAAAACACCAACCAATTAAAAAAAAAAAAAAAAACAGACACAAAAAAAACACTAACCAAAAGCTCTAGCATTCACCTGAGCTCTCCAACCAGCATTATCAGTCAGTGTTCTTGAAAACAATAAGCATTACTGCAACTGTTTCTGGACTTGACCCTATGAGCTTGATCCAGACACAAATATTAATAGCCTTTCAAAATATACCTGTCTGTCAAAAAATGTGACATTTACAGGGGATACATTAACTTTCTGTATTGCCCACACCTCCCCAAACAGTTCGGCACTACTACAAACTAACAAGAACAAATGAGCAAGAAATTCTGAACATGCTAGCTAACACTTACATGACAGCAAGTAATGGTATGAGCCAGAAAGTAAACAAATACCCACACATATATGTGTATGTGTATTTGTATGTGTATATTTGGCAGAAAATAATAAAGACACTAAAGAGAAAAAACAGCGTATTTATCTTGTTCACTGGATTAAAATCAAGTTTGGTAAGAAATAGAACTAAAATTGCTATTACTCATGAAAAATGTGTTTATGGAGCAATTCATATTACATCATGCCATTTTCATTAAGATACAGTACTTCTGCTCAAAGAGAACTCCAGTACAATATTAAACTGATAGCCAACTGCTAGCTGCTGTTTTCAGTTCAAACAATTATAAAACATGGAAAATCAGCTTTTGATTTTCCATTTTTAAAATATTTTCAAAGAAAACTTACAGCAAGAGCAAAGAACATGAGCTCCTTCTTAGCACTACCTGGACTGTATGCACAACTTCAAATTACCAAGAAATAGTCTTGAACTACTTGATTGCAACAGTGGAACAGAAATATAATAATTAATATGCAAAATGGTAGGTGCATATTAATGAAATTAGTAGGAAAAGATAACACTTGTCACCATAAAGACTACTCATTTAAATTCTTTTGCAAGTGAGCAGAATTTGGCCACCGTTGGATCTTCACGTACACAGATGCAGCACTGCTCCCTTGACACAGCTGTAGATCAGATGTAACACTAGTGAAGACTGAATTCACACACTGAAAAAAACATTACAAGACCCAATTTACAGCCTCCAGCTCTTCTCGTGTGTTCCCATGTTTAACCGTTACAGTGAAACTATTCCTGTTAGATCTAATTAATACATTTTTGACTCCTTCTGGCTTTACTACAGTGAAGCTGATTATCAAAGTACAACACGTAACACCTGCTTTCTCCATTCTACTGCCCAAGTAACTTGTCTGTCTTCAAGAAGAAGGTACTACACAAGCAATACTGCAAAAAAAATTACTGGAAATATCTGCAGTTTTACACCTATCATAAATGCTCCCTGAAAAATAGTTCCTGAAAAACACTTCTGAAAAATAGTTTGCACATCCTTAACTAAATCAGAAGAAAGCAATGTATAAAGCAATGGGTTTTGGAGGCTGCTTTAGTACCAAATAGTTACAAAGAGGTCAGATCTGTAATGCAAAACCATACCTTTTGTCTCTATCTTGTCCTTATGTTTGATCAAGTCACACATTGTTCACTCAAATTTTCATTCACTAAAGAGGGTATATAGTGCATTTGTATTCCTAGGCTTCCACAATTTCCACAAATGAAAATTTATGCTGGGAATCCACCCCACATAGAGCAAGGGGAACCCAATTTGTCTGCGATTTTCTGTATAGTTTCTGTTTCATAAATGTACTCAGCATACTGTTTCCAGCCTTTGTTTTGACCTTATTCACAGTTTCTGGTTTATAATCTTCTAATATTGCATTTCTCCCACACCTGGCCACCCTGGAAACTTCACTAAAATGTAGCGTATAGCTAAAATAAACTCTGTTATAACCCTGTTATTGTTAATAGAGGAGCTTATCATTACCTCCAGCATGAACATTTTTGCTCTGTTAGAACTGTGTTAGCAGTCTAGAAAGTTGTTGCAGAGCTGGTGATTCAAAAGGCATCAGAAAATTGTCTACAAAAATAATTAGGAATATATATTTTTTAATTATAATAGGCACGATCCTCTATACAAACAAGCAAAACTAGGGAAAAGATTATTTTTTAAAAAATAAAAAAGGTATCCAGTGTGGTTTTGAATCATGAGAATTGTGGTAACACTCTACACCTTCCAGCCTCTTCAGAAAGGATACACAATCCTTTCATTAAAAAAAAAAAAAAAAAAAAAAAAGTGGGGAATCATTGAACTACCTGTCAAGGTGATAGGGAAAAAAGGCTAGGGAAGGTTTGGTCAGGCCACTGCCATCACGTATCTCAAACTAGCACCTTACTAGCAAATACAGACATTTCACCTGTGCTGAAACAACTACAGGTCCTGCCCCCAGAAGGAACAAAACTTCAGATAAATCATCTCCATCCCTGTCGGCATGAACACCACTTGGAGCCAACTGATCCCTGGAAATATTTTCACAAGTTTCTGTCACATTTAAAACATACTTTCTGAACATCTATTGGGCAAGAGTTAGCACAAATTTTGTACTTAGTGAAAGGTAGTGGAGAGAACAGACAAGTCAAAGGTTTATGGAAGGAAGAAAAGCTGTTTTAGCATGTAGCTGTCATGAGTTATTTTATGGGATATATGAAACCCAGTAAATCACATTCGCATCAAAAGGAAACTACATCCAACACTGACTGAAATACATCCCCTTGCTATTGCTGCAACCTGAGAGTCTGACCTTCCACATTACATTTAATAGGAGACAGAAAGAATGAGAGTCACATATAGTAGAGAATAATCTATGAAACCTCTTAAAAATAAATATTTGCAAGTCCTAAAGATAACATTAAGAAATAAGAGGTGTATGAAAAATTGTTTATGAGCTCAAAAGCAAAAAAATTGTCTTTTTTCATAAACTTATAAATTAATCCCTTCACAGAAAGAACAGGAAGACTAGGCGAGCATATATATCACACAACATAGAATTTCAACAATTACTTATTTTTTATTTCCATCTATAAATTTGAAAATGCAGTTGCCAGCTTTTTTGGTGCCTACTGTAATTTTCCTGCAGACGCTACTCTCCAGACAATTTATGATAAGATTGATACATTAAGTATGAAGTGGTTTCACTATTTAGCCCTTATGTCACATCCACAATTTGCTTATCAATCCCTTTCAGGGAAAATACAGTTTTATACTAAAAAAAGCCCCAATAAAATTGGTAAGGCACAATTATTCATAGCTTAAAGCCCAGTCTTAGATACACTCTTGCATCCATTTAACTTTGACTATATGAATCTCCTGAATTTTGTGCCTGTCAATCTACGCAAAATAACAAATACTAGTTTGTTTTTCCCTATACGTTTATTCAAATGCTGAACCCACCCAGAATTAATAGCAGTCTATCCAGTGACAGCTGATATTCACATTTGAACTTTGCATTCATTAGTATCAAAGATGTTGTTCACAGGCTTGTACTTAAGTATATGCTGATTGTTAAGGAACTATTGGAGGCAGTTGCAGTAACGCAGTCTAAATGTTGCACATGAATAATAAACTGATAAAAAATCTTATAGTGGAAGACTTTTTATCCAAAAATATTGATTCACCAGTAATAAAATCCATTAACTGTTAAATCCTATAAGAAACAAAGCGGGCAGGATTTCTAAAAGCCTAGACCCCTCAATTCCTCATGCCGTTGGTTTTCTGGATTGACTGAACAATCCCTCAAGGAGCAATCCCTTCCCAAGAGTCAGACACATGGGGAGGTAGGCAGCAGAAAGCAATCAAAATCTGTGTTTACACACAAAGACACACACACATAAACACACACAAACATAAACACACAGAGTAACTTATTTAGCTTTAGTGACGTTCTTCTAAAATACTTCCGTTTTCCTGTTCCACACATGTATGTGCTCATATTTTTTACAGGGATGGCTGAAGTTTCTGTAATAACTGTTAGACCACAAATACACTTTTGAATAAATTACAATTTTCATAGTAGGTGAAAATTTGACTTTTCAATTTAAATATTCTGCATAAAATTCAAACAAACTGAATTTGACAGTGCTTTTTAATGCTTCTTGGCAATTTTTGTGCACCTTTGTCTTCTTTCTTCTAAGTGCTCTTCACCTGTGCTGTATCTGTCACGATGCATTAAGACTAGAGATTCATGTCATATGACAACAGAGGAAAGTATGTCACTTTACACAAAGCAGAAGTTATCTAGACATCCACAGAGAAGACTGAAGGTACGTCAAGAGGTGTCAACTCAGAGAGGCACCACAATAGAATTTCTGAATAAAGGTAATGTTATCTGCCAAAAATTTCTTACTGAAGGTATTTTTGCTTATTAAAAAAGAAGCTTTTCTTTTCTTTTGTTTCCTTACTAGTTCTAAATTTTTCAAGTAAAACAATACCATCATATAGTAGAGGAATACATAATATATTTTGCTCTGTATGGCAACAGCATCAAGAGTTTTCTAGTTTGCATTAAAAAGAAGATTAAAAAGAAAAATATTGACAGATCTGTTATCAGTAGTTACCAAAAATCCTTCTGCTTTTCTAGCTGTTAAACATCTGGCTGAACAATGAGCTATCATTAATATTGAAGCTCTCCCACACAGAACACATTTTATTGACTGTTAGAAATAGGTGACCACTAGTGTGGTTTCTTCTTAAACTGAAGTATTAATGGAGACACTCCACAGGTTAATGTATAAAGTTTGATCTTTACAGCTTACCTTTGCTGATACAGAACACACCATTATATTGCATACCTTATAGGTTTATATCTTTCCTAGACTCTAATCTACACAAGGTAGAAAATATTATGAATTTTATTATGGATGTGCCTCAGTGTTCCAGCCCCATGGTGCTAGATGTTGTACAAACTAAGAGATTTAAGTAGTAAATTTTCAGTTATCTGAAACTGGGCTCTTTGAACTCCACTGACTGAATAGAATGATCTAAATTACTGGGATAATAAAAATGAACACATGTACTCATTTATTCCTTTGACTACTTCTCTTTATGGCTGTTTCTTCACCAGCCAGGAAAGAAACAGGATCACATATGAACCTTTGATCCCAAAGAACCTGTAGTTCCAAGTGTATTTAACCTGGCGTTTGTGACAGTCCTTGAAACAGCATCAGTTTGTTTTGTAGGTCCACAGGGAGTGGATGCTGGGTGACATGCTGACCTTAAAATCATTAACAAGATGCTGGTCTTTTTTATTTGTTTGCAAAGAACAGAAGACATCCTGAAAATAAAGAAATAAAAACGATCATTAAAAATAAGCCCTTACTAAAAACTTATTTTGAAACTCCAGTGAGCTTTGAGCCTTAAAAGAACCCCAACCAGTAGGAGGCAATATCAAAATGTTATGCTCAATATGCAGAAAAAAAAAATCATAGAGCCCCGTCAAGATTGCCATCCTGCAGATAGAATACGGTTTTCAAACTGAATAAACTGTGTGACTCACCTTCTCAAAAATTAGGATGAGGAGTTTTTGGAAGAAAACACTCATGAAAATGTTAAGTCCGGTAGTGCCAAGATTTTCCCTTAGGATGTTACAGGAAATCTGTAAGTCTTATCATGTTTGCCCCCCATATTACAATGGTATATTATCAGCAATGTTCCTGGCTAAATTCCAACTGTTTTTCTACTCCAACTATGTGGTCTTTTCCACTAGCAATATCCACATTAACCACTTCACTGTTCTTCTAAAACCTCTTACAGCTTCCTTATATATCAAATAACTGGTGAACTGCTGAGGCAGAGCTGCTAAATAACTTCCTTCCTATAAAACATATCTGAAATGTCCAGTTCTGAATATCTGCAAGGATGGACATACCACTGTCGCTCTAAACAGCCTGTTCCTCCCTTCTCATTGTGCTTGAAGATAAACCAGCTCTCCTGGCCCCCATTTGCTCTTCAGCGCATCTCCATGGGATCCTCCCAAGCAGATCCATAAGCAAGACAAAATCTGCTGTACTGAAGGCTAGAATTATAATTCTGCAAGTCTGAGCCACTTGTGTCAGGATTTTAAACTCTACAGTCTCATGGTTACTGGTGTAAAGGCTGTCATCATGTACTGGCACCTGAAATGGGCCCCCAGTCCTGCTGCTTCCACAGGGAAAATGTTGCTGTCCACCAGGCACTTCCTCACTGCTCCCCGCATAAACTTTGCTCCAGATTTTGATCACAAGCCCCAGGAAACATAGCCTCATAGAATGGTTTGGGTTGGAAGGGACCTTTAAAGGTCATCTAGTCCAACTCCTGGGCAACGAGCAGGGACATCTTCAACTAGATCAGGTTGCTCAGAGCCCCATCCAACCTGACATTGAATACTTCCAGGGATGAGGCATCTGCCACATCTCTGGGAAACCTGTTCCAGTGTTTCACCACCCTCACTGTAAAGAATTTCTTCCTTATATCTAGTCTGAATCTACCCTCTTTTAGTTTAAAACCATTACCCCTTGTCCTATCGCAACAGGCCCTAGTCTGCCCCCATATTTCTTTTAAGCCCCCTTTAAGTATTGAAAGGCCGCAATAAGGTCTCCCCAGAGCCTTGTCTTTGTCAGATAGATCATGTCTCAGGATCCATCAGCAGAACAGTTCCTCAAAGAAGTTGTAAAAGTCAAAGCCATTTCTGTAGTAACAGTAGAATTTTGATCAATGGTCACTGACAGATGGATTAACTGGGCTTGCTGGATGGTTTGTCTTGGTTCCACAGAGCAAATTATGTTACAGATTCATTAATGACTTGGATGATAGAATAAAACATATACTTACTAAGTTTATGGATGACATGAAGGCACGAACCATTGTAGTCATGTTAAAAAGGAAGATAGTGTTTAAAATTATTTTGATGAAATGGGGAAATGGTCTAAGATGAAGAATGAAATTCAGTGTGGTAAGTAGGTATGAATACAATGTAAACCAGTATATACATAAATACCAGATTGGAAGCAGCAGGCTAGACAGTTGCGCTGAAGAAAAGGATTGTATTTTACAGTAAATAAACCAAATGAGTCATCAGTGTCACACTACTTCAGACAAACCCCAAAAAATAAAGATATACCAACAAGAGTAAGAATTAAAATATATATAGTAACTCTTTCTCTGTACTCAATGGAAAGGCCCCAGTTGAAGGCCTGACTTCAGATTTGAGAACCATATTTCAAGAACAATGTGGAAAAATCAGTAAAAATCCAAAGGATGGCAACAGGAACAATCCGAAACAAGGAGACATAGCCAAAGAGGAATTTGAACTGTTCAGTCTGAAGAAAACTGTGGAAAGAGATATTTATAATAACCAAAACAATCAAGGGCTATTGTAGAGAAGAAAGTTGCACATCAATAGGGAAAAGAAGTGGAAATAACCTCTTAAATTGCAGCAAAAGAGACTTACCATACACTTGGACTGGATCTAACAGCAGTGTGAATGAGCAGCAATTAGAAGCATAGCCATGCCATGTGTCCAGACACTTCTAATGAGAGAAGGGAATACTTGCCTTACCATTCCCAAATAAATCTCTGCCTGGGCAAGGCACTGGGATGCATTTTCTAGCTGTAAGGAAGCTTAAGCAGTAGAATGACAAGACTTCCATAGCTAGATGTTTTTTATTAATAGTTTACACAACAATATGCTGATAGTGCCCCGAGGTCTCAGTAATGGCTTACTTGAGTCTTGATAGTTCCTCTAACTTGAGTTTTTATAGAACCAGAATCATAGATTAATTTAGGTTGGAAAAGACCTTTAAGATCATCAAGTCCAACTGTAAACCTAACACTGACAAGTCCACCACTAAACCATGTCCCTAAGTGCCACATCTACATGTCTTTTAAATACCTCCAGGGATGGTGACTCAACCACTTCCCTGGTCAGCCTGTTCCAGTGCTTGACAACCCTTACGTTGAAGAAATTTTTTCTAATATCACTTGTTACTTGGGAAAAGAGACCAACACCTACCTCGCTACAACCTCTTTTCAGGTAGTTGTAGAGAGCAATAAGGTCTCCCCCAAGGCTCCTTTTCTCCAGGCTAAACAACCCCAGTTCCCTCAGCCACTCCTCATATGATTTGTGCTCTAGACCGTTCACCAGTTTCATTGCTCTTCTTTGGACACACTCCAGCACTTCAAAGTCTTTCCTGTAGTGAAGGGCCCAAAACTGAACACAGTATTCGAGGTGCGGCCTCAGCAGTGCCAAATACAGGGGGACAATCACTTCCCCAGTCCTTCTGGACATACTATTTCTGATACAAGCCAGGATGCCATTGGTCTTCTTGGCCACCTGGGCACACTGCCGGCTCATATTCAACTGGCTGTCAACCAACACTCCCAGGTCTTTTTCTGCCAGGCAGCTTTCCAGCCACTCCTTCCCAAGGCTGTAGTGTTGCATGAGGTTGTTGTGACCCAGATGCAGGACCTGGCATTTGGCCTTGTTGAATCTCATACAGTTGGCCTTGGCCTATCGATCCAGCCTGTCCAGATGTCTCTGTAGAGCCTTCCTACCTTCAAGCAGATCAACACTCCCACCCAACTTGGTGTCATCTACAAACTTACTGAGGGTGCACTTGATCCTCTCAACCAGATCATTGAGATAAAGATATTAAACAGAACTGGCCTCAGTCCTGAGCCCTGGGCAATGCCACTTGTGACCAGCTGCCAACTGGGTTTAAATCCATTCACCGCAACTCTTTGGGCCTGGCTATCCAGCCAGTTTTTTAGCCAGTGAAGAGTACACCCATCCAAGCCACGAGCAGCCAGTTTCTCCAGGAGAATGCTGTGGGAAACAGTGTCAAAGACTTTACTAAAGTCTAGGTAAACAACATCCACAGCCTCTCCCTCATCCACTAAGTGGGTCACCTTGTCATAGAAGATCAGGTTAGTCAAGCAGGACCTGCCTTTCAAAAACCCATGCTGACTGAAATGATTTGATATAAAATATGATTCACTATGAAAAATATACGCTCAGTAAATGGCTTTGGGTGGTCTAAGGCATGGTCATCCTTACACATTCAGTAAATAGCAACAGAATAAGAATATGGAAGAAAACTATGATAAAATCCAAGACTGAGAAAATAGGTTTCTAAGTCACCACCAGACATTCAGCAGAAATGGGCCTTATCAAGTTTGTGAGAAACTGTGAGTTCTCCAGACTAAAGACATAGAAGCAGAGAAGTTGACCCCAGCAGACTTACTTGTTTTGTTTAGAATCTGAGCAAAAAGAAGTGCCCGTGGAATCAATATGTCTATCAGAGGTCAGATGATACTTTAAAAGAGTAAGGCTGGAATAATACAGCAACAGAAACAGGACCCTCACATGCAAAAGCAGACCCATATTCTTTTCTCCTCCCATTGCCCTCCCTCCCATCCTTTCAGCTGTTTATTTTCTGTCATTATTAGAACCCTTGATAATTACTTTTTAAAGCAACATAATGCATGCATAAAACAAACATATTTGACCTAATTCATAATTAACAAAAAGCCTTTCTGATTATCAGTGTTCAAATGGTGTGTATAATTTTCTGCTTGCTATTAATGAGATTCTCACTCTTCAAAACATACCATTTAATTCACTATTTTAAAAGCAAAATTAGTTGCCTCATAATAGGAGTAGCACAGACAGCTTTCACATTCATATGTTAGAAATGATAGCAGCTGAATACATTGCTCATTTTTGCACAGGCAGGTACTATCCAGTTTACGTCACAAAGTTGTGCCATAACTGTGCTGTACTTCTATTAGCTCATATGAAAACTTCAACACCACAGCTAAGTGCTCTAGGATGGCAAAACCCTTGATATGGATTGCGTCAGTAGATAAGAGCTGTCTTAGCTAAGCTTATACATTTAAAGAGGTGGTGTAACAGCTTGCAGGAAAAAAGAAAATCCTGTTGGCATATGTCACATCTACACCGAAAGGCTCTTGTAATGAAGCGATGCCAGTATTGCTAAGACTGCAACTTGCAATTTAGTCAAAACATAAGCAATATATATCACTACCATATCTGCATGTTCCAGGGTCTTTATTATATGATCTTTATATCCAACATAATGTTGCAATTCCTCATTCCTTCAGCTTGTGCACATTTCTTTTTAGCCATTTCTGAAACCAGGGTCAGAAGCAGCCACAAGAGATCATCTGCCTCAAGACAGAATCGACTGTACAAATGATACATTCTTGATCAAACATCCTTGTAACAGAACGCCTAATCCCTGAGAAATTTATTGTTTTCATGAAAAAGTAAATATGGAGCACTGTTTAACCCATATAATATATATACTTTGCAAGCAAAAATAATTCCTGAATGACAAAGGACAGGGGAAAATGTGCACTATTCAAACCAGAATCATAACTCTTTTCCCATGAAATTCAGTGAGAATACTTCCCTTCTTTCTTAAAGGGAGGACAACTAAACCAAAGCTTTCTTCACCTGCATAAATCGAAAAGTGCACTTGTATTTGAAAACATCGTTAAAACAAGGCTTTATCTTTCTTGTTGATATTCCCACTGCCCTAGTCCTTACCACTCCTTGAGAAAAGAACTGAAATTATGTGTATTTCAAAAATCTTGTCTTACATTTTCAGAAGAGTGACCATTTTTTATGATTTCTTACTTTCTACCACTATTTCAGCATGACGCTGTGGAATGCATCGGTTCCTGCCCTGAGCTGCAGGAATCAATTGGTTCACAGATCTTCCTTTCTCCTGAAAGGTGAAGAACTCATAAGTAATGTGCCTCTTCTCCTGACACCTCTGGAAAGGTCTTTAGACAACGATTCCAGACACAAGCAAGTTTCTACCCTGTCAAGTAAGAGTAATGCGAAGAATTCTGTTAACGCAATGTTATGGTTGAGATTTTCAATAAGCCACAGTGAGGGAAGCCTAAATTTTGCCTCTCACAGCAACTCTAATAAAGTGCATTTAAGTGTCTGAAAAAGAAAACACAAAAGAAAAACACAAAAAGCATTGCAGAAAACTATGTGTAGGGCTAACTCCAAAACCTGGTATCAGTGAGATTTGTTCCACTGATTTTCAATAGGTTTTGGGTCACATCCTTATGTTTCTGAAAGGTTTTTTTTTTCCCTTCAATATTAATGAAAGAAATATTATTTCCTGAACATATCTGTGTAGAATTCTGCTGGCCATATCTTCAACTTCCTTACCATCATCCCTCTATGCTCCTTCAAAGGAGACATAAAAACATGTTCTGGAAAGGTCAGAAGTTACAGGACTATTATAAGTCTTCCCTGTAACAACAGCTTTCTGCTAAAAACTGTGAGGGTCCTGCTGCACTTTCCAAAACAGGACAAGGATGAAGGAGGCAGAGTGGATAGAGAGATAAATACCCTAATGAAGATAGTGGTATGAGAAACTACTAAAATATACACATTTCAAACAAAATACACAAAATTTCAAACCAGTGACACCATTATAATGTCAATCCCTTTAAGCATTTTATTAAAATGTGCAGGTATGAGATATTTTAAAATATACATTCACTGTCAAAGCAATTTTTTCAAATATGTGAAGGACACTCACGATCAAGTATTCAACTGTCATCTCTTAAAACTGATATTCAGCAAGTGTAAATGACCATAACTCCATTGATGTTAATGGATTTACAGAGGTTAGACAACCAGAGAAAGTGAGTTTTGAATGATCTAATAATAGAAAAAGCAAGTGATAGTGATCTCAGTTGTATCATCACCACAAACCTTGTTGCTCATAAACCGACAAGCATGACATGACCAAACTTTCCCAAGGAAAAAAACCAATGTGCTATGAAAAAGCATGAACGCTTCAATCTCGAGGCCAACTTTTCTGAGGATTTGAAAGCACCAGACAAGAAAGGCTTAAAAAGACGAATGGTGATCTTGTGCTTAAGACATAAGTCTGGGAGTCATGAGTCTGGGTTGTTTCCCTGGCTTCATCCCAGCTTCCCTATGGCCTCAAGCAAGGTCTACTAGCAGCAATGGCAGTAAAAGTCAACAAATCCACTTTTGAGCATAGCTGTGGGAAATAGTTCAGAGTTCCCAAAAGATTAAAAATACCCTGCAAAGAGGATGGAAAAAATAGATCAACTAAGCAGTAAGGGTTATTGACAAAATTCAATGTCTGTATTAGGCTTATGACTGGTAAGGTAAGAATGATCTAGAAATTAACTGAGCAAAAGGGGTGCACTTAAAATTAGGCCTACATCAGCTAAATAATAAGGGGAAAGTTTATTCCACCAACAGCTCCTATGTAGAGTTTTAGAAAACAGAACTCCAGAAATCAAAATAGCAAGAGGTTTGCAGGGGAACTCTGGAAATCATGATGCAATTTCCAACTCAGTTCCAAGAATCTGCCCCTCTGCTGAGCTTCAGCTACAGGAGGACAAAGGCAAAACCACTCCAGATAAACCCGGCCATCAGCAGCAGGATACTAATGCAGCACTCTTGAGATTCTGCTGGTGTACTACTCCTCTGTCATGATACTCCTCTTCATTCCTATCTTTCACCTAATCCTAAAACGATATCACAACAGCATTATGAATTAAGATTGTCCATTTCATTCTGTTGCCTAAGAATAGCCAACACCAGAGAGAAACCTGACCGGGATGAACAAGTCAGATTCTCATCAAAGCAATAAGCTGGAATCCAACAAAGGAACAACTGGTGGACCCAGTCTGCTCTCCCAATGTATTTCTTTGAAAGAGCTGCCTCACATCCTGAGCATGTCAAAGAATGTGTGTTATCACATTTTGCTAACTCTCCTCTTTTTATGCCAGTTGGCCTCAGACAGGGTAAGTAACTATTATTACTACTAGTTTGATCAATGTAAAAATCTAAATGAGGCTAGTTGACAGGTCACTGACCCAGCTCCCACATTCAGGTAAATATCCTGATTATACTCCAGACTCACACACAAAGGCCCTGTTACCTTCCCCCATGAGAAAGGGAATGAAGTATGCAGTCCAAAAAGGGACCTGTGGTGCATGTACACCAGCTACATCTCTGAGCTGGTCAAGGGATGGCTGTGACCCTAGTCTACATTACAGAATCTGACCTTCGTTTTGACTTTGTCTGAGAAAACTCAGTCAGGTTTCTTTGCTCACAGGGAGTTTAAAACAGGTTCAAATAAATATATCTGGTGTAATCATTCAATTTCAATATACTTAGAATTTCTTTCTTTTTTACTTCCCTCTTCTGTATGCTAATCAATAACTTTCCAGTCTCCGATTTGGTTGGTTTAATCATCCTGATAAGTGATCTAGCAGACAGAAATCACTGGAGTCCAAACTTGGCTTAAGGTTGTTCAGTAACAACATTATTTCAATACATTTGGTTCTCTGGTAGCAATTCCTCAATCAGAATTAACATGAAATACTTCAATGTCAGTAGCTGAGGAACTCAGATAATGAAATCTCTTTAGAAAATAGGTATCCTCCTACCAGTATTAATCTTACCGAGGTGCATATCTTTTCCAGAGTGGGTCTGACAGATTTGCCTGTATTCCAGCCTGTCTAGATACAGGCCAGCTTCTGTCCAGAAGCCTTGGGGATGCATTAGCATCTGTACTGGGCCTGAGCTACGATATTCTCTGCAGGCTCATTAAACAAGGCACCACACCATGATAACTCCACAGTTCCTGGATGCAAAACTGGCTTGCCTCTGGACATCTCAAGGCAGAATGAATATGTGACTGTCTTCATCAATTGTGTAAGCAAATGTTACTTCTCTAACTTAAAGAGTTCCTTGAATTCTGTACACAAGAATTCATGCCAAAGAATAACTGGTTTTGGTAACAGGAGAAAGTCTCACCTTGCCATACAGCCAGTATTTCTAACGCAAAACTGTAATTCTATACAGATATGCACTCAAGTAGGAAAAGGAGATATATTTTGTAAAAACTGTGTATGAGGCTTAAAGACATCATTATATACTAAAATGGCCTCAAAACCTGAGGTATTTTCTTGCTTATCCAGAAATCAACATATATTAACTTATAACATTTGAAAAGCCTTTGTTCCCAACTAATAAAATGAGAGCAGAGCAGACCTTGAAAGCATCTTAAAGTAATGGAAGATTTAATAAGAAAATGGATAAGACGACACTTCTAGTCTAGCAAAAAATGTGAGCATATTAATAATAGATGACCAGCACTACTCAGCATGATGTAGGGATCTGTGAAATGTTACAAAGCTAAGTCTCATGCTAGTGAAATGTTGGCTGGTAACACTGACAGAGTCAGTATGTGTGAAAGAAATCATCCCTTGAGGATGTCCAGTGGGTATATTCTCAACCACAACACTTTTCAGATTAGAAGAGGGTACTCATTTTTGCAGGCTTCCTAATGGTTCAATGACTTCATCTAATGGCACCCTCTAATAAGTGCCTGCACTTACCAAACCCAGTCAGCGGCACAGCTGCCTCAGTCACAGCTCGATCCCTCTGGGTAGTGATGCCTGAGTGGAAGGACACGAGTATCCATAACTCCTGCTGTTCTCGGTGGGAGAGGAGGTTACTCCTGTAGAGAAGGTGCTCAACACTTAGCACCATCAGACTGGTATGCCTCTGATAGTTTATGTTCTTTAAAACCACAGAGATTATCCCTTAAACACCAGCATAATGTATTGCTTTGTTTTTAGAGGAAAGTAATTGAATGTGAATGGGCTGCTTTGGAAATTACTCTTCTGCCTAGATAGTTGGGATTCATTGTCAGATATGCTTTTGTCATTCAGAGAGAAAGGTACATGCAAAAATGAATGTTTGCCTCCCAAGAGATTAGGATTTCTTCTTCCTATGGTAAAGAATAAGCTGCAATTTCTTAGCCAATTCCTGTTACCGAAAATGGAATTGAACAAATGGGTTGACAAAAGTAACATACCAAGAAAACCATGAACTCACAGTTCTTTCAGTGCAAATTAAACAGTGCTTCTATCTACCAGCAGAAAGAAAACAAAACTCTTCCCTGACTCAAAATTGTCCCTTCCCTGTATGCAGACGGTCAGTTCCAGCATTTTGGGGACACTACTTTATTTTCCCATTCTCCAGAACACCCTTAAGAGACTGACTCATGTCTTCTCCAAGAGCCTGTGTCCAGAGGTTACAACGTGAGGGGGAATTCCCAAATAAGCACGCAGTCAGTGCAGGTGTAGATACTTGTAAATCTCATTCTGCAGGAGAGCTAATCCTGTCAGGATCAACTCAAATCTGTCAACACCTGAAAATAATCTTTCCAAAAGACAATCCATAGTTACCACATTTCTTCTGAAACAGAAAGAGATTTTTGTCTTTGCAATGAATTTTAGCACCTCTAAACCACTTTGCCAACAGTACAGAATTAAAAAGAAATGTGTTCTCCAAATTATGAGCCCACCCAAATAGAGAAATTGCCTATCGAAATGTTAATATGCTCATAGTCACTTGTGGCCAACATAAAAAAGGAATTACGGTTACTATATGCAGAAACATGAAGAAGCACCAAGTAGAAAACCAGCCTGAACTAGGACTCCAGAGACTTTCTGTAGGGCCTAAAGCAAAACATTTTCAGGCTCTCTTTTCTGACTCCATTACCTGTTTTTGTTTGTAAGCACTTGAGGCAAGGTGTATCTCGGATGCACATCCTAGTCCAGAGCCAACTTCAGCTGCAATGTGCTTCAAATGATTTTTAAAAGTGCAAACCCAGCACCAGATTTGGGGCATTAATTACTTCGGCTTCTCGACAGATGAATAAGCAAGTGAAACCCCAGCAGTATTGGAGCACTCCAGCGTGTCTGGCATGTGCACGAACCACAGTTCAGCCTAAAAATCTAACAGCCTAGAAATCTCACAGAAAAATAAGAGATTCACATGGCCAGGAATTTCACAGGTCAGATAGGCCAAGGAAACCAAATATGCAAGAGAGCTAAGTAACAATTAAATTATTACCTGTACAAGCAAAAGGCCAGAATCTCTGTTGCTCAGTGAGATCTCATATTAACCTTGCCACTCTTTCAGCCACAGACCTCTGCAGAAAGAGTTCTTCAGCTTTCAGTGCAAATAAGTATCACATCCTGGCTGAACGCTGAAACCTGGAACCTTTCATGGGTACAAAAATGCAATAAAACTACTTGACATCAGTTCCTCCCACTCTTTCTACATGATCCAGGCTTGTTAAATGTGACCAAAAGAGGTTGTCTGGTCATCATGCAATACACATCTTTTAAAAATGCAGGGTGTGTAAAAAATTTCAGCAGATCAGGGTGGATACAGGTTTACGACCTGTCCCACAACAGAACAAGCAGCAAGGTGCATGTACCTACGTGACGGGACTCAGTAACATCCTGGTGTGGTGCTCCACGCTGCAGTAAAGTGTAGGAGTCTGGGCCACGCTGGGGGGAAGTTAGTGCAGGCAGAAGAATGCAAGGACGAAGACAAGGCCAGCAAAATAAGGCCGGCAAATACACACAAGATAGCAGATAAGTGAGAAACACCTGTGGTCAGCAAAAGCACACAAGTCTGAGCAAAACAGGGTATGAGACAAGGGAGTTTTTGGCAAGTTTTGGGCTTTACGTGCCAATTGCAATTAACCAATGCAAATGCTT
Source organism: Strix aluco (assembly GCF_031877795.1). Classification (NCBI taxonomy): domain Eukaryota; kingdom Metazoa; phylum Chordata; class Aves; order Strigiformes; family Strigidae; genus Strix; species Strix aluco. The sequence goes on from NC_133931.1 coordinate 40,088,877, forward strand.
GTAGAGGCGCATGAACAACGCGTGTAGATAACCTGTAGCCTATTAGAAGATAGATGAGTGCGTGTACGGAACTTAGTAGGATATAAATGTAACCAGGATGGGAAAATAAAGATGGACGATCTGATCATCACATTGGTGTTGTGTCATTCCTGTTCTTGCACGGAGAAAAAAGGACCCCGGCTAATGGTGACCCCGACAGTAAAGGACAAGGCTTCAAGCACCCTGCATTACCGCTGTGCAAGGCGGCACAGCGCATCCCAGCTGCACAGGCTAACATTTTGAGAATCATCAGTGCATCCAACTGATTACAGTTGTACAGATTAACAGATGTAACTGGTTACAGTTAAAATCTAAACACACTTATCTTCATGATGTCTACTTAACCCACGAAAAAATACATATTAGAGAAGCGAAGCACTTCATCACTTAATTCAAATTAAATAAACTTTGGCACTTTGTGGTCACTTCTGGCACAACTCAGTCAGCTTTGGCTTTCATCAAACCGCTATGATTAAATTATACATTAGCAAGAGAACTTAAAGCCATTCGTGGCATCTAATATACTTAAACTCAGTTGAATGAAGTTTGGATTTAGACTACTGTCATCCATATGTCTACTTTGTCATTGTAAATTCAGACTTGGAAGTACTTTTTCCATTCCATTCCAACACTCCCATTGCAAGCCCTCTGACAACAGCATTACAGTAAATTATACTACTAGTTCATTTATCAGGTATCACTTGTTCACATTGTCTTCTTTTCAGAACTAACCAGCCTTTTCATAATGCTGTGCAACCAACATGATGTGAAGAACCACAAGTAACTGTGACTTAGACTAAAAGAAAACTTACATTGTATAGATGCAAATCAAGCAGGTAACAATCACATACTTGGTTTTCCTACAAGTGAAGAGAAATAGACCACAGTAGCATAAATGCATTTCTGCACGCCTTTGCTTTTTCTTAATAATGCTGGAGGAGAAGACAGAGAAATACACATGTAGATCCTTAAGACTGGAGATTCATCCTTGTTTTTGAAAGTGCTCTGCTAAACAGCATTAATTACTCTCTCTGTTTTAACCAAGGAATTCTATCCATTATTTGTAACTGATTTGCTATTTCTTCCAGTTGCCTAGAATGGTGCAGTATTTTTAGCCACATGTTATGGGAGAACTCAACCACAGAAGTGAAGGATATTTTCAGGATGGGGAGAACCTTAAACCCAATGTTTACTGGGCCCATTTATAGTCACAAGTAAATTTTAACAATTCTGACTGGTTTGGGGTTGGGGGGAACAGGGTCTGAATCCTACTTCAATAAAACAGATGAAGATCAGAACTTGGAACTTGTTCTGAAATAGTTGGGAGGAGAGTTGGAAACAAATCATCTGGCTCAAGAAAAAAGAGGAATGGGAAAATGGACATAGCATATCATTTCACAGCTAGGCACTAGAGCAAAGAGTTTCCTGTTGATCAGAACAGAAACGGTTTATCGGAAGGATGAGACTTTCACCAGCATAAGAATTAACTGGAAATAGTGGGAATTGGTGAAAATATCTTCCAAATCTGGTAATTTTGAACGCACATGTTAGTGGGTACACTAAAACAGGCATCCTACAAATGTACAGCTGGCTGACTAGACACTGACTAAAGAATCTTCAGTAGCTCAGGGGATCTCCATGAGGAGACCATGTCTCTTCAGTTTTCTGAGTAGCTCCATCTGCGTTAGAGGGCAGAGAGGCTTTCCAGGTTTCTATGATGTAAATTATTCAGTCTGTAGAAGCAACAAGGTTTCTGTTCCAGTTAAAGTCTAAACACACTTACCTTTATGATGTCTACTTAATTCATGAAGAAGTACATATTAGAGAAATGAAACACCCTGCTTACTCTGCACCAGAAAAATACAGCAAGCTTTTAGCAGGAAAAAATTAATAGCTCACAAGCAGAGGTAGAACTGTATATTTTTGTGATGCTATTCCTTATTCCTGCATTATAATGCACTGCAGTTTTCAGCTTTAGAATACTTCAGCTTTTTATTCTTTGATTGTGTAGACTAAAGTTGTGAAAAGATTTTTCTCTGTGCAGTCCATTTTAACAGAATCCTGTTTCCAAAATGCATTTAGACTTATTATGAGCTCTTTTCAATCCATCTAAAAATCTGCATTTAATTGTGGGGTTTTTTTTTCTTTTGTAGGGATGCACAAGGCTGATAAGGATTTACGTGTCTACTCATCTCTACTGTGGCTTGTGCTAAGCTTCAGCTGCACGCTTCCAAGATCCAGAAGCACTTTGCTCACATCAGGTTCCGGGAATTGCCAACAGGGCAGCGAAGCTGCAGCGTTCCCAGAACAGCACAGAGTATTCAAGGCGCAACCAAAGGGTAAAACTGAAATTGGATGTGAAAGACTGCCATTCATTCCAATATCCCTAGAAAATATCATCATAATATGGTTTTGCTTCCCTGGCTCTTTTTATTCAAAAGGTCTGACACTAGCACAGTAACTTTACAATAGAGTAGTGAGAAACTGGCTTATCAGCAGTGGCACGTTAGAAAAGATAGATAAAAACTCTTTTCTTAAGATCTCATTTTCAGTGAAACCATGGGCAGGAATTCCTCCCACACACAGAGCCAACTTTCATCTGTCTGCTAAAGAGGGCTTCCATGTCCCACTTTCTTTACGCTCATCTAAATGCGCCTTTCTACACTCTTCATCCCATGCTCCCACATAATCTCCCTCACTATAAAAGCATTTCAGGATCTTTCTGCTCATGGTTCATCTCCTAATTATTATTCTTGCTTTGCTTTATCTGTAGCTTCTTTGGTGTGTGTCAAAACCCTCCTTAGGGAAGTTCCATTTGGCTCATTGTCAAGCATATGCTCTTTATATATATTTATACTTACTCCTAGCCAAAGCTTCTGTACTGATGAAACAAAAAAACCGTTCTCTCAACCCCCATTGGAGAGATCTGTGGAAGAACAAACTGTGATTATTCAAGGGAGTCACCCTCAACATAAATAAGTTTTACAATTATCTTCCTTTTGCATTTCATAAAATTTTCAATTTTACTGCTTCATGATATTAATTTCTGTAACGGATATTTGTTGTATTGGTTGTTGTATTAAGTAGAAAACTTCTCTTTTTCCTTTCCTTTTAACGTAATGCTGGCATTCACTAGGTGGAAAGGGTTCGCTGCTGCTTTTGCTTGAACCTATCATTACAAAGAGCCTATATGTAAAAGAATGACTTTCAGCAACTTTAATGAGAGCTGGAGGGCATTCGGCAACTCGTAAGAACAAGTCCCAAATCACCACAGCATTAAAAAAATCCATCTGAGCTGAGATTACATGCAAGGTATGGCTGTGTTTGAAGAAAGACAAGATGATAAGGAAGTATAGTAAAAAGCAAAAAGACTAAAATAAAATCTTTTACTACCTTTTTATTACCAGGGTCTTAAGCACTCTGTATGTTCCTGAGATCAGAGAACAGTGATTAAATCCAGTTTACCACTGTCTTTTACAGAACTACCAAAGGCACAGATCCGTAGCGAGATTACAAAGATTTCACTGGACACACGTGGGGAAAAAAAAAAAAAAAAGCCCATGACATACTAAAATTTGTCACAGCAGTGCTGGCACTGTTCTGTCAAGGAATTGCAGGTCTCACCAAGTGTAGTAGCGTATGATCCGAAACCTGCCAGCGTACTCTTTAGGAAGGTATGCATTAACTGCTATTGATAGATGAGGAGAAAACTGTTTCATCTTAGACAAATCTGAGCTGCTTCAAGATTCAATGAGACATTTTCCACTTGCTATTGCCCAAATTCTATTTTCAAGGTGAAATGTACTAAATAAAAGAGATGTTCTTTCTGACCAATGAAAAAGATGAAATTTAGAGAAAATACATGCAATTAACACTATTTTTCATTTCAATTTACTGTGACTCATAAAGCGTACAAATGCCTCCCTGTGCTGACATGCCTAGCAAAGATACAGTGCCCAATATAAGCAAAGGCAGTGCAAACTTCATTACGCTGGCCTGCTAGCACCCCTAAAAAGATGACCTGAAGAAAACATTGTCACAAAGATCTTCGGTCTTCACAGTACCGTGGCCACCAACCTTGACCCTCCTCATATAACATAAAAGGTGGAAATTAGGACTAATAATGGAGATTATATTTTTGTATTGACGCTATATCAAGACCACTAACATTTCATACAAACCATAATAACATTTGCTCTCATCTAACTTGCAGTGAATTTCAAAATGTGACCTAGAGGTGAAAAACTCTGTATCGTATTATCAGTCTCTTGAACCATACAGTCACTTATTACTGCTCCTTTATATTACTCATCTAGAAACAAAAATGTGCAGGGTTCATTTCCCCATACAGATAGAAATAACAGGCTCTTTGCCCCAAAATAACTGCTTAGCAATTAATTACAGGCCTGAATGAATAAAATACATTTTGCTCCAATACTAATGAGTTCAAAAGACCTGACGTACTACATTGTATCACAAAACTATTATTTGTGAAAAAATAAATGACAAGGCCATCACAGGTACTTCTCATTTAATTTAACACTGAAGTTTGATACCAAGAGATACAACTGAATACTAGGATTGTTATTGCCATATCAAGCCTATTTTCACGGTATTATGCCCACAACAAATTAAGAAACTAATTATTTCAAAACAAACCAAATTACCGTGTGTTTTAAATACCCTTCTAAAAAAGAATTGAAGGCCCTTATTCCTTATGCTCTGGTAAGATCATATAATCACAGGATAACCTAAGTTGAAAGGAATCTCTAGAGGTCATCTGGTAAAAAACCTTTGCTCATAACAGGGCCAAGTTCAACATCAGATACACTTCAGTTAGATCAGGTTTTTCTGAGGTATGTTCAGATGGGTTCTGAATTTACTCAAGGATGGAGTTTCCACAACTTCTCTGGAAAACATGATTCAGTATATGACTGCTCTCACTGTCAATTTTTTTTCCTAATATTTAATCAGAATTTTGCCCTTGTTACTTCCTGGACCCACTAACTCTTTTCTTTTCACTGATCACATCCAATAAGAGACCATCTTACCAATATCTGTATTGAATGTGTGAATTGATTCTGGTACTATTCAAGTGAAGTACAAAAACTCCACTCACTTTTCTTGTGCACTTTTCTTGGGCCAGTGATCTGTGTGACTGGTTTGACTCTCTCTTTGCTCACCTAATCAATTAATTGTTTGGTTATGTGGAAAAGTAATTTGGATATCATGAGGAGTCAAAATGCAACACTTTTACCTGAAAAATTAAAGAATTGTGATTTTACTTATTTGTCAGCTTACCAGATTTTGGCCCCCAAAACTAAAAGGATACACTTTATACCTACAAGACGCATGTAAGATACATGCAGGTTGAAAACATGACTTAAGATTACCTAGTCTTACAGGTTTTTATTTCAGATCCAAACGTCACAAAAATCAGCAAGATTTAAATACCACCTAATCAACTGTAAGTGCAGTCGATCCCACATGATCTCTAAACATAAACCTACTGTGTGTTAAAGTTCTGCAAGTCCTACCAAAGTTCCATTTGGATCCAACAATACTATCCTTCCAACTTTCCCACGATTTCCAAAAATGTAATTGTTGTTTCCTAGTCCCAAGAATTGTGTCTTGGCAGAATGTAGCAGATTTTGAAATAGATGCAGATCAGCAGCATATTCCAGTGTTCTTAAAATAATTATTTCCAAAACTTACTGATCTTATAGACAGGAAGGATAACTATATAATTCCCAATTTTCAGTTAATTAATTGCCATTATTATTATTGAAATCTTAACTCTTTCACTTCATCACTGTAAAAATATTCATTACATGTTTCTAGGACTATTGACTGTCAGTCATAGAGCAGCAAGGAATTGTAGAAAAATAGCCTGCTGTGCTGAACAGAGCCTAAAGCTAAGCAAGAGCTGCACGGCTTCTTTAAGAAATTCACCCAGTTCAGAAATTTCAGAGAACTCTGAAAGTTCAGGGTTCCTCAAGTCTTTAATTCCCAACTTTGGGTCACTGAACTGAAAAAAGTATTACATGTGGCTTTAGCAGGAGCGGATTTCACTACTGAGGCTGAATTTCTAGTGCATGGAGTGGTTAAACACTACAGTGCTGATACACTGGGAATGTGTATTTTTCTAACAGGTATCTCTGAATAACTTCGTAAAATAAACTACAAACACAAAGTGAAAAACACTTATTGCTACTTGCTACTCTTTTGCCTCTGATGAGAGAGATCCTAGCAGTGGTTTAGTCTCACACATCTTCTGGATTGCAAAGATTTAACTCAAGTAGTTCTACTGGATGCAGTGTATTACTCCCAATCTTAATGTTAAATGCAATTATACACCCGTACAACAATCATATCAGCCTCTTAGACACAGCTACCAGCAACGGTTACATGTTTTGGGGATGTCGTTTGAGTTATTGGAGCAAAACACCATTCTCAAGTCAGCTGCCTTAACAGAAAGGGCAACATCCTGCAACCAGCGCATTGTTCGGGGCTAAAATCCCAAGCCTCCTCCACCCCTGCTAGTACAATAGGCACCCCCTCATACTTCCTCCTCCTTTATCAGTGGACAGATGCTTCATCTCCAGATCAATGGGCCAGTGATTCTTTTACCAACATAAAAAGATGCAGCAATTTACCGGTTCAAAGATTTTACTTTCTCAAATTTATCAAATCCCTTGAATCCCTGAGCTGTTAACTGAATAACTGTTATCTGTCAGTTCTAACATACAAGCACCAAGAGCCAAAATCATAAATTAGAGTTTCCAGCTTTATAAAGCATTTTAAAATGAGATGAAAATCTATGCATGGCATATATCATTTCCCTACATAACTGCTGAAATTCCTCTATGGACAGTAACAAATGATGAAACGCTATCGTTCAGTCTAATGGATACAGTCTCATCTCCAAGCATGAGGATTTACATACATCAGTATAATTAATGTTAATGGCAATCACAAACATAAATCTTCTGAATATTTAGAGGAATTAGTCTGTTAAAATGACCAACTGCACTCCCCAAACTAGAGATTGTTAAAACATCAATACGCAGAAGCTGTGTTTCCACTGGAATCATTTCCCAGTGTTGTCTTCTGACACTCAAATTATTTGGAAAGTAACAGGCTAAATAGGGAACAGCCCATTTTACACTAACTATACTGGATAAAACATACAGTTCTAAATCAAGACCTATACAATGAACACGGTGCAGAAAAGTCCAAGGATAAACACATGAAATGACACTGTTAAAGCAATGAAGGGGAGTTAGCCATGTGCTTTCCATTAATCTTCCCTCCATCGCTTTGAAAATCTCATTCCTGATCTCCCTTATTTACAGTTCTTTGTGTTTGTATATCTGTATACTTCCAGGTATCAAAAACTTCCACTGGCTGTAAATGTTGAAACAAAATTATCCTGCAATGGTAGTTTCTCAGAATCACATTTTCAAAGCAGGATGAAGATTTTCACTGCGTGACACATATTAACATCAATTGGGTTCACACAGCTAAATCTCTCTGCAGTTCGTTGTCAATTTACCCCTTCCAGAATTCAATATTTTTTGAATTTGTTTTATTTCCCAAACATTTTCATGTTGAAGTATTTTATGGTGGCTACACTAGCAAAGGCACCATCTCTGGCAGTTGCTTTAATTTTCTAGTATAGACAAGGCCAACATCTGAGACTTCCAGCGCACCAGGAAGAATTATGACTGTAATCCAAAGGATTCATATATCCTTATGATATGTTTTTCTGGTGTATACATAGTTCCTAATAGTCTTAATGACAGATTTATGCACAAAAAGATACCCATACACTTCCGAGTTCTTAGTTTGACAACTTTGGAAATGGCATATGACGATGCTTCAGTCAGGAAGAGTAAAACAGTGAAAGACCACAGGGTTTTTTTGGGGGGCACAATATAGGTCTTGCACAAAATACCCTTGACTTTCAGAAGCAGAATCCACCTGCAGAGGCTCAAGGAAACCATGCGGCTAACAACTTTCCCTGAACTGGTGCCACCTAGCCTCCCATACCGGTGATTTTTTCCAGAATCCTGTATTACACATAATGACATAGATTCAGGTTTAAGAATGAGGTTATCATTAAACTATAGAAGACTAACTACAGACTGTCCTTGGGATTACTGAACTTAACATTAAAATGTGTTTATTATAAAATGTAAAAGCTGTCTGTCAGAAATAAACACTTTCATGGATCAAAACATAGCTGAAATTTGGTATTATAGTCATTTTTATGTCAAAATCCTCCAACTGACAAACAGCACTGAAAATTACAAACACATCTTCTTGAAGTTAATACACTTAATGTATTGTCATTAGAGAAAGGGTATTTTACTGACTGTCGTGCCATAACTGTTGTTCTCTTCACCTTGTAATTCTTCATCCCATCGACATACAAACATGCAGCCTAGTTAGAGAGTTAGAGAAGTTAGAGAAGATGGCGGTTTTAAGGAATGAAGAAACTGTGCTTTGAGGCCACTAAACGCTGCATCTTTCATTAGAAAGAGAACCAAACCTTTGCTATGAACATGTTTCCAGGAATTTGGCTTTCTTACTTCACATCATCTTATAACAAAGAGAATCTACATAGTACCTGTATGTTATAAAAAGTGTTGCCAACTGTTTTCTAGAAGACACCTCGTCTCAGGTGATACCTAAAGGCTAATCTTAAGGTTAAGCCTGAACTGTTCCCAGGCCCTCTTCTGACATGACCAGAATATGACTTAGGTGAACAACTTCCTTTCTTAAAATACGTGCCCATCTGTCTCCTTCTCTGAAGTTCTTCCTCAAGTCCTATAAATCATCTGTACTTCTGAAATGCTACAAATTAGCACTACAAGTGCTTTGGGTTTTGGAACATTTAATCTAAATGTTGTCCACAGTCAGTAATACCTCTTTCACCCCTCCTCCATAAATGGATGTAAGGCAAAATAAATCTCGCTTAATGACAGTAATGTCTGGGGATGTAGTTTTGTTGTGCATGCTTTATACTCATGACCTCTGAGATGTTAGAAAAAGATCTAAAACTGCCTGTGGCGACAACTTCTACAGACATAAACTGAACACTACCACTGCTGACATCACGGAAAGTACCTGAGCTTAAAGTTCATGTCTACAAGATTACTTCTTGGATCTACTTTTACTTTTAAATGAAAATAAATTAAAATGAAAGCATTTTGCCATATATCAGTGCCTTAAAGACATGGATATGACAGTGGAACATTATTGTAAAAGTACAGTAGAAAAAACTATGCATTAAGTCATTTTTGAAAGTTGTGATACCATCTGATAGGTCTTTTATAAAATACGAATCTTTTTCTGAAAGACTTTATATGCATTTCTCTGCGGATTATGGTGGCTATTCACACTTTACTTGAATTTTTATAGCCGCCAAGTAATTCTACAGAATAGTAAACACAGTTATTATAACCTTCATAACTGGCGGAGAGATGTATTTGAAGAAAAAGGGTTTGTTTCCCCTCCTGCATGCACTGAAGTAAATCATGAGTGATAGAAGTCGATAGGACAGTATCTGCAAAACCGATGTAGATCAAGAAAAAAAAAAAAAAAAAAAGGCCAGAAATGTACAAACAAAGCTTTCCTTGCACTAAAAGTACAAATTGCATGTCTTCTCTGCTTTTTGGCAAGGTTGTGCCATTGAAGTACTTATACTACACTTAGCTCCATCACACTAAAGCACATCTGAATAAGGTCCAGACACGGACTGGAAACAATGGAGGTACACCAGTTTACACAGGCTGCGAATCTGGCATAAAGCCTTGAAAATGAATGAGGATCTTCCAATGAAGTAATTGTACGTATTGCGTTTAAGTGTATTACCCCTGAAACAGAAACGATTTCAAAGCGCTGTAACAGAAAACTAGAAAGATTAGCAAAGGATTAGGGGAAAAAAAAAACCCAACCCAGTGAATGCATCCCACTTTTCTTCTTTACAGACACACACACAAGGAACAACACCCATCTTAAGAAAGATCATGTGGCAAAATGATGACTCTGAGTCACTGGAAGAGAGAAAAATCTTTTAAAATACTCTTGGGACCAGGGACTACTGTTAAAGAGGAGCATTATTTTATCATCCAGCTAATGAGCCAGAGGAAGGATTAGTGCTGTTTGGCGGTGTTTTGTCTCGTCAACTCTTTCTCTCTGAAACAAATATGCCAACTTCGGTAAACAAAGAGAAGAAGATGCACCGTTTCGATCGCACACCGAGGAGTATTTAATCGGAGGAAAGGAACCCCAAGAAAAGTAACAGGAGGCGGCCGGCAGACGCCGCTTTCACAGAGGTTAAGAAAGACAGAAAAACGGGAAGCGGCGGCGATGACGGTGTTTTCCGCGCACCCCTCCCCACGGCGCTGAGGGGGGGAGGTGGGGGGCGGCCGGCGGCGCCCAGCAGCGCACGGGCCGGGCCCCGCTCGGCCGGCGGCCGGTGCCCTCTTCCTCCCCGTCCGCGTCTGCTCTCGGCAGGCGGGGGAAGCCCCGGCGGGGAGCGGGGAAGCGCCGCCGGGGCGGGCGGAGGAGCCGCTGTCCCTCAGGCCGGGAGCGCTGACAGCCGCCCGCGTGAGGCGCCGCCGCCTCTCCCCTCCCCAGCCGCGGGGCCGCCCTCGCCCCGCGCCGCGTCCTCCTCCCGCCGCGCGGCAAAACTTAGGGGCCGGGGGCGAGGAGCGGGCGCGGGCGGGCCGGCGGCAGCGGGGCCGTCGGGGCGGCGGGAGCGGGGCCGCCCGCCCGCACGCGGCGCGGACAGCTCCGCGGCCGGGGCAGCGGCGCTCCCTGCCCCCGGCGGCCGTGCCTGGGGGAGAGCGCCCGTCCCCTCCCGCCCCCCGCGAAGCCGAAGCGTGCCCCGGGCCGGCCGCCGAGCGGACACTCACCAGCTGCAGCGAGCAGAGGAAGATGAGCGTGCAGCGCCCGGTGCAGCAGCCCATGGTGGCGGCTGGCCGCGCCGCGCCGCCGGAGAGCCGCCGCTTCTCCTCTTCTTCCCTCCCGCGCTGACGCGGCCCCGGAGGCGAAGCGGGGGGCTCACCGCATCCGGACGGAGCGGCCGGGCGTGTGCGTGTCTGGGAGTCCGCGGGTGCCCCCCCGCCTTTCGCTGCTCCCCCCCCCCCCCCCTTTGTTGAGGGGGTTTCTCCTCGGCGGCGGGAAGGAGAGCGCGGAGGTCAGCGCGGCCCCGGGGCGAGGAGCGGAGCCGGCAGCGGGGGGCTCTGCCCGGCGCGGCGCGGGTCTGGCTCTGGGGAAGGGGCAGGGGACGGGGGTGGGCGTGTGCGGACCGGGGCGGGGGTAGGCAGGCAGAGGGAAGGCGAGCGAGGAGGCGGGGGGCTGGCGGGGCGGGTGGAGGGGTGCCGCGGGTGGGCGTGCTGGGGAGGGCGGGGGGGCTGCGTGAGGTGTGAAGGGGAGAGGAGCGGAGCGGGGGGGGGGGGCTCTTCTCCGCGCCGCGGCGGCGGAGGGGTCGCGGAGGGTCCCCGGGTGGGCGGTGTGCGGGGGGTTTGGAGGCTCCGAGGGCAGGCGGTGCTTGCGGGGGACTCGGCGGGGGGCGCAGGGGGCTGCGCGGGCAGCGGCGGCCAAGGCAGCCCGGCGCGGGCCGCTCGTTGCGAGCGCCCGGGGAAAGTTCAAGGGACTTGGGCGGCTGAGGCGGGGAGGGGCGGGGGAGCGGCGGCCGCCGAGCGGCGGGGCGGGGCCGGCCCCGGAGCAGCCCGCCCGAGCAGCGGCCGGGGAAGCCGGGGGGCGGGCGGGGGCCATTGTTCGCCGCCTGCGCTGTGCCGGGGGGCGGAGGGGGGGTCGCAGGGTGGGCGGGAGGCGGCCGGGCCCCCGCTCCTCAGGCAGAGCCTGGGGCGGAGGCCGGGTGCCCGCTCCCGGAGGGGCGGCGGGCGGGCGGGCGGTCCCTCAGGGGCCCGTCTCCCTCCCTCTCCCCCGGCGCGGCGCCGGAGCGCGGGCAGAGCCAGCAGGCCCCGCCGCGGGCGGTGACCGGCCGGGGTGTCCGGCGCTCGGGGTGTTTAATCCCCTCCTCGGCCGCTGGCGGGCGGTGCGGGGGGAGGGGGTTTCCATCCCTGGCAACGCCATTGTGCCGAGAGAGCCCGCCGGCTCCCGCTGTGCCCCGGCCGGGGTGTGAGCTGGGAAGGGCCTCGGGGAGAGGGGCCCGGCCCCGGCGATGGTCGCTCTGGGCAAAGGTGAACGGACTCCCGGGAGATGCGACGAAGAATTCCTGCGTGCAGGGAGACGGATGAATAACCACTGGTCTCCAGGAGCCCCTCCACGGGCAGCTGAGAGGAACAGGGTCAGTGGAGATACTGCGGTCCCTACATCTATATATGCACTGCGGCTGTAGACAAGTTTTTAGGGAGGAAAGATAGATACCAATATGCACACTATCTTTTAAACATACTTTTGCACATGAAGCGTCAACGACCTTTTTTCTTTCCCCTCTTCAACAAAGTATGGATAAATCGGATTATTTTTTACGGGCATTAAGGCAAAAGTGCCATGTTAGCTCACCAGAATGCTTCCCTACAGCCTGTTGCCAGCTCATGTTCCACGATACACAGACTCCTGCCAAAGAACACTGAAGTCTGCCCCGAGAAAAAAACTACCCCCTGCGAGGCATTTTAACAAGATATCTGGTCAATGTTGCTATGATATACACCGTATTGTACCCCCAAACAACATACAACTGTTAATTTATGCTTTAAATGGTAGTGAAAATAGTCAAATAATTACAAAACTACTGCAAAACTGGATTGTGTCAGATTTGGAAAGCTGCTTTTTTTCTGCCACTTCCCTTTTAAGTAGGAAAGCTTTATGATAGTTTTATATAACAAACCAAAGGAACAAAAGAAAGACAAGTTAAGAACCAGATTCCGTTCATCCAGGATATGTATTTGACTAGGTATGTATGTGAGGAGTGCAAAATATAACCCACATTGCACAATACGCAAAACTTCAATAAACCAGCCTGAGATTTATATTTCTATATATGGCTTTTAGGATAAAATTCTTCCTGGGGCTAAACTTTACTGAAGTTACATGTTCTGAGAATTTTGAAGGATGAATACTTGAAGATATGGAAGGAAATTGAAAAGGTGATAGTTGCCAAAAATACATTGTGCCAGCCTGAACTGGTAAATTTTATGGATAACTGGTTTTCTATACAGACGGTTTAGAGCAGGCATCATCTCTCTGGACTTCACTGAAGTATTTAATACACTACTAGATGCTTTTTTGGTTAAAACCATAATACAGAGATTAATAATAAGAATTGTAGGGTGGGTAAGGAACCAGATAAATGAAATGACAAGAGCTAGTGCTGAGGAGATTTTACTTCCACTCACCACAATCAGCCCCTGCTTTGTACATCAGTGGGATGAGGTCCATAACTCTTCCCCCTCTATTTCTCCCCAGGGATAGTGCTCTTCTGAGAAGTAGCTAAATCCTTACCTTTCCTTCTCGCAAGAAAGCAGATACCTTCCAGTACTAGGATAGTAGCTGACATTAACCCATGTTCTTTGTTAAGGCAGAACTGTCTGAAGACCTGGAAAAGATACAAAAGGCACTTTTCACCCTTTCAAGCTATTGTTTCAGCAACCTGCAGAACCAACTGGGTAATGCTGTTTCAGAGACAAACGGTTCAAGCTGTCTCCCAGACTGTAAGAGGCAGATATTTCCTTTAAAAAACAGTTAAAAAAACAGTAAAAAGAGGAAGCCCATAGTGGTTATTTCTGTATAGACAGTTTAACTCACCCATCTTCACAATTTCTAATCTGTGTGTTACTGAACTTGAATTCTAGAGCCAATAACTTTCAGAGCATATAAAAGTAAGTCGCAGAAGTGATATCTAAATAGAAAAAAAACCCCGCCCTTTTCCAAACCAATTGCATTCTTGCCTATCCTTATAAATTCCCATCTTCACTGATGTGGTTAAACCCCAGCCGGCAACTAAGCCCCACACAGCAGCTCTCTCACTCACCTCACAGTGGAACAAGGGAGAGAATCGGAAGAGTAAAAGTAAGAAAATTTATGGGTTGAGATAAACACAATTTAGTAAGTAAAGCAAAAGCCGTGCAGGCAGGCAAAGTAAAACAAGGAATTCATTCACCACTTCCCATCAGCAGACAGGTGCTCAGCCATCTCCAGGAAAGCAGGGCTCCATCACACATAACAGCTACTTGGGAAGACAAACGCCATCACTCCAAACCTCACCCCCTTCCTTCTTCTTCCCCCAGCTTTATATGCTGAGCCTGACGTCATATGGCGTGGGATATCCCTTTGGTCAGTTGGGGTCAGCTGTCCCAGCTGTGCCCCCTCCCAACTTCTTGTGCACCCCCAGCCTCCTCGCTGGTGGGGTGGGGTGAGAAGCAGAAAAGGCCTTGGCTCTGTGTAAGCACTGCTCAGCAGTGACTCAAACATCCCTGTGTTATCAAATATGTTTTCAGCAGAAATCCAAAACATAGTCCCATACTAGATACTGTGAAGAAAATAACTCCATCCCAGCCAAAACCAGCACATTCTGCACCCCATACCATTATACCATGCTCAGGTCCCACACTATCCAATACATCATCATTAACCACCCACAACCCTTCCCACCCTTTGATATCATTCCCTTGGTCTATGGACCACCCCTGTGAAATGTCTGTGAAATGTCCATAAATGTCCACAAATGTCCACTGAGTTCATTTAGTCCATGACTTTGTGCTCCATCTGTTACAGTGGTCACTCAGGATAGGAGAGCTGATGTGTTGCATTGAGTTACTGGGCACCAAAGCCAGCTCAGGTCAGGTCACTGCTGCACTTGCACTGCTTCTTGTAAGGCTTGTCCTCCACTGTTTCAGGTGGTTCTTGCTATAGTAACTCCTATGACATGCACCTCAAGTCCCAGGTTACAACAATTTAATAAATCTCCACCCCTGGACCATTTGGACCAGACCATCGGGTTTAACATTGCAATGAACTCCTCCCCTTGCCCTGCTCTGGCTTGCACTTCCCCACAGACTGCAGTCCCTCAGAGGTGCATCTGCTCCAAGTGGAGCCTTATCAATGGCCCCAGTCTCTTCAGGGCTAGACCTGCTGTGACATAGACTTATTCACAGCCAGAGTCACTTTGAGGTGCACCTGTTCCAGCATGGCCTTCTCCATGGGTCACAATGCCTTCAGAGATACACGTGCTCCAGCGTGCCCTTACCCACAGCCACAGTCCCTTCAGGAGTGAACCTGCTCCAACATGGCCTTACCCGTGGCTGCAGTTGCTCCAGGCCTGTTCCTGCTCTGTCATGGGCTTATCTATGGCCACACGCTTTGAGGTGCTCCAGCATGTCCTCATGCACAGCCGTAGATGCGTGGAGGTGTACCTGCTGCAGCATGGGCTTATCCACAGCCACAGATGCTTCGAGGTGTATCTTATCCGGTGTGGACTTGTCCTTGGGCCACAATCCCTTCAGAGATACACCTGATGTGGCACAGACATGACCACGGCCACAGGCGCTTTGGGGTATCCTGCTCCCACATGGACTCACCCACAGGTCACAGTCCCTTCGACTCAAGTTCACACTGGAGTTCCAGCCTGTCCGGCACAGCAGCACAGAAACAGCAGCGATGCCCTGGACATCTGCCAGTCCAGGCGCATCGCCACTGCTGTTATTGAAATGTTCCCAGACACAGCAGAGTAAGATGATCAGCACTACAGCGGCACAGCAAGCAGCAAAAGCAAAAAGCAGCCACTAACGAGCACTAGATTCTAATACACAGTAAGGCAAGCAAGCCCTATGGCAAGCACAGGAACCTGTCAACTAATAGCTAAACAGCAATAACAGATACAAATTCAATCATCTAGCACATTTCAGTCAATTCTGTTGTTATCTCGAACACTTTGAGCCCAATGTTGGGCACCCTATCTGCCAGCCCAGGCACATGCGGCTCTTGCCACTAGTGGAGAATGGTTTTTGGCTGGAATGGAATTAATTTTCTTCATAGTAACTAGTATGGGACTATGTTTTGGATTTCTGCTGAAACCAGTGTTAACACAGGGATGTTTTAGTCACTGCTGAGCAGTGCTTACAAAGAGTCAAGGCATTTTCTGCTTCTCACACTGCTCCACCAGTGAGGAGGCTGGGGGTGCACAAGAAGTTGGGAGGGGGCACAGCTGGGACAGCTGACCCCAACTGACCAAAGGGATATCCCACACCATATGACTTTTCTTGTGTGTGTGGCTTTTGCTTTACCTATTGAACTGTCTTTATCTCAACCCACAGATTTTCTCACTTTTGCCCTTCCAATTTCCTCCCCCATCCCAGTGTGAGAGGAATGAGCAAGTGGCTGTGTGGGGCAACTGCTGGCTGGGGTTAAACCAGGACAACTGAGAGAATTTTCATGGAACTCTATGAATCTCTAACATTTGCTGTTTGCTTCTTCATGTTCCTGAAGTATTTTGTGATTTCTGTCCTCTATCTAGCCAAAACTGATCACAAAATGAAAAGGACAGTTGTATAAAGCTAATTTATTCCTGAGTATAAGGTTCCACAAACAAAAACCTGGTACCTGGTCAGGGAAGCAGTGAAAAGATGTTGATTAACCAGAGAATGCTGTAGAGAGGACTTCCACAGGAGCACAAGGAACTAAGCTATTAGGATAAAACTGCCCTACAGCTGAAAGCACTGGGCATAGGAGAGATACAAGAGAGAGAACCTGGATCAGGAGGAGGTTAAAAATTAAGTGTGGTTACAAGGAGGCATAGGATTTCTAGAACATATCAGAGAATGCAATATAAGAATAATATAACGTACAAAGCAAAGAGGAAGGACTGTATTTTATAGATTTCTCTACCCACGAATTGGGTAGAGAAGCTGATAGTCAAATAACCATAGAAATTCATTTCCAGCTTCATAATGAAGACAGCCCTAATATAGCACTGTGCATGCCAAGTAGGTAAAAAAATGGTGTAAGCACTAAAAAGCCCTGTGGACTAGCTTAATGCCTAACAAGATGTGCTGTATGGATGCAAATTTAGTGTGCTTGAAAAGAAAGCATGTACTCAAAAGCTTTATGATACATTCATGTAGACGTGGCCATACCCTGACATAATTGTCTGATTCCTTATGCTAAAGCCGTAATCGTAGGCCGTCAGAGCTTGTGCTTTTAATCTCACTGCATTCAAAGCAGAAAACTAAGGTTGTTCATATTTATAGAAAAATAGCATCACAAATATCTATAAGAGATATTACAACTATGTAGTAGAGACTTCTGGTTCCTATAGGTTTATTCCTTGGTAAATTATATTCTTCAGAATCAAAGTTATGAAAATTTTAGCTTTTAAGAACTAAAACCATCAGTAAAAATTCTCATATCAAGACAACAAAATGAAATTCATAATAGTTGACTGTCCTTGTAGCTCTTTAATGGTGTGTACTATTCATCTAATAAGCCATTTACTTGTCTGCCTGTTCTGGAGTTTTCCTCAATCTGCATCATACTTATCTGGTCACTGACCTGGGCTTAAGAAGGTGCATTTTGTTAACTTTGCCAATTGGATAACACTAATAATCACAGATGAGAGCAGAAACACTTCCTTCATAGCCTGACTTTGCCATATTTGATCATGAATATTATACAGAGGAAACTGCTGATAAAAATGAATAAGAGTGTCAGAGGATAACCCTAATCCTGGAAAGACTTGTGTATTTACTTAATTTTAAACACTGAGAGTAGCCCTAGATACTGTGCAGAGATTAGGCAAGTACATTCAGGGTCAGCAGAATCAGAGCTTAAGAACAGATTCCCGTGGCCTCAGATTTCACCTTTAATTTTGGCATTTAATGCAGAAAGACTGGGAATCAGAAGCTTTGTAATTGCTTTATAAGCTTTCCCAGAATGAGAGGATACAGGGATTCAAAATACACCTCCATATAGCTATCAACAGGTCACACTTTAGGCAGACATACAGTTGTAATATCTTAGAAAAACATTCCACTGTGTATTCCCCAGGCAGTCTCAAAATACCTCAAGCAAACTAGAAACCCCATGAAATTTAATATACCTTTAAAGACAAATGAGGGTTTCAAGATATTATCAGTGTTTTTAGTAAATCCTATTTTCAAGTTATCCTTCGGAAGGCAGATACACAATATAATGATCTAATTTTTCATTTCTATGTTAACACCTGCTGCTAGGAAACTGTATTCTTCATTAAAATGCAAGTACTTTATGGAATGGAAATATATGTTCATTGCGAATTATGTTTCATATTTTTAAAGTAGTGTTATAAATGATCAGGCCCAATGTGGGGAACCAGCGTCAAGCACAGCCCCTCAATGGCTGGGCAGGTCCATGGGGACGGGGATGGGTCAATGCCAGGAAAGGACATCAGTCCACAGGGCGGGCTCATGGCCAGGGAGACAGGACTGTGGGGAGCTGGAGACTGGCCCTGCTGCAGCATTGCTGGGGCAGGGACTCATGTCCCTTGGGGAGCTGAAATGGGGTCTGGGCCATGGGCAGGGTGGGGGAGCCCCAAGGGGGTGGGCAAGGACAGCAGGGCTGGTGGTGCCCTCAGGACCCTGACAATATGAAAGTAGTTTTGAAAACATGAGCGCCTTAAGTACACAGACTGACTCCTTATAACTCATTCTGGTTTGTCAACAGGAGACTCCAGCCCAGTTTTGGGTTTGTTTTTTCTGTCTTTACATCTTCTTTTCTTTTTTTCTCTTTTTTTTTGGTATAATGCATGCTACCATGTCCCTATAGCCAGGAACAGCTGAACTAGAATAAAGCACAAGATCTTTGCAACTGTCTCTCATATTAACTACAGGAACAAAAAGGTGACAAATAATAAGGCTTTCTTCTTGTTTGCAGGTCAGTAAATTATTCTTTTTGAACTATTCAGTGTAAATAAACATTGCTAGAATCCTCAGTTTTAATACG
The DNA here is from genome assembly GCF_031877795.1 of Strix aluco. NCBI lineage: Eukaryota > Metazoa > Chordata > Aves > Strigiformes > Strigidae > Strix > Strix aluco. The sequence continues at coordinate 40,107,870 of NC_133931.1, forward strand.
GAAAACTTGAGCAGAGGTACAATGCAATTTACAAGAATGCAGTTTACAACAAAGCTGGAAAAGAAAGCATGTACTCAAAAGTTTTATGATATTTTCATGTAGACATGGACATAGCCTGACATAATTGTATGATTCCTTATGCTGAAGCCATAATTGTAGGCTGTCAGAGCCTTCGTTTACAATAAAGCTTGTTGTAAACAACCATTGAAAGATGGATAAAGGGTGTTTACACCTTTAGAAAAGTTATAAACCAAGCTTTTTCTATCCTCAGATTATTTCTTGGTAATAAAAGACTTTTTGGTGAAGCATTTCTTTAGATGGATGCAGATACACTTAGAGTATTTTTACTGATGTTTCCCTGGTGAGAATAAATGCAAAGGATAACAGGCATTTTTTTCCCACTGAACCCATGAACAGCTTGTCAGGTGTCCAGCTGTAGATGTATGATGACAAACATTTCCAATGATCCACTCATCAATGTTTAAAAATGTTTCAGCTCTCTCCCCGTGTTCACGTTTATATAGAAAGGTCCTTCAAAATGCAAAGCTGAATTTATATAATCTGACATGGAGTATAGAATGGATTGTTTTCCTTTGCTTGCTGAGGCTCTTGCATTAGGTTCTTAAAAAGACGGCACAGGTACCAGCTGTGTTATTCACAACCAAAGGGTTTTAGATGCTAGGATGGTCTGAAAGATTCTTGTGAGACTTGCTGTGCACATGCTCCACTCAGCTTTTATGACCCGGTGAATAAGATTTTGGATCTGGAGATCAGTGATAAACCATCACAGGTCATGGCACAGGTTTTGCCACAGTAGGAAATGTGGGCAGTACCTCCTGTTCTGGATATGTTCAGAACTCCCACTGAAATCAATGGGAGTTTGGGAAGCAACGAACACATTGCTAAGCCTGAATAGGGCTTGTAGGCTGAGATGACAGGTTGTTCCACGCTATTGTTTAAAAGTTCTGTTGTCGGCTTCAGTAGAGGCAATATTTTTCTCTGAGTAATTCACACTCATTTTCCAGCTATTTTCAGGCATTAAATGTCAGCTTTTCATAAGAAAGGCAAAACTGACTTGTCCACTTGATGCCAAATAACAAAATTTACCTAAATTACAGTTATTATATTTGTGGTTTAAAAAACCTTCTTTTGTTATGTCTACAAAGCTGAAATATTTTAACTCAAGTTTTCTTTTTCCATAGAGTGCAAGGTTGCCATCTGGATAAAACCTATGAACAGCATCCATCCAAGGAGATGCACTAGGGGAATTTTGGTGCAGGGAAACTGTACACTATCTGACTGAATTTTTAACCCTCTGGAGCCAACTGTGTCCCTCAAAAGAAGGGTTAAGGAACCAGATCTGCATCTGATGCAAACTACCCTAACTCCGTTACTGTCAGGTGAAATGCAGTCATATATGCAAGTGGAATATTTGACTACATAAAGTTGCCTTCGCATTGCACAATCCATACGCATGGTAAACATCTCATGTCTTCTTGTACAAAGCCATCAGACTAGATTCTGGGAGCAATGAATTCCTACTTATATGACTTAATTGGTGTTTACTTTTTTATAAAAGTATTTTTTGCCACGTTAATTTTTTCCTTTCAGTGAGCTCATAGTACAAACAATAACTTTCTAGGAAGTAATTGTCTCTCCTTTCAGTTTTTCATCAGAACAAATTTCTGTTTGCTAAATCAACCCGATTTACTAATTAACATCTGGATCTTATGTGCACGCTATGCACACACACAATAATTCCATAATTATATTATATTAGCTATTTAAGGACTCATCTAATTTTACTCTATACATAATCCTTGAAAATGAGATTTGCATAAAGTAATTTAAAATAGACAGGGCAAACTAGAAGTATATAATTATGTGTCGTTCAGAAATAAATACGTTTTCAGTTTTCAATTTCCATAGCTGAGTTCGTTGGAACATAATTTGGCCTCTGAATATCTGAATTAATAATTAAATGACGGTATTCCGCTGTCATATATGTACTTACATGGAATCTACAGACAGGGTCTCCTTTGTCATACTTACTGGGTTACCTGTGGGACGAGTAAACCTTGATAACATTGAAATTATCCCTCTCTAGGAGCTGGGGGAAAGGAGGAAGCTGATAGGCACTGTCCGCTCTAGTCCATTCATCAACTAAAGAGACTTTTTCTTGTCAAGGTTTCTACCACTTCCAATGTGGGGAACAGGCTCCTAACCTCGGTTCTCTAAATTGTATTGAAATTTGATGCTTGTAATAACCTAAAGTCTACAACATAAGTATCCCCCAAACCTTCAAAGTGAACCTCTTCTTCAGACTCACTGTTTGTCTGAGACCAGCCTATGACATTATTTTTAGAGATTTTAACAATTCTTCACAGTTCAGAGTTTATGAGTTTGCATGATTACCATCCACACATAGTGAGGTAAATACACTCCTTCTTTGTTTACTCTATCAATTTCCTGCACATGGCAGATAACATTCTGTAACCTACTAATTCTGTCGTAGACTTTGAATTGCCAGTAAGTAAGCATGCTCTTCAATGTCCACACATACTGGCAATACGTGTTACCAGGTATGATGATTTTATCATGTTTGCTAATAATTGTTAGTTGTATAAGAACAACTCCAGGAGTCAAGTGATTACCTAGGAAACTTAGTTTGCATAAAGAAAAACAAATCAAGTCTTCTCCACGACAAAATAGAGCTGTGAAGTGTGTAAGGATAACAGTAATACAACAGTTGAATAGAAGCTGAATCAGTTCCAGAATCTGATAGCACAGACTCTGTTAAACATAATCACGCATACTATAGACTGATCAAGAAGCTAGTACTGTTGAATTTTCAGCTTGGATGACCAGTCTGAGAAGTTGGGTACTAGCTAATTATTTTAATACAGAAAGTGTAGCTCATTTGACATTCCCGAAAGTTATAGTGCTATGTTAAATATGTTGTTGGAAATTTTCACTACCATATCAAGCTCTGTACTTGCTTTAAAAGGGCTCTTAAAGGAAAAACCTCTCAGTCCCGGGATTCGAGGATGAATGTAGCAGGCAGTATGTTGATGATGGCTTTAAGCTGGGCATTAGGATGATTCCAAACAACACCTTTCCCAAGGCTACTAGGAGAAACAAATTAAGCCAATTCATTTTGAGATGGAGTTGACAAATTAATGAAGGAAAGTGGATGTCACATAGATACTTACAATACCAGGACTCTATAGGATACCAGGAAGTCCCTTTGAATTATAGAAAGCTGTCAAAAATTCTAACACAAAGACAGTATGAGTAGTGAAGGGAAGGAGATGTGTCAGAGACAGAAAGCCATTATGTCACCAGGGATACTTTTACAAAGACTCTGGACAGCATAGATGCCTCTAAGCAACAGATCCTGCCCTAAGTTATGCAGTTCTTCAGGATGCTCATTAGAAAATAAAAGCAACATCAGGAAACTTATTTGAATGTTCCCCTGAACAAATAGAAAATTATGACTGGCTCATACTTGAGAAAAATGGCCAGAGTGAGCAATTCAGGAGCAGTGCGTAAACTCTAATACAGCTGCATAAAGAACTCACTGAATAACTCTGAATAATAGGCCAGCACATAAAAATCAGACTGTTTGCAGATAAATTTCAATAGGAAAAAAGCAAAAAAATAAAAGGCTACGTTCTCTGAATAAATGCTTTATTGCAAATACTTTTCCCAGCTCTAGTGAAGAGAGTTTGCTCTAGGAGCAGGCAGAATAGGGCTGTGATGATAGATGTTACCTTGGTCATTTAAAGCTGCAAGGATATTCTCTTCAATACCTGATTTTTACCCATTGCTAAATGAAAATGGCATTCCTAAGGCATTTAAGATTACATGAAATGTAAAGTCCAGAGAAAAGCCAGGTCAAGCAGACCTTCAGTCAACACTCAGGAAGGACAGCACAAGACCAACAGCTGAGGGGGCATCCTTTTTAGTCCTGGGCAGCAAGAGAGGGAGTGGTGCAAGCCCAACCTCTCCCTGCCCCCATCCCTGCTGCAGCTGCAGCTCAGTCTAAGCCCTTAAGTGTAATTCCAATTTGACAGCTTGCATGGGTGTGAATACATTTAAGTCAAAAAGAAACCCTGCCAACCTTACATGAATTAAACAACTGTGACACACACTGGGCCAGATTCTCTAATGCACCACAACAAATTTAGTGCTGTGGCTGTGAACTGGAGTCCCAGTTCATTTTTAATGCCATAGTTAAAAAAGCTGTATACAGATGCAGTGATTGCTATAGATGTTAAAATGTTTAAGTGCTTTTGTCTGAGATTGCCTTTTGTCGTGGATTTTCATATAATGTTTTAAAACTGGCAATCTGAAATGAAGGGCATGTTTGCATTTGCATGTCTAGTATCAGAGCCTGCTATTTATCCTTAAGAAAGTTTTCTGATATGTCTTGATATATTCATATAAAACTTCAAGGCAGAGACTGTGTTTCTCTAACTAATCCCTGTTTGGCTCTTAATTAATGTCTCAAAGAATGTTTCCATGGTAAACATAAAAAACCTAAACTTCAGAAAAGTTTTTGTGCTGTTGTCTTAAACAGCTCATACTTCTGTGTTTTTATCCACTTGCTTATGTAAAGGAAAAAAAGGGGTTAAAACTTGGGAGCAAATAACAATTTGTATACTGTTTCTGCAAAAGCCAATGAAACCAGAAATATCTGTGTCTGTCACTTGTTTGCGGAATCAAATATTTCAGAGGAAATGTAATATGTTAGTTTTATATTTTCAAATGTCACTATTCAATAGGAAATGTCATCTTTTCAGCAGGAACATGGAACTTAACAGTATCATAATGAAACTGCACTGAACTTCTGGATATGAATTTGACCTACCTGTGGTTCATTATTCATGCCTGCGAAGGGTTTTGTTAGCCCCAAGGAACAGAAAGGTAATATGAGCCAGGCTGGAGACACAGGGACTCATCACATGCAGCTCCACTGTTTTTTGGCTGTGAGGGGACTCTTGTGGTTCAAATGTTACAGCAAATATTGAAATCTGAAATAAATCTATAATTTAAGATGAAATGTTTGCCGTTATGTAAACATGTTACCGGGTTTGATCAGCCCTTTTCTGGCAGAAAAAGAATTATTAAGAAAGTGGTAATAGAGGAGCAGCTGTGCAAAGAATGGCATCTTTTCATTCAACAAGTTCTGCTCCTCTGGGTGAGGGACTATGCTCATCAATCTTTCTTTTAGAATAAAATTTCACGCAAAGTACCTAAAATCTGTGTGGTAGATTCGTGCATCTTTTTTTCATGTCTGCACATCCCCATTCTTCCTGATTCCAGCAATACCATGCTCTTTTTGAGTAGGAGCATCTCTGGGAGACAAAAAAAAAAAAAGGAGTGGTCCTTGCTTTTTGGTTAAGTAGGCACTTAACAGGAAACAAGTATCACTGCACATCAAAAGATGTTCTGTTCCTATGTAAAAGCAGCTTACACTATGCTTACTCCTCTGAAAAGACAATCCCATGCAAAGTATGTTTTCTGTGTTATGTATTGTCAATAAACGTTTCAGTTTCATCAACATGATCAAACCAGGAAGAATAGAGCTTCCTACTCCGTGTTAAACTTCAGATTACAAGGACCAAGAAAAACACCTTAATGAATGCTTTTAGAAAGACCTCAAGTGAGGATTGAGAGATGAGGAGCAATAAGAACAGAATAACAGTGTCATTTTAAGGGCATTTGAGAACAGGATCACATTTATACCACATGTCCATGAAAAGTGTAAGCCAAGAATAGCAGCCTTGCCCTTCATCTGCTTCTAAATACAAACTGCTGCCCTCCCAATTGCCCTCTTCTTTAGGCTGACAAAGGCATTCTCATTGCTGAACAGGAAAACAGTTCAAATTAATCTGGATTAAAATTAATCATTACTATGTTTTCTTTCAAGTTAACTTTGAAGCAGACCCATTCTCCCATTTAGTTCATTGCTTGGCGATGCAGATACTTATACTGGCAGCAGGCAGGGAGCAACACAGGGACAAGAACAAGCATTTGGGACCAGGGAAAGGGCAGGGCTGTTCTTTTTGGCAGCAATGCTGTACTGCTTGCAGAACTGCAGTGTTAAAGCATCCCATCCTGACTGTGTTAGGTTATTTCTGCTTATGCTAAGAGAACCAAAGCAGATCAAGCTACGCCAAGTGGGAGGCTTGGACAAGGCAATCAAAACCAGCACTGTTACAGTGGCTGGAGTGTTCACTGGTAATGAGGTCTCGAGTAGCAAATAGACAGTTTAAAAGCCAATAGTGGTGCAATCAGTAGTGCAGCTTTTGTGAAGAGATGTGGAGACCAAATCCAGATTTGTGCTGCAGCTGGTCAGCACAGTGCCGCCGACACAAAGCAGCTCTGAAGCTGGGGTAGCCAGTTAATGCATGGCATAGCATGTCTTATGTCATTGCTCTCCTGGCAGCTGGTATTTCTCTGCCTGGAAATGGAGGGTTGCCAGATCATCCCTGATCTGTGACTCTCTTAAGTGTCCCAGGGGTCCTTATTTGTTGGTACAATCCTGAGTCTGTATATCTCATTTAAAATTGCCATAAGAACAGAAGGGGAATGAATGCATACACCTCCAGGCTGCTTCTGCTCTGAGCAAGCTGTGCGCTGTTTGGCTGCATGACTTTTCTTGTTTCACAAGTATGCCCACTAACAAAGAAAATTAAGAAAAGTAAATACTCTTCAGTAAAATAAAATTACTCTCTTTACTGCTTATGTATACTGGAACACTTGCTAAGTGATAGCTTAAAAGATGTATTTGATGGAAATGAAAAATTGCTTGTGATTTGAAATATACAAAGCACTTGATAGTGTTACAGTGCAGAGAAAGTTCATGTCCTAGGGCCCTCTGGGCAGGACATGCCACATGGCTTGTTAGGGAGCCATTTAAAGCACATAACTACCCCATCTTTTTCCATGAACATAAAGTATCTTTCACATGATCAAAAAGTCCCCCCCATTAAGTGACAGATGCCTTTTCAGTCACAGAATCACAGAATCATCTAGGTTGGAAAGGACCTTGAAGATCATCTAGTCCTAACCTAGCACTGACATTTCCCAACTACACCAATATCCCTCAGCACTATGTCGACCCTGAGTACACGAGTCAGTCACGAGTACAGGAACTGCCATTTCCTTGTGTGGTCAGTGATGGGATGAGATGTGTGTTCACCTGAGCTGGTGCCCCAGCAGGAAGCCCACCACACTGCTGGATGAGAGAAATGCTGCTGTGGTGCCATGAGGGAAGGGTCACAGGGCTGCGAGGGGATTCACCAAGGGGCTCCTGGGATGGTGCACTGACCCGCAGCCTGCTCACACCAATGTGTTTTCAGGAGACGGGAAAACAGGGAGAAGGCCTAAGACTGGTTCTGTGCACTAGGCAGAGAAGCACTATGGAGAAGTGAGAATTCATAATGCAGGATGACCTTATTGTCTTAATCACCATTGCATGATGTTAAGAGGACATTTCTTGGAGGCAACTAAACACTGTGACCTGTAGATCACAAGGATGCTGCGTGTTACTGATCCTTAGAGTCAAGCAGCATTCTTTACACTTGTAAAATCATACTATTGAACTGCCCCATTTGGCCAAAAGAATTTACTGACAAGCACTGATGAAGATACGTGTTCTGTATGTGTTTGCTCATATTGATGATGATTCTGGGTTCATGAAATACATAGAAAGTTCAAGGTGCTTTTGCTGTAATCAACATGCTGCAGGGAACAATGACACTGAAAAAATTCTGCTCATCCCCTGTTCCCGTCTTAGAACCAAATTCTGCACTCAAGAAGAAAAATGTGCTGTTTCCTTTGTTCGCACAACATTTAATCATATCTATGCACATGAGAAGTGTTTGAAATTATTCCAAACTTCTACCCCTTGATTACCTCAAATCTGTATTTGCAGGAAAGGCACTTTTTAAGGCTATGCATCCACATTTCTACCAAAATTCTTTATATTTAAAATTTACCAATGGTCTTACATGGCATTCTTTTTACACGTTTCTATTCCTTCAGCTTTCCCACTCATCTGTCACAAACAATTAAATCACTGGATTTTTCATTGTTTGAAATAACTGGTTGCATTACCATCTGGAAACAATACATTTTAAGTGCATAATTACGGATGTTTGAAATCCCAGGAACCCAACTTTATATGCACAGGACTAGGAGGCAGCATGCTCGGAAATGTACTGTCAGCTGTGTGATGAACAGTTAGGAGGAAAGGAGGAGCAATTCTCAACTGCTTCTCTGCTGCCTTCCCGCCACCAGCCTGAGAAAGCTTAAGTCAGATTTGACTGCAGAGCAAAGAAGAACATCTTAGACTGCTCTCACCTGCAATGAATTTTAACGATTGCAGTGGCACAAGGGGACCCTAGTCGAGCTGTGGCCTCTAGGTCCTCACCCTTCTTACAGCTCACTTCTCATTATCAGGCTGGAAAACCAACTCTGTGTTAGTTTCCAGGAAGTGCAAAGTAATGAAGCACATTATGCGCCAGGACTGTTGAGGATAACAGTGTGCATGTAACTTCACAGTGGAAAATGATTCAATATTCTGAGACAGAAGCTGTAATACAGGATATCGAATTTCTACAAAACCAGCACATCTCAAAGATATGACAGTTAATCAAAACCTAGCTAAAACACTAGCTATTAGCTAAACTTTCACTAGTCCAAATGGCTGACTCCATCCCCTTTTCTGCTCTTTCTTTCCTTACATATGACCTATTTCAGAATGTATTCATTTGCCACAATATATTCCAACTGAAAAGAATCAGACAGGCCCTCCAGCTTCACTAATGACAGCTGCAGGTCCAGATCAGCCTCGGAAATCACATCAGAGCGTGTCCTTTATACTGCCAAAAAAGGTATTGAGCAGCTCAAAAAAAAGTAAAAATATACTACATACAGGCCAAAAGATGCCCAAACATGCCATCAAATGTAAATTCTATTTATCTTTGAGTTCATAATGTCTGTATTCACACTCCCCCATTATCTTTCTGATTTTTTTCTCCTAGGATCACTTTGTACTGAGAGAGATTCAGCTTCTAGTCCTTGCAAGTCACTGTGTGCCAGGACACCCATCAGTCAGTTCCCTTCTTCTTACATGGTCCATATTTATACAAGGTGGGAGGGGGGAAACTCTCAGCCATATGCACTTCAGGAGATGTCAGAAGTTTAGTCTCCATGTCTTCTAACTGCCAAAGCTTTTCATTCTACTGATCTGATGGCATGAAGGACTAATATTCAAAAACTAATGACTAACTCCTAGAGAACTTTTTAGTAACAGAGAGTATGCTGGATTTGTGGTCTCTGTAGGAGATTACAGTCAGTTAAGAAGCACAGGGAGAAAAGAACCACCAGAAGTAAAGTGGATACCACATAAAGCAGTTGATAGTAAAACATGGGGGAGCAAAAAAAAAGTTTCTGGAAACCAGACTTCTTGTAGCTGCAGCCACAGTGGAGCAAACCATCAGCTGGATGTACAACCTGACCTGACCATGCAGTCTGTGTTCCACTTAAGAGATGTTGGGAGAAAAAAGCTGTTATTTTTTTATTTGCATTACAGCTATGTATTACAAAGCTCCCAGTCAGTTTCAAGACCCAGTGTGCTAAGTAGTGATCACACATACTTTTGAAAAAGTTTCTTTCCCCAAAAAAATGTTTCTATTTTACAAACACACTAATATCCATAAACTTAGTTAGCTTACCTGTTACTGGATGGCAGTTTTCTGGACGCATCATAAAAGAAATTACTCTTAAGGTCTCTAAAAGAGAATAACAAAATGACCTAATGGATTTTAACCAGACAAGAGTCCCACTGCTTCCTTACACAGATGAGAAGTGATTAAAGGGGGAAAGAAGCATTTAGTCAGTTAATAACCACTGAAATTCCAAGTGCACAAAAGGCACAAAATATAAGTTTCAGAGATTCCACATCCACATGTCTGTGTTGGGAGGGACAATAAAGATGAATTATCAGATGTTACCAGCTTTGTGAACCCCATTTAAGCTCTTGGAGTCTCTTTCCCACACTATTCAGGGTTGACATACAATTACCTTTCTATTCCTAGATATGAAAAGAAATAAATCAAACCTTGATGGATGCATCCTACTATCAAACAAATTCAGTACTAATTGGCTGAGGAGAAAAGCTCAAACCTCTGACCTGCATACCAGTAAGTGCTTGCTTGATTAAAAGTGCTTTTCCTAAATCAACAAGTTAAAATCCACACAACCAAGTTTACCTCTGTGAAATTTATGTCTCCATTTCCAAATCAGTTTATTTCAGGACAATAAATCACATCTGTGCATTTTTGTAATGCAGATATCATTTTTATTTGAATTACTCTATGAAATGCACATGCAAAAATCAATATATCAAATTTCCTAAAAAACACATGTGGATTAGCATTTCACACCAGTAATTCCCCTCACCGCCTCAGTTCTGGATTACCAGCAGCCTTGTACAGGCATGTAAAACTATGCAAGCTAAGGACAGTTTATTGAAGAGTAAAATAAGACACATGACCTGGGGACCTTGACACAGCTAATGTAAAGGCACTAAAAAACAAAACATGCCCAAGCATCTGGTGGAAGGACTAACTAGTTGTACACTCCTTGGCATTGAGGAAGAGCATTTCAAACTTCCTGAGACTCTGTATGTTTTATTGTATGAAGACAGATGCCCTGCACTGCACTAAGCCTAGTTAAGAGACTGTTACAAGTTGTATATAATGACAGATGTTTTTAAACATTTTAAATTTTTTTTAATATATTTTCTTAAATAAAGAAACTTCAAAGAAAATGAAGTGGGAGAAACAGCCAAACTGAATAAATGCATTTCTTTTCCTCTTTTGAATAAAATAAATGGCATTTATTGGCTCATGATATACTGACTGAGACACACACAGGAAAGAATGTGATTAAATAGCTTTTCATTTGGTGCATTGTTTATGTATTCAGCCCTGGTGATAATGTTCCCAAAGACAATCAATCATTGATTTTAATTTACTTTATTGTGCTAAAGAAAAGAGTGAATTAAATGTAGAATTTGTTTAGCCTTTCCCTTGCATTCTGTAATAATCCAGATGGAGCATATACATTTTCTATTTAGTGACACTAGCATGATTAAGCATTAAGACTTCATGAGCAGTGCATTTTTTTAGGGCTTACTAATAAAAATTGGAGATAGAAAAGATCTATTGGTTATCCAGTTTATCTCTTTACTGTGTTTGTGGGTGTATTATACAGTCAATAATAATGTATTATTACTCATTTATATAGAATTGCTTTTGCGAGAGGGACCTTAACTGAGGAAGCTTAACTAAGTTTCAACCGAGTGAGATCTTTCTTTCCCTAAATGGCTCAAAATCTAAGATGCGTTAAGTCTCTGCATATGATGCAGACGGGATCTGGTGCAGATGGATGAGGAACGATGACAGTCGAGAAGAGCAAGGCAGGAATAATTCATAGAAGAAATAGGTTTGACAGAAGGAAGAAGTATATGTGAAAGAGGCAAAAGATAATGCTGCAACAAGAAATAGGAGACTCATTTTAAAACAAAGCAATATACAACAGAAGACACACAGAGAAGAGTGAAGGGTCTGGGAAAGGAATTGTAGTGATTCAACTAGGTTATTAATTTGTTCCAATTAGAGGATGATAAGTTACTCCAAGCTTTAGACATGAACATTGTCTATCTAAAAACAGACAACGGCTACATCACAGAATTTTCTGGGAGTGCATTTTGAAATAATAATAAAGAAACCCCTGAAACCTAATAGGTGTTTTATGTCTCTTAAAACTACTTTTCAATACAGTAGAGTATCATATGAGAAAGTGGGATATTCCAGAAAACCCCACATACTTAATCTGATTTCAAAGGGCAATACATTAGCTCTATAGCTACTCCACCTTTCTGCTTGCTCCCCTTAAGATGAAAAAAGTCATAACTAGGAACATCACACAGTAGCATAATAATATAGTGAATGGTAACACAAAACAGACAAACTGCAGCAAGGAAGGGCTGTAAATTGCACCTAGACTATAATTTTGAATAATATGTTTCTGGTTTTAATGATTAAATTAATTTACATGATCTTTTTTTACATATCTCCATCTTTACCTCCTAACATACATACCCTCAAGCCTCTAAAGTGTCCATCATTTTGATCCCTTATAACTTCATACAGTTCTTGTCCTGGTTTAGAGATAGTCTTGAATAATGATGAATAACAATGATAGTATTCAATTTTATAGGAATGAAAATGGAGTATTTAAATTAGAAAGGGAATTTTTATATCCTATATAGCTTTGGATTTACCTGCAAGTACTCTCTGCATGACATATTTCAAGAGCTTGATCCTACTGCCTCCTCTTAAATATAAATAAGTATGTTTAGTTCTACAATTGCTATTCTTTATAGTGCTTCCTCTGGTACAGTTACTAGGGGTATCTGTATTCATAATGGTTTGTCTCTGGCCACTACACCTGGAAACAAAACTACATGCAAGCCTAGAGTCATAGAATTGCAACTCTGAGGATGTGTGTCAGTGACTGCACTATTTTGAAAGGGGTTGCTTCCCATGTAAATTGTGCACAACAAAATTGCAAGTGTGAAAGTAGAATGAAATTGTTATTTTCTTTTCCTACTCACAAAGGAGTCAAATAGCTGGTCCACAGACAGGCTTGAACCCCCACCTGGTTTAAGCCCTACCCAGAGCTTTACTTTTAATAATAAAAAAAAAAAATCTGCAGAATTTACACCACACTGCAGTGTCTGCCACCAGTACTTAATTGCCTCATCATCAAAAGATGGTAAATTGGCTGGTTTGGATTTGTAACAGTAGTGTAACTACTGTGAGTCACAGTCTCCTCTTGCAGAGCCAGGGGCACTGTGGGAGTGCCCCAAACTGATCACAATTCACTGTACAAGGACAGCTGAGGGATGCTTTCTGTGAAACGGGCTCTGGAGCTCCCCACCAACCCAGCTGTGTCAGGAAAAGGCAGGCACACCTTCTGCCTTAATGGCTGCTTCCTAAAGGTTTGTCTTAACTGGTCCACACTGCAGCATCCGAATCTTTTGCAGATTGCACTGGGAGTCAGTAAAAAACCCCTGTTGTGCACCAGACTTGTAAGGAGGAGACAGAAATACAGCCTAGATTTTCAAGCCTGGAAATGCTGAGCGTGGGCATGGCAGGGGACAGGCCATGGTGTGCTCTAGCAATTGTTATATTGTATCTCCTGATATCCTTAAACCCTGTCAAATATTCCTGAGTTTATTAGGGTAGTACCAAGGGGCCCCAATCATGTATCAGAGGTCCATTATGAGAGCTGATACACAAACACATTTAATTAAAAGTTGTCAAGACTTGTATGGACAAACAAAGGGGAATTCTTACAGCTGCTCAAATTTGCCAAGCTACATTCCAACAGAAACTGAGTCAGTATGAGGGAGCAACTGAGAACCAAAAAATATTTCCTGATAAAAATAAGTTGTTCCTCAACACAAAATAGGAAAACAAGGCTATATTTATTACATTAATGCAGTGATCTAAGTCACATAATTTGAAAAATTCAAAAAACATTTGTATGATCCCTGAAAAATCATATTTATATAGTTTATTAGAAGATGACAACTTTAATCTTTGCACAATTAGTTTCTTCTCCCCATTGCAAACCATTTTTAGTTTCAGGAAAATGATTTTCCATACAACATTCTCAGCTCTTTATTCTTCTGCTTTCAACAGCTTCCTTAAAAGACAGTTATTTACTTATTCAATTTCCTTTCCCTTTTGCACATGCAGCATCTTGAGTAATGACTCACCATTTTCTCTTGGGCAGGTAACAAAATCCTTCTATAGCTTATGGGAGCAATGAATATCATGACAAGCTGCAGTAACTGTATGATAGTTATTGTTCCACATTTGATGGTAGAATTTCAATATGTATGGGCTTTGAAACTGGCAACTGATAGGAAAATTCTTCCCATTTAGGTGAATGTACCAGTATTTAACTAGCAAAAAATTCTGTTAACGGGGGACTGTTCTCAAATACTAAGGAGGATCATTTCTCACTCCTATCCCCTGCTACCTATCAGAAAAATAAGCAAGTGTTGAGGCAAAAAATCAAATCTTTGGTGTGCAATAGTGGGAATGTAGAAGACTTCAGGAGACCAGAACATGGATTTTTGTTGCTGGTAGCAGCACTGAGCTTAACAGTGCTAGTTTATTAGTATCACCACTGCCAATTTAGGGAGCTAGTAGAATTTGCCATACATAATCCTTGGTGCCTTTCAAGGTGAATTGAAAGATGAGTAAAATGGGAAAGCGAGTGGGAGAGAAATGTTACCGGCAGTGGCAAAACAGCTGTGATGAGAGGGTATACAGTACTCTCACTTACTATCCTTAACTTGTAAACGAGCATTCAGTCTTACTGTACTTTGTAGTTATACATGGTTACAAGTGGGGGAAATTATACAAACAGTTGTGAATGCCCCCTGCCATAGTTCCTGCTGCAACAAATTATTTGTATCATTATTTAGCTTACAACAGTACCTAACAATATCAGCCAAAAACCAGGACCCTACTATGCTAGCTGCTGCACACACAGAGAATAAAAGTAAATCCCTCTCCCGGTGTGTTTGCACCTGAGGTAAAATAGCAAATGCTTGTTGCCAGGTTGCTTCCTGCAAACCAGATACACATCTTGAGCAGCGTCTAGAAAGAGGAGTTGGCTTTCCGTCTCATTTGGCCAGCTTTCAGGTGTGAATTAGGCACGTAAATAACTGCACATTTGCATCATGGATTCTGTCTTCACTAAGAAACTGAAGAAGCAGCTCGGACATCTGGTACTGCTTGGCAGATTGTCACAACACTACAGGACAGAGCTACTACAGTGAAAACAAGATATTGCACTGTCTGACTGAAAGGGTTTGTTTGTCTTTTTCTTTCATATCCAGAAGACATCCTGGGAATTTTCTAGGCTGTTGTCTTCTAGTCCATTGGATCCCAAACTGAAAACTTTACAAGGCACCATCTACATAACATTCACTCATGCGGATGAGGGCTAAAACCATAATACATGCTCAGAAAGTCCAATTTTTTTTTCCTCTTTGATAAGTATCTGTATTCAAAATGTTGCTTAGTGATGCCACAAAACCAATTCTGCATTCTTAAAGCAGTGAGCATGAAGTGATACTATAAAGCCCCTTCAGCATCTACTAAAACCTTCCTTTTTCCTCTCCTGACCCCTCAAATATCCAGGAAAGACTAGTAGAATTAAACATTTCACCAAGGAAGCCTATTAGATTAAGATGGCTTTCTTTAAAAGAGTTGACATTATTTACAAACAAGGAAAACAGAAAATAACAAACTCTGACACGTTAACTGTAAAAATCCTATAAAGCAGTCCAATAGAAGTCTGAGGAGCAATTATCAAAAAGCTTTAGAACTAATAATAAATCTTGTTCAAATACACAAGGAAGAGGAAGCCTGTAAGGCTAATAGGTAATGAAGGCATAATGGAGCACACAAAATAAGGCACAGCAAAAAAGTTAGATGAGGATTTCACATCCATCTTTGGCACACAGGATTCTTCAATATCCAGGAGCTCAGGCAGAGTCCCACACTGAAACACAATAGCAGATGCACCATGGTATTGTCTCAAATTGAAGTATGAATAGAAAAAGTTTTTGGTCAGTGACATAATGGATAGTAACAAAACTCCAGGACCAGTGCTAAACGAACTCAATTATGAAACAGCTGAAATAAGCATTACAGGGTGTAACCTCTCACTTAAAATTGCCTCAGTGTCAGCAAACATGATGTGCTTCCAGGAGGTATCCAGGGAACATCAGAGGAATAATGCTGTACTGCACAAAATGCTGTAACAGTGAATAGCATTACCAGGCATCTGGGTAAACCCTGAAAAACTTTCAGTAGTACCTAGGAACTCCGCTCAAAGACCATGACCCCATTATGCCAAGTACTGCAAAAGCACAGAGCAGATTGCTCTAGCCCAAACAACAAGCAGGAAAAGTACACAAAAGCTGCTAAATGAGATACAGTAACACAGACAGACTTTTGTCGACCTTTCAGTTGGATTTCAGAATGCTTGTATTATGGCTTATAAATTAAGTGTTTAACATACACAGGTGAAAATAGAAATGCCAGGGGAAGAAGAATCAAAGGAAACAGGCATTGGCAAGAAAAGGAGCAAACTACAAGACATTGCATCTTCTTGCCTTATTTGTATTAAAAGTAGTCTTACATTGGTGATGAGATGCCCCAGGCAGCATTCCTCTGGCCCTGACTCATACTGAGGTACCTATCTGTAGATGTGACAGCTTCATTTCTTTGCAATTTACCTCTGATTCTTCAATAATATTTAGTACTCACCACAGGTTAGGTTTTCTTAAATTTTTGAAACATGTTAAAAATTTAATATTATGATATCTTCCCTTCTGTCAAGTTTAAAAAGATTACATCATTTATATAGTATCATGGTATTATTATATTATTTTCAGCATACTCAGGACCTGGTCCACTGCATATGGTTGGGAGTCCATACTATGATATATTTGAGAAGAGCTGATGAGACTTTCATGAAGGGAAGTAATGTTTCACATATCTCTGCCAGTTCTGTGAAGGAGTCAAGGAGAGGCAGGTGAATCTTGTGGATACAACTACTTAGATCTCCAGAAGACATTCATAAAAACCCCCTTGAAGAGCTCCTAGAGAGAAGAGCTGCTTTGAGATAAGAGGAAAAATCTTCATATAGATAACTGACTGAGTAAAGGGAACAGCAAATGGTTAATTTTCACAAAAGAGAGGAGTCACCAATGGAGTCCCTGTAGGAGACATATATTCAAGCTTATATGATTTGGCATATTCATAAATTATCATGAATATCATCGTGACAAAGTTTAAATCATTCAAAGAAGTAAAAATGAAGGCTGACTAAGAGGAGTTGCAGAAGGACTTCACAATACTGTGCAATAAAATGCCAAATAAAATTCAATAAAGACGAATGTGAAGTAATGTCAGGAAAAAAATGAACAATTCTAACTTTATAAAGTGAATGAGAAGCTCTCAGCTAGCTATTACCACTCAGAAACGGAATCTCAGAGTTACAGTAAATAGGTCTATAAAAATGTCAACTCAGTGCCTCACAGTGGTAAAACAAAAAACAAGCAAAAATGACCAATAGTTTGGAAAGAAATAGGAAAGAAAACAAAAAGATGTAGTGATGCACTAATATGGAAGGCAGTAATCCCAGACCCAAAGAGAGCATAATGGAACTAGAAAAGTGGCATCATTGGCAACAGTGATGATGAAAATTAGGCAATTGCTGTTGGGCAAGGAACAATTAAGTCAACCTGGATTCCTCAAACTGGAAAGAAGATAACCGAGGGGACTGTGACAGGGATCTATAAAATCACAAGTGGTACAGAGAAAGTGTAACCCTCCCACCCCAACCCCCGGGGAGAGATTTTCAGACATTATGCCTAATTGAAATTCTTGTTGTAGGACATCATGGATACCAAAAGTTTCCATGGGCTCAAAACAATTAGACTAGTTTGTGGAAGACAAATACATGAAACACAAAGATAAATCTCTGAGTGAGAAAATTCCCATGATCCACTTTGGAGGCTGGGAGATCACATGTGCAACAAATGCATTACCAGTTACCAATGTAAAACCAATTATTACACCGTTCATCAGATTCATAAACTGGAAGATTCAGAGGAAAATACAAACTTCATTTACCATTAGCTCAAGCCATATATAAATTCACTGTATTCACCCATGCATATAAACTGATAGTATAGGAATCTACTTATTGAAATCCACATCGAAACTAATGTAATTTCAATAAGACCATCTTAATTTTGAAGTTGTTTCTAACACAGTTCTGTGTTAGTGCAAAATTATAAACTTGAACCAATGCAACTAATTGAAGCCAAAGTCACTGGAGAATATGTAGGTATTCAAAAGTATGAATTAGAGTCACAGTCATTCACTAACTGCATTAGAAAAATCAGGTCCACAACTTCAGCATAAGTGGGAAGAACTGCCTTCATTGGAAACTTAAGCGTCCAGGTTCATTCAAAGTAAAAACAAATAAGGCTGACATTGGTGTATTGCATGTAAACATACGTACTCAGACAACTGCCTAAGAGCTGGATGTGCATTCAGTTTTGCTTCACCTGTGACAACATCCATTCCTCCTCTACTAGACACAGAACTACACCTAATTAAGCAGCTGAAAAAAGAAAACTGCATTGTGCCAATCTGTTAGCAGGCAATTTCAAAGACCCTGTGAGTAAAGTACCCTATCAAGTCTAGCAATGGTCCCTCCAGCTGTAGAACATTTCAACCACTATAAGAAAACACGTTTATGTTCCACTCATTAGCCAAACAAACACAGAATTTCAATCTTCATGTTTGCCAATAACTCATACATGTGTATACTGCAGCTCAGAGGTGGAGCAGCTCTGAATGACTTTTAAAGTGTAGATGAGAACAAAGACGTAGATAGATGTAGAAGTTGTGGAGGTCAGGGGATGTCCCAGAAGACTGAAAGAAGGCTAATGTCACTATCATCTACAAGAAGGGCTTAAAGGAGGATCCAGGACATTATAGACCCCTCAGTCTTACTTCAACCCCTGGGAAAGTTATGGAATGAATCCTCCTGGGGGCTATCACAAGTCAAACGAAGCATGTGATTGGGAAAAGGCAGCACTGACTCACCAAGGGCAAATCCTGCTTGACAAACCTGATCGCCTTCTATGACAAAGTAACCTGCTCAGTTGATGTGGGGCAAGCGGTGGACATTGTCTACCTGAATTTCTCCAGGCTTTTGAAACAGATCCCCCCAGCCTTCTCCTAGAGAAACTGATGCATTACAGTCTAGACAAGTGGTCTGTGTGGTCGGTGGGGCACTGGCTGACAGGCTGCACCCAGAAGGTGGTAGTAAACAGCTCTTTTTCAAACTGGCAACCTGTCACAAGTGGGGTCCCCCAGAGATTGATATTGGGCCCAACACTGTTTAATAACTTCGTAAGTGATCTGGATGATGGGATCAAGTGTACCCTGATGAAGTTTACTGATGATACCAAACTGAGTGGGGAAGCAGACACTTGGGAAGGGAGAGCCACCCTGCAGGAAGACCTGGATAGGCTGGGAGTGTGGGCTAACAAGAACCTTATGAAGTTCAACAAGGACAAGTTTAAGGTCTTGCACCTTGGGAAAACATAATCCAGGAGTGCAGCACAGACTGGGATCTACCTGACTGGGCAGCAGCTCTGTGGAAATGGACCTGGGGTTCCTGGTGGACAATGACCTCAGTATGAGTGAACAGTGTGCTGCAGCAGCAAAGAAAGCCAACAGGATGCTGGGTTACATCAACAAGGGCATCACCAGCACAGACAAAGAAGCCATTATCTCACTCTACTCAGCACTTGTCAGGCCACACTTGGAATACTGTGTTCAATTTTGGTCCCTGGTATACAAAAATATGTGGACAGGCTGGAGAAGGTCCCGGCCACAAAGATGATCAAGAGACTGGGAAGCCTGCCATATGAGGAAAGGCTGAGAGAATTGGGCTTGTTCAGCCTTGAGAAGAGAAGGCTTAGGGGACACCTTATCACCATGTTCCAGTATTTAAAAGATGGCTACAAAAAAGATGCAGGCTCCATTTTTACAAGGAGTCACATGGAAAAGATGAGGGGTAATGGGTACAAGTTACTCCTGGGGATATTCCCACTGGACATAAGAGGAAAGTTTTTCACAATGAGAACAATCAGCCATTGGAATAATCTCCCCAGGGAAGTGGTGGATTCCCCAACATTGGACAATTTTAAGATTCAGCTGGACAGGGTGCTGGGCTATCTTGTCCAGACCATGCTTTCGCTAAGAAAGGTTGGACCAGATGGTATCCTTGAGGTCCCTCCCAATCTGGTATTCTATGATTCTATGATACAGGAATGGTGAGAGAAAGGGGCCTATATTGCTTTAGAAAGCCAAGGGTCTGGAGAAGCATTGGTTTGGTGCTGACCTATCAAGAGGAAACAGGCTCTTTAGCAAGAGTTTCAGGTAGGATTCTTCTGTGGAACAGAGAAAAATTCTCCTGTCTGACACACTGTTTCTCTGTGGCTGTGAATTCAACCTAACACTGAAGGAAGCTATGCACTCATATCATGGAAGAGGTGCACTGGTGCTGGCTTTGCCATGCTTCCTTCCAGGGAGGTGCTCCCAAAGGAGGGCCATGCAGAGGGCCTGAAAGGGCAGATGGTTCTGCAAAGACCAAGTGGTCCTCTGTTTTTCTTCTGGCATTCCAGATACATCAGTATGCAGAAAGGTCAGAAAAGATGGCCTCAAGACAGCAAAGCAGATGTGCTTACAGGGCAGTGCAGGTGCAGCAATTCATGATCTTATGTTCAAAAGAAATATTCTAGAGTTCTGTCACCTTCAAAACCTTTCTCCTCTTTTCTTTCAGAAATATCATTAGTATAAGATTACAACAACACATAATACTAAATTGTGTCTTTCTTTGAAATGCCTGTGTTCCTGTTAGCTATGCAATGAAATTGGTTTGTGTAAGTCTTGACACAGCAGAACTGGACACAAAAATGTAGTGAGGCATCCACAGACTCCTATTGAGTATGTGAAGAAGTGGCATCTGGAAGCCTCTGAAATGCCAGACGTCAAGGTCAAAGCAATAGAACAACTACACACAACATACAGTGCCAGCAAAGAAACAACATTATGCTAACCAATAAGTAACAGGTACAGACATGATCAGCATACATCCTAAGCATCCTAAGCAAAGTTAATGGAAGCATCTGTGGAAAAATTATAATCAGAGAAAATTTAACTCCAAAAAGCAAAATGTCTTTTAAGTAAATAAGTCTCATGTCAAAGTAAGGCAGTGCCAAAATGATCAGTCAGAGGAGATGAGTGGGGGCAGGAGGTGGCAGCTTGCCATCCAGCAGCAGGGTTACATAAAAGTGCTGCTCTGTGCTTTGGGTTTTCTACAAGGTTTTTATGGGCACTTATGTGCCTAATTAAAAAAGATTGTGAAAGACACCAAAATGGAAACACTCTTCTAGGCACACTTAAGCAGGGGAGGAGAAACAGTAAAAAAAAGAAAAGGAGATTGCAGTTGATGTCTTCTTAAGCCACAATCCTGGGACTCCAAAATGGATGCAATCTGTCCTCTGGTTTCTACACTTCCTTTCCATTGATGGCAACTCTGCCAAATCACAGGAGAAAGTTAATGGCAAAAATGATCATCTGTTTCTTCCAACTGGTTTGTTGAGTACTTTAAAAATTGGCAGCCTGAAAACGTTTCAAGCCAGAAGGGGAAATATTTCATGTACCCACACATCAAAGTGTTTCTAAAGACTGAGCATACGTCGTTCTGAACATGTCTCAGGTGATCAAAACAGAAATGCATTTTTAAGGTGCGGCTTACAACCAACAGGCAGTAGGTCAGGGACCACAAAACTGGTAGATCAAACTGAAGCATTGACTTTACAGCTAAATGAGAAGCAAAAAGGGTTCTCTGGGGGGCAGTGAGCAGAAGGAAATATTAGGTGGGGAAGTTACTGGTACTATAAGCAGCAGAAAGGAAATCCTGCTAAAAGAGAAGAGTTATAGTAAGAGACAGAACTATACATCTAAAAGGAGAAGAGGAAAAAAAAATAGGGAGGATTAAATAATAATCTACAAGAGATAATTTTTGTTATTGTTTTAAACTCAAGGCATTGCAAGGTATATGCAAATGGAATGAAGTGATCTTTGGGAAAAGATGTTTACGTAAGGATGATTTGTCCTGCTTTTTGCTCTTACACTCTAATGGGAAAATTGAGCCCCAATTAATTTGAATGTTTAATTTTAATCCAGGGTTGCAATCCTGCTAACTATCAAATTTTCATGTATTTGGAATACTGTGCCTGGTCTGTCTTTCAAATACTGTTTTCTGTGCTCTGCACTGAGGGGAATTTCACCCAAACATTTTCTTAGGGAGACTACAGTCAGTTTCATAGTTAGCAGTGAATTAAAATTTAGTATGTTCTGAGAAGTTTCCCTTACCTCTCCTTTCTCTAGCTTTCATTTCCATTATAAAGTTATGGTCCCACAGCGGTATCCAGCATGTTATATATACAGATGTCCTTTTGGAGTCCTCCCCTTCCTGGAATCTGTGTGTCAGCATGTAAAGCCACCACACACTCTTCAGGACTATGTTAGAGAATATGGAACAGGTGGGACAATGCGGATGTGCTAACTTTGCCTAACAGTCCTGCACTTAGCAGTGCAGATCACCCTGTAGTGAAATAATACAGCATTATGTGAAATAGTACTTATAGGTCTGTCCTGTGCAGTCACCCAAGGAAACAGACGTGATAGAATTGTATTTATTATCAGGTTACTCTCTTTTCTTCATAGAATGGAAATAGCCTGGAAGCGTGATAGAAGACAGAAGCCTGATTGACTCAATCTCCTATATGAGTGCCATGTAGCAGATTTGCATTGCTCCTGAGCATTCTGCTGAGACACTTTAATACACGAGTTTGAATGGTTTCACAATGCAAACGTTGAGTTCCAAAATGAGCAAAGTGACACAAGTAGTAAGGACCTGCAGCGTCAACCACCAAAAATATTCTTGACACTGGAACTGTGCTGGTAGATTAAGAAACAGAGAAACAGAGTTGAGTCAGCTCTGCTGAAAGCCACTTGAGAGCATACCATGTTTAGCTTTCATTACCTGCTGCACTGCTGATTTAAACTGTTGGTAAACATTGTTTTCAGAACTCAGAATTGCTCCCAGGCACTGCTCCTTAGATAACATTTAATTTTGCTGCCTTTCTAAAACAGGGAGAATTTAACACCTCAGAAAACAGTCTAAAAGTGGTCAGAATGGATCAGCACAAAGAAGCTGACCAGCTCAGCTTGGGCTTCCACTCTGCACTGGTTGCATTAATGATGCTCAGAGTATTCTTAAAGCTTTTGTACAGGTGAGAGTAGGTACCAGAAGCAGCACAAGGAAAATACTACAGCTAATGCACTGGAAATGAAGAAGAAGGGCTCTAGAGTGAAATACAGAAATGGATCCAAGCCAAACATTTTGAATCCAAATTGCTCCAAATGTTGTAGGGTTTTTGTTCAGATTCAGTGGTTTGAGAAGCATTTGCCCCTAGATGGTTACTGGAAGGAAACCAAATCATCAAGAAGAAACTGGTCTGTGATTAATTTTGTTCAGCTGCTCAGAGGTAGACAGTACTCATACATGTGAAAGAAAGAGACTGAAGAGGGAAGCAAGATCCTGGACATACACAAAATGTTGTTTCGTTTAATGAGGCTCTTCTTTTTCCAAAGGCATATGAGCAGGTGTATAATAATGTTCCTTCACTCTGTCACAGTAGGGCTTCAGTGGATTTCAGAGGATTTGAAATTTAGGATGGTACAAATAATTGTGATGGTCAGCAAAGTCCCAGTAGAGCACAAAAGGAGTAGTAGACATGAGAACACATCTGACAGTCTAAAACACATTACAGTCTGTACAGTTACTGAAACTGCAGAGCTAAAACTGAAAGAGGCTTAGACATACAATACCATTGCGTGCATTTATTTTTTGTTCTTCATTCAGAATAAAAAATAGCATAAGGCATGAGAACTAGCAGGCATCAGATATCCCACCTCATATCCTGCCCTGGCAACTCTGTCACAATTTCCTCCAGCTGAATCACGGTCTCAGACATACAGATGGCCTGCAGAATTGCCGTCCTCACCTACCAAGGGTAGTGTGATCTGCCAAAGAGAAAAAACACATGATTTTTCCTGTTTCTGATGTCATGGCTGATCGGTCTGCACAGGGGGAAAGAAAATGCAACCCGCACCCAGAACCCAAAGGCACTGAGAAGCCTATGTGGTGACACCAATAGCCAGTAAAAGCAGCAGTGTCTGTACTAATGTTGCTCTTGGGGTCTCCTAGGACCATCTTCTCCTTCCTCACTTCAGGCTGCAGTTACACTTTATGCAGCTTCCTGCATTTCTCCTACAGGATCTGAAGCAGAATATGTTGAACACGCTACAGTTTACGATATCTGCATTACCTGCAAGCATGCAAATATGTCTGTTGAATACACTTATTATGTGTCTTGCATGGAGAAGGACAAAACTGGATGGTGAAAGTTTCCTTTTCGCTTTAATATTTGTGAGACACTGACTCTCACTCTTAAGAATTATCTTTCAATGTTTGGGATGCGGAGCACTGCAAACCAATGTTCTAAGTCTGATTTGGTGTAACCAAGTGGCAGAATAACTAATACATGTGGGCAGAGCCAGGGTCCAGAACACTAGCCTGACCATTTCTGCACAACATTATATTTTTATTATACATACAACCGAAGTTTGGTCTAATGGGCGTAACAACGAGCCTTGATCCCAGAACATGAGACCTGCCACCATGTTCTACTTGTTACCGGGAAGGCTTTGGTCCATAGAAGTTGTCTGTTTATCTAATCTCTGCTAGCGCTAACACAGTTCACAGACCAAATTCATGTCAGCTGACAGTAGGGTGAGACAAGCGTCAAGAATCTTAGACATCTTTACCTGACATTGAACATTCTTCACCATCAACAGCTCTTTCAGTTTTTCCATATGTCAGAGCAGTACAAGACAAAGCCAATAGGTATCAGCCCTACAATATTAACAGACCTGTGAGATCTGTCTCCCTCTCTCTTCTACCTGTCTTACCTTAGGAGGAATAATACGGGATATAGCTCTGTCTGTCCCACCATTGTTCTTACCATCACGATAGACAGTGATGGGAGAAAAACTAGAGCTGACCTTCCTTTGCAATGTTTAAAACCACAAAACTCAAGACAAGCAGGTGAATGGAATGGAAATAGTATTGTCCCTCTTGTGTTATTTGGCCCACACGTGCACAGCTGGTGTAAGGGCTTTCTGAGAGGACAGGAATGTCCATGCTGGTACATTATCCCTGTTGTGAGACAGGAAAAAATGAGGCTCTGGAGCTGTCAGATCCTATGTCCTCTGCAGCGTTTTAAATGAAACAATTTTTCACTCTCTGAGTCCTTGTAAACAAGTTTTATAGTGCTTTCAACTTGAGTCTATCGCATGTTGCTGGAGAATTGCAAGTGTTTAGGATTTAAACCCTTTTCTCTGAACATCAGGCTGGAAGAACAAATAAAGGCTTTATCTCTAAAAGCTTTCAGAACCTTCCAAAACAAAGTTCTTGCATTTTTCAGTACAAGTTGGCATAAGACACCTGGTGAACAAATTGCTCCCTCAAATGAGAAAAGCTCAAATGAAAAATAAATACAGTTTTAAAGTTCTCTGTTGCATTCATCTTTCCATCTACATCCTCTGTTCATAATTGCAAACACTTCAGGCACAGACCTGTCTTTTCATGCCTGCACTAAGTGTCTAATCCAAAGTACACCACCATTAATGCACAGGCTTCTGTACTTCAACAAGTTTAGATTAGACCTTATATAAATAACTATATACAGAGAAGTGCCTGGCAAAATATTTGGAAGCTTTGACTCTTTGAACTTTGCACAATTATTGCACAATAATCCTCTCTGCTACCACTAGGCTAGTTCTTCCACCTCTATCACTGCCCTCCTATGCATGTATGTGCCATAGAAATGTCCCCATGAAACTCACTGCAAAGGAAAGAGGCAGTGACTGTATGTTCACAGGGAGTTTGAAGGCTCTGCATGAAGCACGTATAACGCATATGTGCATATAATGCATATTCTCCAGCCAAAGTCCAGAAACCAGTTCATTGACTATGGGTTTTAGAGCATGCAAATCTGGACAGGATCTGCCCTGCTGAATGTTGTTTTGAGAACTGCTCATTTGTACTTTTATTTATGGAGCTAGAATACTGTATTGGAAAACCTAATGAACTCCATACCTAAATCTTGGAAAAGTCTGGGCAACATCTGGAGGCAAATGTCATTTCCCTTAGTGAGTTCCCCGGACACTGAATGGGGACACTGTGGTGGGTTGACCCTGGCTGGAGGCCAGCTGCCCACCAAAGCCACTCTATCACTCCTCTCCTCAGCTGCACAGGGGAGAGAAAATATAAAGGCTTATGGGTCAACATAAGGACAGGGAGAGATCATTCACCAATTACCATCACAGGCAAAACAGACCCAACTTAGGGAAAATTAATTTAATTACCAATCAAATCAGAGTAGGCTAATGAGAAATAAAAAACAAATCTTAAAACACCTTGCTCGCACCCTTCCCTTCTTCCTGGGCTTAAATTTACTCCCAATTTTCTCTACCTCCTCCTCTCCAGCAGCACAGGGGAATGGGGTTGGGGTCAGTTCATCACACGTTGTCTCTGCTGCTCCTTCCTCCTCAGAGGGAGGACTCCTTACACTCTTCCCCTGCTCCAGCGTGGGGTCCCTCCCATGGGAGACAGTCCTCCACGAATGTCTCCAACATGAGTCCTTCCCACAGGCTGCAGTCCTTCATGAATTGCTCCAGCATGGGTCCTTTCCATGGGGTGCAGTCCTTCAGGAACAGACTGCTCCAGCGTGGGTCCCCCACAGGATCACAAACGCTGCCAGCAAACCTGCTCCAGCGTGGGCTCCTCTCTCCACGGGGCCATAGGTCCTGCCAGGAGCCTGCTCCAGCATGGGCTTCCCATGGGGTCACAGCCTCCTTCGGGCACCCACCTGCTTCGATGTGGGGTCCTCCATGGACTGCATGTGGATTCTGCTCCACTGTTAACCTCCTTGGGCTGCAGGGGCACAGCCTGCCTCACCATGGGCTGCACCACGGGCTGCAGGGGAATCTCTGCTCCAGTACCTGGAGCACCTCCTCCCCTCCTTCTTCATTGACCTTGGTGTCTGCAGAGTTGTTTCTCTCACATACTCTTCTCTCCAGCTGCAGTTGTGAAGTTTTTTTCCTCCTTTAATACATTGTCTCAGAGGCACTAACACCATTGCTGATGGGCTTGGCCTTGGCCAGCAGTGGGTCTGTCTTGGAGCCAGCTGGCATTGGCTCTATCAGACACAGGGGAAGTTTCTAGCAGCTTCTCACAGAAGGCAACCCTGCATCCCCCCCACTACCACAACCTTGCCACACAAGTCCAATACAGACACCAAATCCAAGTGGCTGCCAAACTGGCAGTTTGTGTCCATGTCTTGCAATTCTACAAGGAGTGAATCAAGGTAAGCATCATGGGCACAAACTCAACTGCACCAAAATCAATGCAAAAACTCCTACTGGCTTCGAACATTCGGATCTGAGAGAAGGACATTCTAGGAAGAGCGTATTCTTGTTTACTGGCAAAGTTTTTTGTTTCTTTCCAGAAACAGAAACATTCTTAGTATGACACCTAGTGTCAGCAACAAATGTTACAGACCCATCAAATGCAAGAGACCACGGAAACAACTAAGTCAACTACACTGAAAATTCAAGTAACAAAAATTACAATGAAACGTTTTAAATATGAACTAACATCTAAAATAAAGAAAATTCGGGGATGGGGAGGGGGGAAAGTTTGTATTTATAAATAAATCCATTAAAATACATAATGGGCATCCTCTCTATTCAAACCCAACTCTGACTTTATTATTTCTCTGGTCACCTCAGTGTATCTAGTTCTCTGGACTCTGCTTATACAGCACCTACCACAAGACAGTCAAGTTTTATGGAGTATTTCAGGTGTCATTGTGGGATGCAAACCCATACCTGCTGGCTTGAAAGGGCACAAAAGAAACTACAGTGAAGCAGACTTTAGATGTCAACACACTGACTTGAGCTATTGTTGTGTTTGTATATTTTTAGGTCCTCATGAAACAAATTCAAACAGGAAGCAAAGATAATACAAGGATTATGAGATGATGTTCAAAATGTTAAATTATCTTCAAAATCAAGTTACTTGCACCTCAAGAAAGGTGTGGGAGAATGCCTCTGTATCATTTTTCAAGTCAGCAATTCAGGAAAGCCATTAATTCTAAACAGTAATTACAATTGATTATTAATCAAGGTCTGGCACTTTTGGCCTAGATATACTGTAAATATGATTTGTTACCATAATTATGCTGACAGGTTACAGTTTTACCTTACTCTATCTGCTTTAAGTCAGCTTTACTGATGTTCAAACTCAGAGGATAACATTATCTGAAAGTGGACTTGATCACTGCTGGTGTCTTATGACCAATTTTTGGTAAATGCATGCCAAATACAAAGGGAAGTATAAATTGTGTGCCAAAGTTTTGCAAACTGGAGGCTAATCTGGAAGTTAGGCTTCTAGAAGCTGAGTGATGGCTGGATTTCTTGATTTAGCAAACTGAAACATTTATTCTAAGGAGCAAACTTTAACTTTTTCTGCAGAGAAGAATTATATCTTGAAAAGGCACAGTGACATTCACTGCTATCTCCTGGAAATGCTTCTGAGGTACTCATGCTGGAGGTATTCAGAGCACTGTCAATGACTTAGCAAAGTGTTAAAACCATAGGGAGATCACCGATCTGATGTCAGTTCTCCTACATAATGAAAACTTCCTTCCAGAATAGGTATTTTCCTTAAAGTTTCCATTTTTATAGAATAAAGTTTCCCACAAAAGATGACTGCAATAACAAGTCCCTGTGTACTTACACATACCAGCTCAACTGCTGAACAACTGTAGAGAAAGCTCTTACGGCAGCAAACTTAATCCCATTAATAAAAGTTCTATTGATAAAGGTACCCGTACACAAGCTCACTGCTGTGATCATATTGATCTGACAATTTCATTTTATGAGCAAATGTAGTTAGAATGCAGCAAAAGCAGCAACCCTCTACAATATCACTACAAGCATTATATAAAGGGAAAGAAGCAAAATATGCTGTCATATTTGTAAATTACATACATTAAATATACATATATATCTATCTATATCTGAAAGTGGATATTTTCTTTTTAGCTGCCTCATTGTCAGGTCATTATTTCCTGATTAGCTGGCTAAGTTCTTGTAGGGATCATGATTTAAAAAGACCTGGAGGAATGAGTTCAAGGAAGCTGTTCTAGACACGAAAGTCAAGGCTATTATTAAAATGTCTCAGTGCAATGGAGCCTGTGGACATAAAATCTATCTGCCCAATATTTGATGGTGGCACTATTAAAAATGGTGAGAGCAAAAGAAAATCTTATGTCCTGGAATTTCATGGAGCTCACCTTTCTTGCACTAAGGTAAACAGATACCTTCTCACCAGGGTCCTTTACCACACAACACACAGATCCTCCTCATGGATCTGGTTTCCTACAGCTAAGAAGAGCAAAGCAAAATCAGGACAAAAACTGTCCACACCATCTACTGCTGCCAGCCTGTGAGGAGTCCACCAAAATAATAAACCAGTCCCAGAATCTATGGCTTTTCAGCATACCTTGGCATGAAATTGTGCTTTCCCTCTGCAGGAACTGCATGGGTTAGGCAAGCCATGCTGGTAGTGTGTCCTAGGAGTCTTATTTCCAAGGGCTGGAGAGAACACCAAGTGCTGGGTATCCCCACAAATAACACTGATCCCCCAATACTGACAGAGCTTTCCATCACTGTCAAGGTGTGGGTGTGAGAACTTCTGCTTCCTTCAGTGTCCTCATCACTCCAGTGTTAAACAGGTCAGGAAACCTGTAAAGCAGGGGCATAAAGAGATTTATTTTTTACTGGTTGCTCCCAATGGGTCTTACTTCAGGAGGCTGTGATTCCAGCCAAAACCTTTTATTTAGCTGTAAGAGAAATACACATACTCATTTGTGGAAACTGATTTTTTCAAGGCTATTTTAATCGGAACTGGCTTTGAAAAAAATAGAATAAGACCATAGCCAAAAAGTACTTTGAAAATGTTAACAACAGAAACGATCAATTTCTGATGAACTCTGAAAATATTTTTACTAGGTTTAAACTAGTATGTGAGATGGTCAGCAGAAATTAATTATCTCAAATTATTAGGGAACTGCTGGTAACCAATAAGGTGTCTGCTTCCTCTGTGTAACACATATAATGCCCACTGCATGGGCAGTGTAGAACACATTTACTCTTTAATTATGGTTACAACAGATTTATTCTGATGCATCAATGAGTAATCAGTCCTCTGTTACCTGCATGAATTTGAAAGATTTCTATGGCTAGTAATGAAATCACAGAGCAGAAAAGTAAGATCTCAAAAGGGTTTGTATTTTCTCATTGTTATAAAGATTGTGGAAGGTAAATGAATTCTGACTTGAAAGTTTTCTCTCTCTTAACTATTACCATAGGTGAAAGTACAGCCAATACAGTTTTTGAATGCTTGGATGCAAACCTAGAGCTCAAAGAAACAGCTCAAATGTTACTTCAAAATCTACCTCACAATAGACAGATAGTATTTTAACACAGAATATTTCTTTTAAGAGAGCTTCTTCTTAGGGAAAATAAGGAGATTCCCAAATGAAAAGGTTCAGTTACAGAAATACCACATGTCAGTGATGTGAATGAAGAAGTTATTCAGAAAGCATACATGCACTGGTAGTGAGTAACCCCTTATACCACTTAGTATATATGATGACACACATTGAAGCCTTTATTCATTAACTCAGTCTAACATAGGCTGAAATATTTTCTTAATTTTTTGGACTCACTCATTAAAATCAATGTTAAAGCCCTAACTGAGTAAAGATGCTGCATCAGGTCCCCAAAACATATGCTTATCTGTAAGAGTATGTTTAAATCTCATTAAGTGTTCTTTAGAACCCACAGTGTGGCTAGAGCATTCACTCAGTGACTGAAATATAAATAAATGTTCCTGACATACTGTCAGGAAGAATGGAATATATATTTTACTTTTTCATTTAGGAATTTTTAAAAAGTGTTTATACAAAACCACCATTATGAGCAACTCTCTAAGACTTCTGTAGTTTTAAAAATTAAACTTTTCAGCTTTTTCAAATATTTTCATCATTGTTTCCAGATATTCCTCTTCCCCAAACCTGACACTCATCATGAATGATTTTGTCCCTTCCCAGACTGCATTTTTCAGTTAATTTACTTCTAAATTAAAACAGTTAACCAGTTCTACTGGTGTTCTAAACTGGCACCAGTTTGACATTTCAAAATACAAATGTTGCTTTTAAAAAAATTTGAAGCTCAAGTGTCAGGAGCAGAAACCTATAAAGCAGGTCTAAGAATCATAGACTAGTTTGGGTTGGAAGGGACCTTAAAGATCACCCAGCTTCGACCCCCCTGCCATAGGCAGGGACACCTCCCACTAGACCAGGTTGCTCAAAGCCCCATCCAACCTGGCCTTGAACACTTCCAGGGAGGGGGCAGCCACAACTTCTCTGGGCAACCTGTTCCAGGGTCTCACCACTCTCACAGTAAAGAATTTCTTCCTTATATCTAATCTAAATCTACCCACTTCCAGTTTAAAGTCATCACCCCTTGTCCTATCACTACATAATGTGTGGGGCTTGTGTGTGGCAGGGGTTTTGGTAGCAGGGGAGGGGCTACAGAGGTGGCTCCTGTGAGAAGCTGCTAGACACTTCCCCAGCTCCAAGCTGGACCTGCTTTTGGTCAAGGCTGAGCCAATGAGCGACAGTGACCACACCCCCCTCTGTGATATTTAAGAAGGGGAACTTGGGAGGAGGAGTAGTGTGGGAAATATCTATGCAAACACCGAGGTCAGTTGAAGAAAGGAGGTGGGGGAGGGACACTGGAGCAGAGACTCCCCTACAGCCCATGGCGGTCCATGGTGGAGCTGATGCCCACCTGCAGCCCATGGAGGACCCCATGCCAGAGCAGGTGACTGCACCTGAAGAAGGCCGGGACTCTGAGGGAAGACTGCGCTGGAGCAGTCTGTCACTGGGAGGATTGCAACACGCAGAAGGGACCCATGCTGGAGCAGTTCATGAAGAGCTGCAGCCCATGGGAAGGACTCACATCAGGGAAGTTTATGGAAGGCTATCTCCCATGAGAGGGACTTCACACTGGAGCAGGGGAAGAGTGTGAGTCCTCCCCCTGAGGAGGAAGGAGCAGCAGGAACAACAGGTGACAAACTGTCACAACTCCCATCCCTGCCCCCCTGCACCACTGTGGGGAAGGAGGTGGAGAAATTTGGAACAAAGCTGAGCCAGGGAAGAATGAAGGAGTGAGGGAAAGGTTTTTTTGAGATGTGGTTATATTTCTCACTGTCCTACTCTGATTGGTAAATCAGCAATGGTGGTATTCAAATTAAATTGATGTTCTTTCTTCCCCAGTTGAGCCTGTCTTTTGCCCGTGACTATAATTGGTGAGTGATCCCTCCCCATCCTTGTCTCTATCCCGAGCCTTTTGTATTTTCTCCTTCCCATCCCTGAGGGGGAAGGAGTGAGTGAGCAGCTGGATGTTGCTCAGTTGCCCTCTGGGCATAAACTATGACACATGCCCTTGTAAAAAGTCCCTCTCCACATTTCCTGTAGGCCCCCTTTAAGTACTGGAAGGCTGCTATAAGGTCTCCCTGGAGCCTTCTCTTCTCCAGGCTGAACAACCCCAACTCTCTCAGCCTGTCCGCATAGGAGAGGTGCTCCAGCCCCCTGATCATCTTCATGGCCTCCTCTGGACTTGCTCCAACAGGTCCAGGTCCTTCTTATGTTGAGGGCCACAGAGATGAATGCAGTACTCTAGGTGAGTCTCATGACAGAAAGTAGAGGGGAAAATCACCTCCCTTGACCTGCTGCCCACGCTTCTTTTGATGCAGCCCAGGATACGGTTGTCCTTCTGGGCTGCAAGTGCACATTGCCAGGAACATTGCCATGTTGAACTTCTCATCAACCAACACCCCCAAGTCCTTCTCCTCAGGGCTGGTCTTAGTCCATTCTCCATTCAGCCTGTATTTGTGCTTGGGATTGCCCCGACTCAGGAGCAGGACCTTGCACTCAGCCTTGTTGATCTTCATGAGGTTTGCACGGGCCCACCTCTCAAGCCTGTCAAGGTCCCTCTGGATGGCATCCCTCCCCTCCAGTGTGTTGACCGCACCACACAGCTTGGTGTTGTCAGCGAACTTGCTGAAGGTGCACTCAAATGCCACTGTGCATGCCATTGACAAAGATGTTATACTAAAACTTTGTCTAGATCACTGCAGGAAACTTGGCATAAAGGTGACTGATGTCATGTTTATGTTTCTTAATAAAAAGATCTTGATGATTTGATAGTATTAAGTTACTTTAGTACTGCTATGATGTGTTCATACTTCCTACTTGTCCCAGGACACTGTCATCATCCACAATCCAACATACTTTCCCTCTGAAGGGTGTAATTTTGCATCTGTGAAATGTTCTTCTGTTAGCACCACTTCCTTCTTCCTCAATCCCAGAAAAATCCTTTTCCAGAAACTCTGTGATGCCCCAAGACTAGAAGGATCAGCTTAAATGGAAATGGGCAAGAATATTAGCATTCTTTAACTTCTTGCTTTCCAAAGAGATGGAGCTATATTGCCTACTGCTATCCCACGCATAATTGACCAATAGTTCAAGAGGAAAACAAAGGATTTCCAACTGTTGCATTTCATATACGGGTCCCTGTTGGATGTTCCAGGATATCTGGGTTGACATCATCATAGTTTAGTAGTAATATGATTTTAGTCTATCCCTGCTTGATGAGTGAAATGCTATTTCTTTTTGCACTGTTGAAACTACGAAATCACCCAACAATTACATTCCCCCAGGATGGATCAGAAAGTGCCCATCCAGTTTGCTGGTTAACACTTTGGTTGCGCATCCTGGAACAAGCTACTTTTAAAAAATCCGCTCACATGTAAATGCCAGTTTTCAATCTGGGCAAGAATTCAGTCAGAACTGTCCTGATCCAGTATTAGTCCCAGGATAGTGTGCCTGACACATCTGCAAGATTCTGTAGGCAGTAGTCTTTGCTCTGCTCCCCAAAATGCCATCCAACCTTTGCTGTGTGGCCTGTCAATGAATGCCTCACAGTACTTTCCATCTTTTTTTTAACAGCTTCTTTCTTTGAGGCAAGGATGAACAAGTAGTTTTTGAGTTTTCAGAGATGGTCATGCAACAGCCATAGAAGAGAGACTCTCTGCATATTATGGAACTGTGAAAGGTCTATCCACAGTTTAGTCCACAATAAGTTACTATTGATTATTTAGGAATTTCAAGCTATTATTTAATACATTAATTTTGCCCCACTTTTGTACAACCTGTCTCTACCACAGACCAGAATATGCAAAACATCTTTAATCCTATACCAGAAGCTTAAATGGTGAAGGAGCATCCCCCTCAGACTTGCATCAAAGCTAAAGCCAGCCACCTGTCCTTCACAGAAACAATTATTTATGAAAGAAAAATTAAATAGACGTTGATCAAGAGTTCGCTTAAGCTAATGGTGCAATGGGACATTAGTGTGACTAATGGTAACGGGCCCTCTGGATGAGTTATGTGGTAACAGCACTCCAGCTGCTTTGGCTTTGCAGAAACCAGTCAGATGGCTGAGAATCACTTTTCTGGTCTTTCTACAATTAATCTCTGTTGAATGAAATAACAGATTAAAATTATGAGCAGTTCTGAAACTAGAGGGGAAGGTTACTACTATGTCTGCGTTAAGCATTAAGGTACCTTACAATCACGTTGGCTGTTTAGAATTCAAATAATCACCAACTTCTCAAGACTTACACTTAAGATTGCATTCACTTGAAACAAAGGCCTGATACAGCAATCCTCATTCAGCAAAAGGCCACTGTAACATACAAGTTGTATCATGAACATGTCAACTAAACATAACTATGCCCCAAACCTCTTCACAGTTATTAGCAATGTAAATGCTACAAATAAAACCCACAAGGCTATTAAATTACAATGCTATTATATTATATTGCTAGCATGCTCTTGATCATTTTCTAACAAATTATTTTGAACCAAAACTGCCTATTACTTTTCACTGTCCCATATTTCTGGCCAGCATCTGGGTTCTCAACAGCCCAAAGTTTCATTTTCGAAAAGCCTTTCTACTCAAATCTCCAAGTAAAGACTTCAGGAGTAGAACTTCTTTTCAGAGATTTAGGGAGCAATGAAATGTGGTCTAAGGTATGATCATTCAGTAATCACTATGCTGCAAGATGCTGATGATACAAATGAGCAAGATAAATACCCTGCTTCACAGATAACAGATGTCTAACCAAAACTTTTCTGGATTACAGTATAGATGGATGACAAGTAATGGTGTGAAGTCAGTACATTCTGAAATAAAAAATACTGAATTTTTAAAGAATTACTGAAACAGTGGAACAAATTCCACTGTAGTTTAGCAACAGTATCTTATTCCCCAATGTGCTCTTACTGAGCAGAAGCTTGAGTATAGTCTGATTATATATACAAGGGAAACGCTACCTTCATGTTCAGTAGAGTGGTTTTGAAAGAAAAGAGTTCATGTAATCACCATTTTATCATCTATCCAGAAGTATTCATTTGTATTATATCCTGACTCTCTTCCTTCCTGAAAACAGATGAAAAAGTGGCAATGGAATTAGGACAGATCTGGACAGGTTTTTAGAAATATAACTAGAGAAAGAAACAATATTTGATAAACCTATAGTGTCTTACAAAACTTAAAGTGTTGAGGTTTCAAATTTTCCCCTGTTAGTCACTGAAAATATAAAAATATTCATGCAAGAATGTAGAATGGAAAAAATGTTCAATGGTCTTTTATTCAGATATCTTATCTCGCCATAGATGGTTACATGATAATGCAAATAGGAACATACCTAAATAGACTTTCTGGTTTCCTTCCATTCCTGTTCTGCATGAGGTTTGCTTTGCCTCTGGGTCGGGTCTTACATTGAGAAATCACTTGGGAAAAACTAACGTGTCATTGCTGCAGAGGGTTTTCAGATGAGGATTTTCAACACACTGGTGCATTTTACCTCATTTTACATAGATGAAAGTGCCAGCAAATACAAGACAAGGATGAGTTAGGTCCGCAACACACCTGCTATGTTAGACCATCGCTCTGGAACATTTCCTGGAGAGAACAGCAGCACAATTGCACTGAGCCAAACACAGACTGCCTGGGAAGCCAGAGTGGTTTTTAGTGTGACCTGCAGCAGCACCTGAAAGTTAAAATTCTCTGGCAGACCAGCATGTTTTCCCTGCTGCTTCACTGAAAAAGAAGGAAGGATAAAGGCTCAAATTATATTGTAATATGCTGAAAGTTGAAATCTAGCATAGAAAATTTTTTTCCCCATGCTTTAAACTAGAAGGAAATAGGGGTGCATACAGAATATATGTCCTCCACGATTTAAATAAATGCAGCTCCATGCTGCCACAGCCGAGAGCTAGGACTGCCCTTGTTAGCTAGATTAAAGCAATACTGAAAATCTCTACACTACACCGTAGTCACTCTTGCATGTGCAATAGAAGCATGACATGATAAAGATGAGGGAGTGATATTAAACTATCTTTGTGCCTTTCTGCTCCTTTTTCTAAGTACTAATGAGAAAAAAGAAAAAAAAAAAAAGAAAAAAAGACTCATTCAAGGAGACTGATGAGCAGAACAAAACACCTCCCCTGCTATACCTGCTGTTCTCCTTTCTCTTCCTCATAGCAGCCCTAGACAAGGGGAATCCAAATGCCAATTCAAACCAATTTAAATCTATCTGACTATACAGGTCACATCTAGTGGAGCAGAAAACCTGGCCTTGTATTTACTGAATTAACCTAGAAACAGACTGCATAGCCAAAGCAGCCTGGAATCAGAACATGATGCCCCATCATTCCTCCTCACACACCCCATAGATGTTTTGCCCACAAAATTTGAGACATGCTGGGGACAATCACGTATTTAGATACCTATACAACATTGTGCTCAAATGTAACAAGAGGCTGATCAGAAGAGCATAGATTAAGCCCTTTCAGTATCTAAGTGCACTTCATCTATGTCATGCAGTTCAGGAATGATCAGCTAGGCAAAGTCTACCAAGTCTCAAAAGTATACCATTAAACACCAAAAAGGAAGAGAGAAGGAGAGGAGGAAAGACAGAACCACATAACTAAAAGGGCTTCTTTCCTCACTGCCTCAGAATACATGTTATGTACATGTACATTACATACAGTAGAAAATTAAAGAATTTTATTCTAGTGAGGGGGTCTCTACTTCCCACCTTTAAGGTCCATTTATTGGGTAAAATCCCAAACACTTTTCTCTGGTTTAGCTAGCTCCCTGCTAGGATGCTTCCACAATTAAACCTTCATCTTGAGCTGTCTTTCACTGAACAGGACTAACTCCAGCATCCGAATATACATAGACAGTCCACGAGATTCTTTCAAAAATGCAGCTGATCTTGACTTGCCTCATTGACATT
Organism: Strix aluco; assembly: GCF_031877795.1. Classification (NCBI taxonomy): domain Eukaryota; kingdom Metazoa; phylum Chordata; class Aves; order Strigiformes; family Strigidae; genus Strix; species Strix aluco. The sequence continues at coordinate 40,145,268 of NC_133931.1, forward strand.
TACCACCTTACTTTAAAAATGCTGATGTCCCTGGGACTGGTAAACAAAACTATCTCCTATAAGAATGGTAAACAGAATATGCTAATGGTTTCCTGGTACTTCAATATAAACAGTTAACTCTGTCCTGCCCATCAGAGCAAGATTCAGTTCTGAGTGCCTTGATTTCTTTAGATATTTTATGTACCATGTTTAACACAAGCTATCCTTTCCTCAAAACCAGAAATGACAATTATATGTTCCATTAATTTTACTCGATATTAATATGATGGCAGCCAGATAGCTTGGAAAGGAAAGTGGATAGAGATGGGTATACATCCCTGATACTGACTGAAGGAGTATTACCTTTTTAGAGGTAATTCTAACCTCCAGAAAAAGCCATCAAGAAGGATTTGTTTGATTTCAATAGGAAAGAGCCCAGCTCCCTGCCAAGCTGAGATAATGGGGTGGAGAAGACAAGAACTGGATTTTTGGATTCTTAAGGGAACACTTTCATATCTCAAAGTTCATGGAAAGTTTTCAAGAAATAAAACAAGGCCCTGAACTTTGATAAAAGAGAGGCATATGGTGCCAACTGACTGTGATTTTTATTCTTATATGTAAAGGCTGAAATGTTCAGTTGAAGCTTTGGGCAAAACCTAAGGGGAGGGGGGTGGGGGCGTGGAAGGAAGATGTTCAATTGCAGAGGCCTCTGGGAGCAGTTTATGAGGAACTGCCTTGGCAGTAATTCACAGTAGCCTGAGTGCTGAAAAACTTTTTTTTGAAAAACTCTATCAGACCATGTTGAGAAAGCACCAGAATGTAGTAAATGCTTCTATTGATTTTGCATTATTAAATCCTGAAAAATAACCCCCCTTTGCATGATATCTAATTTACTTGATTTAGTACGTTAATAATTCTGTCCCTAAGACTGAAATGAAAATCACAGCGATTCTTCACTCTGGAATTAGATGTCTGCAGAGGAATTAATTTTTTCAGATTATGTAAATTATTTAAGAATGTTAAAAAGCCCTGATTTTAAACTGTTAAACTGCTTCACCGTTTCCACTGATATGAGCTGCTATTCTCTTGGGGACTACTATTTTTGGGTCCTGACAAAAATTCGGTAGGAGGCAGTGGAGTCTAAATGATGGTGAGGTTTGGAGTGGGGCCATAATGGGCCTTAGAGGAGACAGGTCTTAATGATGCATATTGAAACTGGAAGATCAGATGTGCATTTGGGACACTGATGACCAAGTGAGTGTTATATTATTGCATGTGTTTGTGCATTTGGCATCCACATTAAAATACAACCAAGGTCATAAAATCTAAAACTTTTAGATTGTACTTACCATATCTCTGTAGCACAGATTGTCAGAACTGAAGATGACAGTCACACACTCTGTCCCTTAATGCAGTAATGTGACTTTCTCTCATGTAGCGTATCTCTGTTTGGAAGCATACTGAGATAATTATTACACCTTTAATTTGTAATTTAAATCTGCTGGGTTTGCATGCAAAAATCACCTAGCTTGCATTCAAGTGATGGATACTCTACTATAACATAAAATAAATATTATCAAGGAATTAATGACTTTTATGTTGAATCCAGTGTTCAGAAACTATATCCTCATGCATTTAAACCTGAAATCTCTTTTAAGAGAATACATTTAATTTCCATATTTGGAAACCAGTTGGGTTTTTTTTCCTGTCTCAAATACAGTAGAATAACTTTCAAGTAGAAAAGAATCGAGTTCTTTAAATGACTGCTCAACTCTCCCTTTCCGTCGTGCTTCACTACTGACCTCTAATGAGCAGTAAGCATATTGCCTGGATTCCTTACCCCTTTACAAAGAAATGCAATATTAACACAAGTTCTTCCTCATACAAGTTTACCCTTTCAGAGTAAGCAGAATCACTTGCAAGAGTTGCTGGGTTAGATTCCTGTATTATTCTTCCTAAGAAGCTGCCTTCCAGAGGAACATATAATACAACTGGGAGATGGTATTTTTTAACCACTGTGAACTAGTAAAATTTCAAAGTTACTAGCAGACTAAAGGCAAATCTGCAGACATAGGACACGCCACTCAAAGTCTGGAGTGCTCCTAGATTCAGGTTTGCAAACCTCATGTGAATACAGTGAAGCCCAAGTGTTTGTGAGAAGCACCTTTGTAATATATTGCAAAAATAGCACACTGTTGAAATAGTCTCACACACCTCTGCCTTGGTATGTGCTTGACTGGTCAGGAATTTTGGTCCTGAGGAATACTGCACACTGCATCAAGCACATGACATTGAAAACCATATTACATTTTCAAAGTATAACATAGACTTCACACAGTTAACATGTTTTCAGTTTTAATATTAATTTTAAATGCATGTCAATTGTATTAATGTTTTAGCTGTTTACCCAATTGTATTAATGTTTTAGCTGTTTACCCCTCATCCTACTTCATAACATAGTTGTTACCATGTAATTTGACAGTCTTGTAAAAATGTCTACATTTTTGTAAAAATGTTTACTATTTTTATAATGTCTTCTAAAAAATGTCTACTGCTCTTCGAATTGCAGTCCTTCCAACTTCAGCCTACTAAGGTTATCATATTTTTGCACTATGCAACTATCTTTACATGGTATTGAAAGAACCTCCATTCAAGGATAAGAATAAACCAGAAATGTTTCCATGTCCCAAACAACTTCAAATATCCAGTGACTGACAATGTTGTCTAATTATGGACATTTCTCCAGGACTCCCATATCCTTTCATCCAGGGTTCCAGGAGCCAGGAGAATTTCACTAGCTCCTGTCGTTTGTAGTCAGTCTAATACAAAATTTCTATTTGTAGCGACTGAGCAATTCAGTCCCCAGGAAAAACACAGTATACCTGAAAACTGCTACAAGGTATTTCCTAAATTGCTGTCTTTGTGACAATAATAACATTCACAGGATTTAAAAAAAAAAAAAAAAAAAAAACAGACAAAGTTTTAACAGTTTCAGCTGCCATCAAAAAATCAAAGGAGGACATAACATTTCCCAAATTAGAATGAGAACTCGTTTTTAAGAAGAGACAGGGGAATACCAGTGCAAGCGAATTACAGGGACAGTTGGGTGCTATGAATTTCCAAAGAAAATATTGTGAAATGAGGGTAAAGCTGCACTCCCTCCCAGAGGGCTGTGGCCACAGTTCATTTGGACCAGCAACACACAGCAAGCTCAACCAAAACCAGATGCTGCTTTAAAAGCCATTTCACAACAGCTAGTGCAGAACAGCTCTGCGTGCCCTTTTCTGAAGTATTTGTATTCTGAAGTAAGCAGTCCTAACAGGGTATTATTCCAGAAGTGCTATTGAGTTTTAATTTCACTATGTCACTGCATAATAATTTCCCCCTGTTGAGGAGGCCATAGGCAGTTTTAAACTTATGCATAGATTGAGGATTAGTAAAAGTCATGGAAGCAGCAGCATGTTACTTACACCCCTGGGAAAACGACAAACAACACTACAAAAAGACACATATTAATGAGCTCTCTGCCTACATAGCACTGAGAACAGACACTGAAAAAAGCTGAATCACTCACCAGGAGCTGGGAGCACTCTTTTCCCTTAGTGCTGCCTGTTTAGGAAAGGCAAGAAGACCTGGATGGAGATTTTTGTCAGAACTATCACTGAAATTAATGCTTTCCAATTAATGCTGCAGTGTTGCACCAAACGACTGCAGCAGTACACTACTGTTACTGTCATGGTGTTATGGTCTCTGTGCTTCAACAACAAGGCATCACCAACACTTCATTCACTGTTTGGTTCCTTCACAAGGTGGTGGGAAGCTCTTACCCATCCACTGAACCTAGGCAGGAACTGAGTCACAGTTATGCTTCTGGAGCCAACTTCGGAAGCTATCAAGTCTGCAACCTTGCTGCACTCAGCAGGAGCTTAAACTGGCAAAGAGGGAATCATGCCTTTCCTCAACCTCAAATTGAGTATCACTGTTGAGTAGAAATCTCTTCAGAGGAACTTCAGGAAGTTTTCTAACCCCTATTCTGGAATAGTTTGGATAGAAAAGAAATGAGTGAGTTTATGGAATTATAATTGCAAATGTGCAACTTTTAGAATTTGAATTATTTGTTTCTCTTCCTTAGAGACAAAAAACATACCCACAGCAGAAAACCACTATGGTTGTAATTACTTTCAAAAACTTCAAAATCAAGTAACTAGTATAAACTGAAAAATTAACACAAAAGAAGTGTTGGATATGTGCAACATATCTAATCATTAGGATACAAAGAGGACAATAACTGCTAACATAATTTTTGAAAGTAACAAAAACTAATTCTGCCCTTACTACAAATAACAGCTCTGTATGGAGAAATACGTAACTTGTATTACAATGTTTTAACATTTTTCTAAATAGACCATGAAAAACAGAACGGTTAATTCCCCTTTTGTTTTTAGAGACAGCTTAATAGCAATATAATGGTTTTTTGTATTTCTCCAAAGCTCGAAATTTTGTCAGACGTAAAGGTGAATATTTATGTAACCAATCCTAAAGGCATTTGTATTAATATAATAAAAAAGCTCTTGATCAATGGCCTTGAGCAAGATACTTTTTTTTCTCCAAAATAAGTGACACTTCAACCCTACTCTTATTAAAAAAGTAAGAAGTGCTATGTAGGTGTCCTAAAATGTAAACACATGCTTATCTAGAATAAATAGGACTTATTTGTTGCTATGGAGCCAAAAGATAGACTAATTGACTGGGTAATGACTCAGGACTCAGCTAGATGCTGAAGAGTAGATGAGATGTCAAAATTCCTTGGAGGGAAAGAAAAGGTGATATATTAAACACTGTTTGATATTACATAAAGATTTTTATTGCAGAATGACAGAGAATGCACCTATGAATGCAAACGCAACTTAGGGATTTCAGTGCCTGCCCCATGAAGAATACATTCTGTCTGTTAAAGCTCTTAGTTACGTATGTCAGATCTAAGCTCAAACTAACTTATGTTATTAGTTTTGGGAACCGCAACCAGTAATCACATAAAGGAGAGCTTCACCCCAAGACAGAGTTATAGGGTGCAACCTGGGCACTGTCAACAGTCTCCTATATAGTGGGGCAGTATATCAGTCCCTAGAGAGGCTGTTGCAAAACCTGCTCTGCTCTCAGCCGGTAATAGATACAAGTCTGTTTCCATTTCTAAGGTATGAAAGCTGGCTTTTTGGTTCACACTTTTCCATTTAGCGTCCCCATACAAATCCCAAAACACTGGACAAAAGGACTTCCATTATACAAACCAGAAATAAATCTGGAAACATTGCTTCAGGAAAAGAGGTGAGTTAATGTTTAATTAACAGCAGTGACAGAACATTCTCAGGATCAAATGGAAATGTAAGAATACCTCTAACTTTGAGAGCCAAGTGATCACAGAGACTGACAAATACCTTTCTCTACCAGAGCCTCCCCTTTGCCAGTCCACAGAGGCAGGCAGCTCCACGCAGCACCATCTCAGACAAAACCTTCTGCCTTCTGACAAGAGTCTTTTTCTGATCTTTGAATGTAAGCAGCCCAGATCCCCAAAGTCAGGCAAAATGAATCCAAGCCTCCTCCCTTTTCTAATCCCCAGGAAGTTCAAGAATATTTTCCATGTTTCTTATGAACCATAAACACCATTCTTAAGCAGAAACCTGAACGTATTGGCATAACATTTTTAGCAACAATAGAAGTCCTCAGGACTCTCTGCTGCGGGTCAAGTTGTGTACACTAGGACTTGGGCATCTGAGTACTGGGGTTCTGAGTCCCAGACAGGAGACAACTTGGCCAGCAGCAAAGAAGCCATTGTTAAAATCTGGACTGAGACAAAAAAAAACCCACTTCCACTTCCTATTAAACCTTCATTTGCTCCATCACACTTCCCTTTTCCTGCAAAAGCATTACTAACAGCCACAACTGGAAAGAAGAAAGAGTATATCTAACACAAATGTTTGGTACACGATAATGAGAATTCATCTCATTATTTTATTTTGTCTCCCTTAATGTTATGTTATAGCATAAGGGTAATTTCTTGACAGGTGAATTACATAAACATTTATTTTAAAAATTTCATTTCTCTAATTAAACTGCACTTATCCAATTACCCATTAAAGCGGTTTGTAATGCAAATGCACATTTCTTACATGGTATTCCAAAGCAATGAACTGGAAAATGACACCTTGCCAAAATGGCACATTCACGCATCTGATAATAGAGTTGAAAGTCCAAAAAAAAAAAAAATCACCCAAAACCAAAACCCAAACCAATGCCCAAACTAACTCCAGTAGTTTAAACCAGCTTTTGTCATTATTTCAGAATCCAGTAAGGTGTCTTCAATTCAACTTTCTCTTGAACAAAACAATTTTATTCTTTACCAAATGCTGGTAAATCACAAGCCTGAAGAACACCCCACTTATTGTCCAAAACATCACTAGAGGAGCTCTAAAGAGCAGAACAACCAGACTTATCTGGGACTCGTTCAAAGGACACTGAAATCAACCTCCCAAATCACTCTGCACTGATGGGTGCGGACAGACTTCAACGGGCTCTGACTGTGGTGAACATGGTGTGGGGCCAGCATGTCGCAGAGAAATCTAAGAATGATGAACCAGCTCCAGGCCATGGAGCAACAAAGCTGCATTAGTGCAGCTCTGTGCCCCAGTTATTGTGCAGTAGCAAGAGTCAGAGCTCATTAGCTCAGGAACTGTGCTAAGCTCATTTATACACACGCTGTCTTCAAAACTGAGCTGTTAAGTCTGTGAAATGCTGAACTGTAGTTGTGAATCTACTAGGTCAGACTGTATCTGCACCTTATGCCACTTCTCAGTAAGCAGATGCCCCCTCTGATCTCATTCAAGGTCTGAGGAGTGCAAAAAATTGGCTCTCCAACCTAAACATCATATAGATAGTTATACCTCAGAAAAGAACCTGACCTTTTATCCCTATGCATACAACAGCCCCATTTAAAACCTTTCCACCAATACAAAATATGTGACTACAACAGCAGACTTTTTTTTTGTCTTTTTTTTGGACAGTATAGATACTCGAAATAGTCTTTCAAAAAAGACTTTCAGACTATACTCTCTCAAAAAAGACGAGACTTTTAAATACAACGGCTGAGTGTACAGGGATATGTGCGGGTATTACTGTACAGATCTTCTGTGATGAGTGTCTTTTATAGATTTTTCACATTCCCTTGCGTGATCTGAATCTGTATCTGCTTTATTTTGGCACAAAACCAGAGATCACTCTTTGGCACTTAGTTACACTGACAGTCAGCTAGGAACTGTTCTCATTTACAACAGCCTTCTGAGTATTGCCTACAGGCCACTTTTACAGGTCTGAGTAGCCTCAAATCTCCATGTTGCTGCAATAACTGTCTTCTCAGAGCTACTCTTTGATTATACAAGTGCTATGGTCACACAACACTTAAGAAAGTCTACCCTAACCCAATCCTATTGGGACTGCACATTCTCTATAACACCACTGTGTCACATCTTACACAATGATCTGCTTTGTACCTTCAGGGGGAAGAAACACAAGATATACCAGAAGCTCAGTGAAAGTCTGCCCATCATGATCACAACTGTGATCACGATGGTACTCTAATCCCTATGCAGGACAGATTATAAAACTTTTTCCCAGAAATTCCTTCATCTACCCCAGTCACACAACAGCAATTAAAAATAGAAACAAGATACTTTCAGTGAACAAAAGATACAGCATATAAATATCATTCATATGAGTGCTAGAACAATAAAGATGAAGTGCAATCTGTTAGAGGTTCTCTTCTAAAAGAAAAAACTCAAGTCCCCACTCAGGATTGTGCTTCTGGATTTAAGAAGCTAAACCACCTCCCTGCTCACCTTTTCTTTACTTACAAATGCTGAGAATCTTATCAAGCATGGACTGTCCTGGTTTAGCCAGGATAGGGTTAAGTTTCCCCAGCAGTGGGGGGGAAGCTCTAGCCAGTTATTCATATGCCATGCTGATGTCACCTCCAGGCCCAGAGCGCGGGAAGAATCGGTGATCACGTGGGTTGGCCCAGCCGGTTCTCTCACTGCTGTATCAGTATATACCTTGCTCTGTTCATTGTTATCACTGTTACTCTTATTGTTATTGTTGTTGTTTGCTGCGTTGCTGTTGCACTGCTGTATTAAACCTTTCCTTATCTCAGTCTCGGGGCTTTGTATTTCACTCCCTTTGTGGGGGAGGGGCAGCAGCCACGTGGTCTCAGACCCCGGCAGGGATTAAACCATCACAATGGACCCACACATTTGCTTGACAGCCAGCTGTTCAGAATGTCTCTGGTGACTTTATCTAGGTTGCAGGTCGACTATGTTGTCAGAGGCAAAGTCATCTGAAGTGCCTTGAGCAGGCCAGCTTTAGTCTAAAAACAGTATACAGTCACATCTTCACTATCCACACCAACCAGTTTGACTCAGCTTGTCTATTAATCACATTTACCACGTTTCTGCCTCATCCAGCCCCTGGAAAATTGAGAGCTGGTAGTACTTAAGGAAAAGATGAGTGAGGAAAGAAGGCACACAGTCATATTTCTATAAAATGTGCACATTTATGAGCCATATGCTCAATAAAAGGACCAAAATCTACTGTGTAACAGAAGTATGGTCATAACAGCATTCCTAATGCTATCTGGTTTATTGAGCTACAATTTAGCCACAAAAGAATTGCGCCCATGGGTCCACTGAGTCATTATCTCAAGTTGGCTCTTTTTTCACATCTGTTTCAGTCCAGCAACATATGTATCACACAGTTCTGCTCCAGTGCACTCTGACGTGATTAATTTCTGTGACATGATCTCTGCCATTGCTACCGGGTTTGTGGTGTTCAGGTTTGTACTGCCTGCTCAAGTAAGAGAAAACATTAACTCTCTGCACTGCAGCACAACTACACTTCAGACTACTCTTCCTGCAAATTAGCTCAGTATCACGACCAGGCAACTGCAAGTCATCTTCCTAAGCCTGACAATAAAAGTCCCTTTCATGCTGCAGTGACTGCCCTTAGTTCACTCTGGCCCCATGCCAGTCCAAGCCCGTAGGATCTCGTGGACCAAAGCAGATCCTCCAGACCCTCGGACCACAACTTCTGTCCTCCAGATGAAGGATACAGAACAAGAATGCTAGACTAGACTGCTACCGTTGGGTTGCTCTTGTTTATTCAGAGAGGCTTTCATGGTATTTTGGACAGAACTCCATAACCTTCCCTCAAAATGACAGAAAAATTTTGTCTGGAAGTGAACTTTGTTATTTAAATTTGACAGGATGACCTCCATTCTCAATTGACAATTCACTGCCTGTTAAGTCAGGATTACTCTAGCCCTGAAACAAAGCACAAAATTTGTATTTGCCCTGTCATTAGTAAAAAATATTAACCTAGCCAGAACATCTAAAGCAACAAGAAAACAGTATGGTGTGGAACTAGGAATAACTAACACAATGATTTATGTAAATTGGGGTAGACAGAGTAGGTTGTTCCCCTTTGCCTTTGGTGCCAAACAGCTAATCTTCCCTCACAGCTCTGATGTTTCTGTCCAGAAGGATTAAACATATTAATATACAAGCCTATTGAAAACATTTAGAGTTCTTTCAGTTATTTCAGTTTAAAATAAGTAAGTGCTTGACAGGAGCAAAGACCAAAAATAAAGCCAGTGGAATACCAAGATTTTCCTGCAGTAAAAAATAATGAACAGAGTCTCGCTGTCTAGGGAAAAAAGTTACATTTCCAGAAAATTATGAGGTTCCTAATGAAAACAGGCTTCTATTTTGTGGAATTGGAAGTAATGAATCACCTTTCAAACTAAAGGACATCCAATTTAACATAAGAGGGATTTATATTAGTAACATTACCTTCCCTACAACATGAATATACCACATACGGATTGCAAGATTTTTTAAGGGGCTGGATGATTAGTTGGCAATTCAAAAACAGTCACTTGCTGAGCCAGCTTAAGGTAACATGAGCACTCCAGGGTCCCATGTCAGGACATAACCTGATCACCTACAAAGATTAGAAAGGAATGTTCCTCACATGCTAGTCCTGAGCAGCTGGCTCTGTGTATCACAGATCTTGATGCTTGTTTTTTAACCTTTTCCTTGAGTAGAAGTTTATCAGCATTTCTAGATTAGGTACACAACAGAATTGACTCTGTATGCCAAATCCTATTCTCTTATCTTTTTACTATTATGTGCTTCTTTGGTGAAAAAGAAAACAGTCCTATTATACACTTCAATATGCAGATGCCTTCCAAGGTTATTTAATTTACAATAAATGTTTTGCTTCCAATTTATTTTCATGGTCCACCAGACACTGTAAATGAGCACGTTATACAAAATAAAAATGCATAGCTTTACACTCAGGCAAATAAGCTCAGCATCATAAAGTTATTCAAATATATTTAAAATATGAAAGACTTTCTTGATTATAACTTGTGTGTATATATTTCTTACATAATTTAACTGGATTTTACTTACTAGATAACATATTTAAAAGCCACCCTTCAATGCTGTAGGCATCATAGATAAACTTTTAAAAGCTACCCATAATACACAAGCAAGATAATAAATACTCCTCAGACCAAATCAGATTATTCACTAACAACATAAAGTAAACAGACCTTCCTACTCCCCGTAGCTTCCATATTGCCACTGGCAACACCAACTAAAAATCCAGCTGCTCACAGTCACAGGGGTGAGCAGAAGGGCCAGCTTTGCAATTGGTCCAGGATGCTCAGGTATTTTACAGACCCTGGTACAGAAAAAGGAAAAAAAAAAGAAAAATACTTCACCTGCCACTTTCTCTTCTTATGCTAATAATGCCTTAAATTCCTCCTTTGGCAGTATATGCTAGCATGGGATGGGAAACATTCCCAGACACACGTTGGCATATGTATTTATCTGTAAGTCAAAATGAATACTTTACCATCCATTTAAAAACTTGTGAAGATCTATGAGAAAGCATTTATCCAGAGTCTGTTTTTAGAAAGACTTTAATACACACATATATATACACACATATACACACTCACACACAAAACCATCACATACAAACATACATTAGGATTACGTACAATCTATGTTTGAGCCTGAGCTATTTTACACTGTACAAACTCAAAGATGGTATCTATACACCACCTTTTGAATGTGAACAAAATGGCTATGGATAGCTAGAGAAAAGAAGGAAATAATTTTTAAGACTATGCTCCTAACAATGTTGTGCTCTACTGACAACAAAGCAGACATACCAGTGACAAGTTTCCCTCCTTTTCCTTTTTCCTTAATGGGGCATTTAAATCAAATTACACAGAGGACCTGAAATAAACACACGTCCAGTTTTAGAAAGAGAAAGCAACTAACAGGTAAATCAATTTTGGTAGTGAAAGATGATTCTTTCAGCTAAGGGAACATTAAAATAGGAAGAAGCAAAACTGAAGAGGCACACTCCCAGATTCCTCCCAACAGGTACAGTGCTACTCATACAAGAGGACTAAAAATCACTGGAAATGCAGTGTTCCTTATCTGTAACAATAGTTCTACAAGGGCAAGCTTGCATCTACTGAACAGGCAAGTAAAAGGTGGTTGATACAGTTTAAGTGTATCAGCTTTTTTGATAATTAACCTGTGTCACCTCAGTTAAGGTTAACTGTCAAATAGGCTGATTCATTTAAACCATATCAGCAGACAAAAGCTGTCTGCTTATTTAGCAGAAGAGTAACTGCATTCTGTAATAACAAAAATACTAATAAAACGCAGGCAAGAGGGCAAGGGAGGACTAAAACGAGAGCCTGGAGAGGGCTGAATTGAAATATGTGGAGGTGGCAGCAGAATGACTCACTTTCAAAATACTGGGAATCATTAAGCATTTGATCACTGAAGGCAAAGTTCGCTATGTCTTAAGATACCCCTCCTTCACCACAGGATCCTGGGATGAAGCAAAGCTAAAAGTGGGCAGACCCATCTGAAGAAAGACACTCCACGCATGCAAAGGAGTGTTCTGGTTTAACTTGACCTCTGTGCAGTTTTCCCCCATGGGGCAAGAAGGGAATGATCTTCCAGGTAGAGATGCAAACATCATTTCCTCTCTCACAGAAATAAAACTTCAGAGCCTTAGCTGCTTTCACAGAGACCAAGATCCTACACTTTCCCCAACAGGATCCCTCAGCCCATTTCTGTCACGGCATTACAGTCATGTTGCTTCATCCTCTTCTTCTGTTCTCCATTAATCCAAGTGGAAATGGCAGCCCACTAGGAAGAAGAGAAACAGCCTTAATCTGTTCTATACTTGGATACTACAAGTGGAGAACGCACATAAATAGGGATTCAAAACACGGACTCAGCTCTGCTTGTGGGGCTAAACAACCACCTCTAGGCTGCTCAAATTTGTGACATGAAATTATGATGAGAAACCCCATGAACTTCTGGAGTAGGCAGACAAATACCTGTCTTACCCTTGTGCCACAGCAAAGGTCACTGATGGGCCTGATGGGCCTATTTGTCTAATGGAATATTAAATGCTCATTAATACTTTTGTTTGGATTAACTAACCACAGTGCCCTCAATCTAAGTTTCTCCTCATCTTCACTGCATGTGAACTTGTCAGATGCAGCTTCTTGGGGTCCCACACTCCCTTTAACATCTCAGTGTTTTCCCCTTTCAAAGCAACAACCAACTCTTCCCCAAGATCCTGTTGGACACACTGTGTTTGCTAGCACCACATTAATCTCAGCTATGGGTATGTTCTACTTTTCTTAGTTCTTATCACCTGTCCTCCCCATGCGGAGCAACTTCATGGAGTTAGGGACTCTGCTACCTTATATTTTTCTGGTATGTTTCACATGATGCCCACATTCCAACTTATGCTTACATGATGTAAAAATGTAATTAAGAACAATTAAATCTATTTAGCAATGTATATTTGGTTTGGATATGGGTTTGAGCAAATAAAATTTTGTTTGGATCATATTCACTCACCTAAGCACATAAAATTCCCTAACTCTATTCTTATGACCTTTCCTTGCCTATTTGTTCCCTGCATCTCCATCCTTCTCCACTCCATCCCAAAGTCCAAGTACCTTTCCATTAATAAAATATTTTGCTCTAAATGTACCAGCATGCAAAAGGTTCACAGGCTGTTTTTCTAAATTAACATTCATGCCATTTTAGTACCCAGCCATGAGTAAAGCAAACAGGTTCTTGAAATAAGATACCTTCTTTTCAACATTAGGCTTAACACTTGACTAGACCAGTTAATGTGTTGTGACAGGCATTGTAGGTTCATGTTACCATCTTCCTGTACATCTGCATTTAAGTTTCACAACGCAGTGTAACTGGACCTTCACAACATCACCTTTCACCTATTGGCAACAGATAATGGCATGATTTGTAAAACAGTTTATTACAAAGAAAGAAATGGCCCGATAAAATCAGAAATACAAAGAATGACTTTGCAAATGAAAGTCAGTGGAAATTTTACCACTAACAAATGAGTTAGTCTGAGTTTGCAATAGAGAAACACATAGTAAGAACTTTGAGGAAAAAGCATCAGAATTGTAAGTCTTTACCCTAAAGGAAGATTTAATGGTAGTTTTCTCTTACACTCCCCAGGAGAGTACAGTCCAAAACAGCTAACATAATTTGAAGACCACAAATCTATGGCCAAAGACTTTACAGAGGTAAATCAGATTTTACTGAAACCAAGAAAAGCTACAGTTGGTATGATCCAGCTCTACAAGCCACTCAATACTATCCTGGAGCCATCACAGGAACTATGCTTCTGAATTTCATGCAGGAAACAGAAAAGCAACAACACAGGCCAGATTCTGTCGCTACCATTACTCCATTAAGTTATTTCACATTCATATCGCTGTAGCAGCTATGAACAACAGGAACTGTACAATCCCAATAAAATATAGGCTCTCCCCCAAAGGAACTCGTACGTAAGGCAGCATAGAGGACCACATACGGACGGTCAAGGAGTACCAGGAAACAGTATCATCCTATTAATGACTGTGCGCCAGTCCTCACCATGGGCTAATTTTTTTGTGGGCAAAAGAGTTTTAAGGTGGAATGAATAAGAAAGAAGAGCATGGCAGAAAGTACACCAGTGCTTATTATAAAATTTAACATATGGGCAAATGAAGTAAATTTCCTAACTGATGAGAAACAATAACTTCAAGCCTGATATGGAAAGTCAGATATCAGACAAATGACAGGCATCTGTCAGCTTGTGGAGCTGGGACTTGCTCACGCTCTGAATGTCAGTCTTCTATTCTTGACTGTGTAATACACAGATCTTGGCACCCTGCCTCCACTCCACACAAAACGAGGGAAGGGAAGCTGAAGGCCCTTGAAAATCATGTAACTTTAGCATGTGTAATATTGGTAGATTCTGCTTGAAGTCCTTTTCAATTTATTTTTTTTTAACTTGCTATTTTAAATGTCAGTCTTCCTGGAATTAGTCTTAAAGTTGACCAGCTTGACTAATCTGATGAAAAAAGGAGCAGTCTTGAAGTTCACAGCCATGAATTATTGATTGAATGACAACCCTTCAATACAACTGATTTTCTATATCCACAAAATAGAAAATTTTTCATCGGGATGATGGCGTGCTTCCACTACAAAACAAAGTCACTCCTCATAATCTACAGGATACACTATCATGACCACCACACCTACAGGATACTCAAATTGTAAGGTGAATTATTACAACCTGCTCCCCAGAGGAAGGCCAGATGGAAGTGACAGCTGGCAACTTAACGCCCCACAAAGAACTTCTGCAAATCGGCTCATAACAAACACGTGTATTCTAGCTTCCTGTTCCCATTCCCTTCAAATCAAACACCTCTGGCTCCCATTCCCCACCTCTGTCGGCTTTTGAACTTAGCCTTTGTTCCTGCCCAGTTCAGACTGCTTAATACACACACCCATAACATTTTTAATATTTACATATTTCATCACAGCAAATATTAATTACATGCATTTAGTCAAAGACATTGCTTCCAGTTTGATTGCAAATTTCAACAGGGGCAATAAATGTCCTCTCTGGAAACACTGTTACAGAGAATAACAGATAAATAAAGCACCTTTTTTTCTGAGCAAAAGGTGCCTGCTCTGCCTGTCTTGGCTGTGTTACATCAAGCAAAAGAAATCATGCATTTCTGTCACTGACTTTATTCTTTTGATTACCAAATATGTATCCCCAACCCCTACACCGTGGGAGGACAAGATTAATAATACAGTAAGTGCACATATTGCTGCACTGAATGTTCAGTACAGCCAAGTGTCTTCTTAAGTTAGGCTGCACCTAAACAAGAGTTAGCATGCCTAGCTACTTCAAATAAATGAAGCAATTGCCCTTTCAATTTAAAAAGTTTGGCAAGAAACTGGGTTTTACTTGTCAGTAAGTGCAACCAAGTATAAATCTTACCAGTCCGGTATAATTTTTTTAATAGAAATTTCTGAAATTATTACAGTGAAATACACAGAAGTATTTAAACAAACAAACAAACAAACAAAAAGGGTTATTTAAACAAATGGTAAAATGAACCACTCTTGGAAGTGTTCTGCTCCAGTAGGAGGGAGACACATACCTGTGGGAAATCGAAGCAGAGCTAATGGAAGCACACAGCTGGCAGAAAATGCTTACTGCAGAACACTTTAAAAATCCACAACTTAAGAAAGAAGTATTCAAATACACTATTTAGAGTCATGCACAAAAAGCTGCCCAGAAAATATGCAGGAGAATGTTCATTATCTATCTCAAAGGAGTCATGAAATACAGTGAGTTTTAGGCCAACTCCACTCAGATCTGTCCATGCCCTACTCATATCATCAAGCTTCGAAGATTAATGAATAAAACACGGAATATTTTAACTCTGAAATTCACTTGCCTAATGAATATAGGGTAGTGAGTGTGCCAAGATGCTATGATTAAGTTATATTTCTTCAACTGCTCCATGTATCACTGAAAAGTGAAAGAGGCTTAGAGAGAAATAGAAGTAAACTTTACTTCACGAAAATAGCAATCTTAAGTTATGTTCTTTTGCCTTGTAAAATGAATGAGCAGGCGAGGGTCCTGCAAATGCTAACACTAACTGATATATCTAAGAATTTGTCTCTATACTAAGAAGTTACAGCTCTTGTCTGTGTGTGTTTACCCTTGGCAGATGTAGTCTCTAGAGGCTGGGATAAAGTCTCAGGAAGTGTGCAAGCTCATGTTGCAGGATATGCCCCCAGAAGGATTTGCAAAGATATGATCATGAGCAAGTTCTGGCATCTGATCAGTTCTGGTTAACCAAAATTTGTAATTTGGAAGAGAATACTACTCATCTTATTTGCTACCTTGCCCCTACACTACAGCCAGACTGAAACTAGCTGCAAGGGATCCCTAAGCAAGTGCTCTGTACTGGAAAAGCCTCCTACAGGGAAAGCTCTAGCACTTATAGGAGTTTTTTAACAATACTAGCTACTGTCTACCTATTTCCTGCAGCAGCTTTCAGGTTTTAAGTTATTTTAAACATAGCTAAGTGAAGCTTCTTCATTTTATTTCTGGAATGACTGAGTACGTAAAAGACTCTGGAGGCTGCAGTACATTTTGTATGTTAATAAACTTGAGTGGTATTTATTTATAACTGAAGATATAAAGTTCATTAGAAAGGACTCAGTTCTTTAATTTGCCAACAGGATGACTGCCAATCAGCAAGTATGTGCTGGCCAGCCATGCCAGAACATGCCAGCCTTACAGCTCTGCACTAACCAGACGCTACACATTATCTGAACATCCCATGGGGATGATCACAATACTCAGTGGAAGATGGGAGGCTACTCAAGTGGAGGTGGGAGAGAGTTTTGGAGACAAAGGAAACAAATCTCTAGGAATTTAGGCATCGTGTATTCTGCTGCTCCGGATAATTTGTTTTCTTTTCTAATATAGAAAATTCACAAAATTATTATATTAGAAAGTGTGAAGGTAAAGCAAGGCTAGTTCAGACATGGCATCTGGGGTAAGCAGCTATGGATGGTGGCTGATTTGATAAGAATATTCCAGGTTGATTCTGGAAAGCTGCTAAGTCACTCACAGTAAAGTACGATCCATCAGGACAACCTATTAAGCGCATTGCTATTTCCGTTCATATCTGCACATTCTCCAAGCATAAGAACATCCTAATTTATGACTAATACAGGTTTTTCTGTTTTAAACAAACAAAACTCCAGAGATCAGCAATTTTTGCAGTTCAGATAGCTCATTTAATATCGCTGCTTTGCTGCAGCCTGTACAGCAGTTTTACCAAATGCAATTGTAGGCTAGAGACCATTTTGATGCTTTCCCCTTTTTGCTAAAAAACTTAGGTTTCTGGAAAAGAGAAGGCAGTACACTGGCAGGAAAGTACCTTCTTCTTCTTACTTTTCTTGCTAATTTCAGTAGCAGGTATGATGGCAAGTGCTGGGAATGGCTGACTAAGCCTCATTCTTTTGCTGCCACTCTAACGAGGATTTTATTTTTATCCAGGATAACTGAAATAATACTGATCCTGCTTTGTTGGTAGTCTTTACCTACAACAACCTGTGTTTTGGACTATTTGAATGCCATCAGTTGCTTTCAATCCATCTGGAAGGTATGACTTCCAGTTTAAAGGTCTTTCAAGTCTCGTTTCTGATCGTCCTTCCAAGAATACACATTACAAGTAACAGTTAAACTGTTACAGGTGCACAAAGGAATGTTTGCTCTTTTTTTCTGAGCCTCTTACGCTGTAGGAGACAAATCCACACATTCCTGTGCTGGTGCATAGTGGCATGACAAAAGGCCTCACTTAAATTCCAAATAATCTTCACAGTTTATGCAAAATCTAATCACCAGATGCAAAATTTTGGTCTGAGAAGTTTGTTTCATTCTCAACTGTAATTACACTCACAGGGATCAATTTAGCCAAATCAGACCAGGCAAAATCTGCAGTAAAACCTTCAGAATCCAAGCAATGCCGTAACAAATCCCAGACTACCAGGCCATACTACTGATCCAAAGGCCAAATGCTATTTGAGTTACTCACTGGGGAGATTGATACAAATCAGCTGAGAGCAAGGAGAACAAGCTTTTGCCCTAGACTTTATAATAGATAGCCTCTATTTTACCTAAGCAATTTTGAACTAAACTTCACTTCAACTTTAGCTTTGCCTGAACTAGACATGTTTCACCTGGCTCAAGTTCTTTGTGTCCCTCATATTCTGGATAATTGCATCTTTCTGAATACCTCTCCAACAAATGGCTGCTTTCCATTTGTCACTATCACCAACTATTTAGAAAAATGTTCAAAGTTTATGTAAGAATGCACAATCTAGTAACAGGTGTCTACTGCCATAAAAGTATTGTTAAAATAAATAAATAGAGATAATTCCTTCTTAAGAATAACCAACTCAAACACACCTTTCTTTGCTTCAGATTCAACTAGCTATAAGTGGAACACCACCACAGACAATGCAGTTGTTTAGGTTTGAATAACTGCGACACTCTTTACCTTCTCTTTCCTCCCCCTCTTCCCAAAACATCTGGTTTTCTGTAAGTGGTTAGTGAATTTTGGCTGACAAATGCCAATGGCTGGATGTTGATTCTCTGTACTGCCTGTAACCCCATTAGAAACCAGAAAGCTGATCAGCAGTTCAAGTGTCAACTTGATAATCCAGAAAACAAACAGCAAAACCTGTTCATCACCTTCTTTGCCCTAAGTTCATCCAAGGCACATTTTTGAACGCAAAGTCTGCTGGTGAAAACATCTTCGCCAGCTGACTAGCAAGGTGCTTAGTTCACTCGCCATGCATGAAAAAAAATCATCTGGAGAATCAAAAACCTTAAAATTCCAAATACCAAAGTTTCCTATTGAAAATCTTAGACTATCTTAGAGTTTTTAACATATTATTTTTATCACGTCCTAAGAATTCCCCACCTCTTTTCATTGCAATGTATTGTCACAGAAATACTTTTCTCCTCTAGTTGGAGAATGGGCTTTCCCATAATGATCAATTGAAACTCACTTATTTCTGAGAAACACACATAATCCAATGGACAGCTGTAATTCAATTAAAATGATTAATATATGAATGACATAGCTCAGGAACACCAACAGAGTAACATCGAGCCCTCTAAGTCTTCAATTATTCTTTTATACTTTTTTCATACAAGAAATGTCATGGCCTATTAGGAGTGTAACAGCTGACTTTATGACAAATTCAGATAAAAACTATGAATGGAAATAAATCTGCCAATAGAACACACAGCTTAAACTCAGAAAACCATAGCACTGAATTTGGCACAAGTGAAGGGGGATTTTAAATGGCTTATTCAGCTATGATATAGGAAGTGAAAAATATAGGGCTAAATTAATGGTTGCTTTAAGTAGATGTCACTCATTCTTGCATATTAATAATGCCTCTTGTACTGAGCATCTCTTCTCCCTGCTACAGTTAGGTCATATATTTGCACTTCTTTTAGAAATTAGGAGATTAGAGACTGAATCATCTTCTTGTGTAATTGTTTCATTGCTGCTTCTGCTTATCACCTTGGACATGTTTCTTTCTGTCAAATAGCAGAGTCACTGTGCTATTGAATGAATCAGGCCAGGAAACCAGCTGTGACCACATTAATGCAAAGGTATTTATGGAAACGAAATGCACAGTGAAAACACTCATTTATTTTCCAAGCAGGGCTCATTAATCAGTGGCATTCTTCTAATACAATGATTTATGATATGCAGTATCATTTAAATTTAGTTTACCTGTAGTCTCAACAAGCAGTCAATTAGGACAGTTTGGAGTAGGGGTAAATGTGAACCTTGCCAAGACGAAGGATTTTTTATTTTCTGTTTTAAATAAGCCTTATCCAAGTGGAAAGATTCCTACTGACTGTTGTGGGATCCATCTTATACCTCTTGCCTTATGTGACTTCTGTTTTTATTCCTCCTGTTTTTTTTCTGGCTTTTCTTCTTTGCCTTACAAACTTGCTCCTTTCTCACTGTTACATTCTTCTTCTGCCCTATTTCTTTTCCTTCTACAAACAAAAACAATTATATTTATCTTCTTGTGGATTACTGCATACCCTTACAATGAACCAGACATGTAGCTCTAAAACAATGGAGCAGGTTAAAAAAATTACAAGCCATTCCCACTTTGTTTACTTTTCTCTTCATCATCTTTCCCAAATGTAATAAAAATTTGCTTCAATTTTTATTACATTTCAGATCAGAAAGGATTGTCATATTATTTGCTGCAACAGTCACCCTGGCAAATTTAAATCAAGTTAAGCATTACTGTCTCTAGAATAAGTCTCACCAAACTCTCCCAAGTGTCTTGAATGGTACAACATGGATCACATAGCTTGTACCTGAATTGTCTTCAGGTGATCCCAGTAGGAAAACCAGGTCTACTGCTTTCTGCTAAGTATATCTGAAAAGCTGCTTAGTCCAAAACCATGCATGACGATCAGAGGTATCAGGCAGAAATACAAGAAAAAGTTTCTCTGATGACTAGAGGACAATAGCCCCTCATCTAAAGTTCTTCTTCAATTTAGAGTTATCTGTGGACTGAGATGAAAAAGTCTTCTTGCTACAGAAGATCAACAGAAACCTCTGAATAACAAGATCATGCAGAAGGCTAGTGATCAGCATGAATATACAACACTGCTATGAGCATTTGTATCTCCGTGTGTATATTTTAATCCTTCAGGAAAGTCTTCTTGGAAAGAAGAGCGTACAAGCAGGTACTGAATACACCAAATATGAAACGCTAGCAGCTGTGTGCCAATGAAAACAGAAGCAAGGAATTTTACAGTCCATTTACAGTCAAAAATTTTGTTCACGGTAAATCATTAGCAATATCCTTCTAAGTGTC
Organism: Strix aluco; assembly: GCF_031877795.1. Lineage (NCBI taxonomy): Eukaryota > Metazoa > Chordata > Aves > Strigiformes > Strigidae > Strix > Strix aluco. The sequence continues at coordinate 40,166,165 of NC_133931.1, forward strand.
AGTGCTCACCCAATTGCTTCAACATTTTTAATATCTCTTTTCTTATCAAACTGCCACTTCCCATGGTATAGCTTTAGGAAACTGTATCCCATATTAACCACAAAAAGTTGTCTTATTTCACAGTAATTACTACTCACAAGAACATAGTCACACAGGCAGTTATTTTCTACTAATTATTACATTTTTGGTAATACCAGTCACAGATCATTGATTTTTTTTCTTGGTTTCCTTAGGACGACTTGTTGCTTACATTGTACTTTCCAATTTGCTGAAATGTTAATAATTCATCCTGTTAGCTTTTCTGTAATAAATTGTACATGTTCATGAGTACGCTTGCTCCTCCCTAGCAGCTTTTGAACTTGTTTTGCGGTTTCAGACTCACTAGACAAAAGGAAAGCATCTCAGAAATATTAAGTACTTACACGTCATGTGAAAATAAGACTTTGGTAGAATGCTATAACCAAGTGAAAAATTCAGATACTCAACTGTACTAGATACCGATTAATTTACATGAGAGATACCAAGAAGTAGGCTTTGTTAGCTTTGATGTTCACAAAACCAGCTGCTTTTACTTCAACTGACTAAAGTACCCACTCTGCCATCCTCTTACTTGACTAAGCACTTAAGTTCAAGTCTCATTCAAAATTAATGATTAATGCTCTTCAGTAAATTATTACTTCTGGTTAGCTTCATTGCTTCACTCAGTTCACAACACAGCACCAACCTTTGTTTTAGGAAAAGCCTTCTCCCTCCACACATCCATTTGCAAAGCCTCTGATTTACAAAACTGTTTATTTTGATCTGAAACACTGTATTTATGATCAGGACTCAAAGGTGGGTTTTGCTTTTTTGTTTCAGAGTTTTACCCTTACGCCAAACTGCTATGTAAGTAAGTCTCAATCCAAATCATTAAGTAACAAAAGGCGTCCTGAATTCCTGTGAAAAAGAGGCTTATTTTGTCACCGGCTATTTTAAGTATTTTAAAAGCTTAAAAAACCCTTGAGGATTCATCCGTTGATGTACTTCAAACTCTTTTACCACGTTGGTTGAAAAGGCTTCCTCTGAAAGGCTTAACAAGCTATTTCCCCTAATTTGGGCATTTAACTGGACGCGTTATTAACGCTTGAGCACAGCGGAGAACGGTTTAAGAAACTGGAGAGGCTGCTTTAAGCAGAGTCTCCGTACAAATAACCCACCCCCGCTCAGCCGGCTTTACTTTCCCAGCACGGGAGGGCGGCGGGGAGACCCCCTACCCGCACGGCGCCCCGAGGGCCCGGCCTCGCCCATCGCATCACCGCCGGCTTTTCCCCGGCCGCCGGCTCGAAGCGCCGACCGGAGAGCTGGGCGGGCCAGGGGCATCCCCACACCCTTCCTGCTCTCCTTTTCCTCACCGAGCTACAAAAGCCCGGGGGGCGTACAACACTCCGCTCCGGCAGCCGCCACCTTGCCCGCCTCCGCTCCCCTCTCTCCTGCTCAGGGCCCGGGGCCCCTTTCCCTGCAGAGCAGCGAAGGGAACGAGGCGGCTCCCTCCGGCGGCGGAGGGCGGCGGCAGCCGCTGACGAAGGGCCTAAACCGGTCGCCACGACGCGCCCCCTCGGCAGCGGGGGGGGTGGCCCCGCCCCTTCCCGGCGCGCGCGCCCGTCCGCGCGTTCGAATCCTCGCGAGAGGCGGTCGCCGCTCGCTCCCGCGTTGCCACGTTCAAAGGCGCCGGCGGCGGGGACCGCGCCGGCCACGCGCGCCCGACACACCGCCGTCCCGCCGCCAATCGGAGCCGAGAGGCGCGCCGCCTCGTTCCCGGGGCGCTCCGCGATTGGCTGGCGGCGGGCGGGGCGGGCCGCGGGGCGCTCGGCGCTGCGCTGCCGTAGCCGCAGGGCGCTCCCGCACGCGGCGCTCAGGTGGCGGCGGCGGTTTCTGACTCGTTCTCGCTGCGGCCCCGCCCCGCCCCCGCCGCGCGCGCCGCCCCCCCGCCCCGTCGCTGCCTGACAGGAGGTGCCATGGCCTCACGCAAGAGCTCCAGAGGTGCCGGTGGCAGCCCCAGCCCCGGCTCCAAGAGAGGTGAGCGGCGGCGCCGCTGGGGGAGTGAGGCCGTAGCTCTGAGGGGGAAGGGGTGGGGGCTCTCCCGCGGTCCCGCCGGGGCGGGGCGGGCCGGGCGGTACCGCTGCGGGGCGGCGGCCGGAGCCCTGGAGCTGGGGGAGGGGCGCGGGGTCGATGCCGCCCCTCACCGCGGCGGGGGGTCGATGCCGCCCCTCACCGCGGCGGGGGGTCGATGCCGCCCCTCACCGCGGCGGGGGGTCGATGCCGCCCCTCACCGCGGCGGGGGGTCGATGCCGCCCCTCACAGCGGCGGGGGGTCGATGCCGCCCCTCACAGCGGCGGGGGGGAGCCCCCGGGCGAAGCGAGAGGGGCCTGCGCCTTCCTCTCCGCCTGCGCTTCCCGGCGGGCTGAGGTGCAGCCTCCCCCCGCCCTTTTGCCGGCCCGCGTGGGCCGTGCTCCTCTGGCGGCCTGGGAGCTGGCGGGTGGGGGGGAGCAGGGACAGATGGCCGAGGTCTGTCCCTCGCATTCCCGTCGTTCCCCTTCTCGGGAGTTCACGTGGAGGAGAAACTCGCGTGGCCGGGCCTGACCGGTGGGGACGCCCCTCGAAAGCTCCCCAGAAGGGTTGGGGCAGGTTGTCTGCCCGAGGCGGGTCTTGACATCTGTAGGCATCCCGGGAAAGTGCGCTCAGACCTTTTCCTCGTCCAGAAGCTGGGAGTAGAACCGGGGTGCTCCATATCTGATGCTAGTGAAGCCGTTGTTACTCTTGTGTTCAGACTTGGATGTTGGAATATCTCCTCAGGCTGACCTGTTTAACACCACTGGTAGCATTACATGGTGTAGCATTAAGCTGAGGGTTTCTGTAAGTATAGAAGCAGGGAGGAATGATCTTGGAAAAATTCAAGCAGAAGGTTTTTTGAGACAGCTCTCCCTACCTTCCCTCCCCCAATAAAGACCACCTTAGCATATCTGACGATTCATAAACTACTATGTGTGGACAGTTTAGGTAGGGAAAGCTTTATGTGCAGTAGCATTTTTAAGCATAGCAGAACATGCCTGAAAGAGGAAAAAAACTATGTACTTCTGGAATCACTATGCAACCATGCACACTGCACTAAAGAAAGGAAGTGCTTTTATCAGAGATTGAATGTTTGCTCATTCTAAATAATTTGGTTTTGAGCTTGACATGCACAGAGCTCCAGTGATGAAATGTGGTGACGTCACTGAAATATCTGTTGTTCCTCTTTGAATATAGCAATAATATGAAGAATGGTGTTAATTAAAGGATGAACCATATAGTTTACCTATCACATGATGAATTAAGAGGAAAAGGTTTCAAGTCTATTTAAGCATGAAAAGTTTAGAGATGATATTACAATGTTCATAGAAGTGTGGGATTGGTTGGTTTGGTTTTTTTTTTTCAATTGCTAACCGATGTAGTAGAGTCTATTTTTGCTTGGGGTGGAGGTGCTCTGATCATCATCCAGTATTAAATACAGATTTTCAATTATAATGTATTAAGAACATGAGTCCTTGGTATAATTTTGAATACTAAACATGGTTCTGTTAATCTTTTAAATATCACTTTAAAGGTTCATCAACATTTGAAAAATAAATTTATCAGGAAACTGAATCTCTGACTTAAGTATTATGTAGGTTTTTATTTTCAGCCTGAGTAAAATTGTATCTCTTTGCATTAAAAGATTGTGTATCAAAAGGTTTGTGTAATTGCACCAGGGACTCTTTATTTACTGTTATCTGTGAGGGGATGAAGCAGTATGAGTAATGTGTTAGGCACTCTCCTAAGATGTAACCTCTTAAATTTAGACAAATGTTTTGTTAGTTTCAGCAACTCTTAGTTAGAATTCTTTGGACAACCGTAGAAATTACAGCATGAAGCTGATGCTGTTTTCATAGTTGCAGCTGCAGAAAGAGGTAATGGATGATTACTCCTGTGTGAATAAAGGAACAGCTAGAGGAGCAGCATCTTCAGAGCAGCCTGTAAGCCTTCCACAGTTGAGTTGTGTGAAAATTTGATGAGGACATAATTTTGAGATGGCTAGTAATAGAGACTGTGAAGTATGGAAACCTCGAGTTTGAGGTGGTTCTTGATAATGTTGTAGTATTCACTTTCACAGCAGTTCATGGCAGAGGATGTGGCTTTTTGCCAAGGTGTTGCTCATAGCTCTGAAACCACTAAGTTGACAGCTCATCTAAAAATCTGTGCACTGAAGACAATGCCTGTATCTGAACGTAGTAATCTGCTTTTAGGTTTCCGCATCAGAAAATCTTGACGGTAATCTTACAAACAGATTATGGCTGAAGTAGTTCTAACTGTAGTTTATATAGGTGTTTTCAGATTCACTGAAATGTCAGATGTGGAACTAAATATTTTTTAGAAATAGAACTCTAAGTTTTACTTTCAAAAATCATATACTAGAAGCTGTCAAATCAGTCCTAATAAAAATAAATCTTTGTATTTAAGCTTTGCACTGCTACTGATGGATGCTTCTTTGAAAGTGACATTTGCAGAATCGTATGAATACGCCAGTGATTTTATTTGGAGTACAGAAGTGAAAACCAGGTCATAATTTGACAGTTTGGGGATACTTAAAGAGGGAAACATGTGTTCGTTATTATCTTTACTGGGAAGTTTGGCTTCTTGTCACTAGCCTACAGAATCCATTGTAAAAACTCCAGCCTCTCTAAAGGAAGAAAATAAATTTTAAACAGCTAGATGAAGTAATAGATACTTACAGGAATATTACTTAAAGCTTCATTAGATGAGTGAGTTTTGGTACAAGAATAAATGCATGTCACCTGGTCATGGATTAACTCCCTCAAATTTCATGAGATGGGAAATTTGGAAATGTCTTGGGCATTAGCAGGTGGTTGTGGAGAAGCCTTCCAGTAAGAGTGAGGATCAGCACCCCAGCTACTTTTGGAATACAGATGGCTGAAAAAATATGAATTAACTTTGTAAGCTATGCTTAATGGTAGATGATTATAAGGCATCTATCATTATGTTGCTGTGTGGGTGTCTCTTGTCTTATAGTACATAAGCAAGGACTTAAACATAATTCTCACTGATCATATAGTTATGCAATAATTGCTGTCTGTTTTCTTTGTATTTCTAATGACAAGTGGGAGAGTAGTTCTCCAGTAAGCTAGGCACTATACAAAAAACACATTTCCATCACAAGGCATCGTCTATATCTACAGACAACTGTATTTTTTATTAAAAAAAAATAAATCCTATCTCTGCTAGTTCTGAGGCTGTGTTGTCATCACACAGATTGAAGTCAAAGAACTCTACTGTTGCTTTGATAAATTTTCTTTAATCTCCATAATAATGATTGACATTATCTTCTGACATCTCTTACTTTTCTCTGCAAGATTCCAGAAGATTTCTGATTTCACTTTTTCCTGTTTTAAGTATGTAGTTTCCTTATATATCTAAATGCAAATGTATTGCCAAGCTTTTAACTCCTTTTACTCATCTTTTGGACCTTCTAAGGTCCCTTAATCTAATCCCTTCGTTAATTTCTGTTTTTTTCAGCTTTCTTCAAATTCTTTTTTTTCTGTATACATTCAAGCTGACCCAATGTCCTTATCCAAATGCAATGTTGTGCTAATATTACTTCTTTTTCAGTTAACAGTATCACTTCTAGAAAGATAGTTGTGCCTCTTAATTTGCATGAACTTTGACATTTTATCTCATCTCTGTTGTAAAGACTACTTTATGGCGTTCTCTGGGTGAGGCTCTCCATTAGGTTTTTAATTTACCTAAAGAGCAGAGAGAGTTCATCAGCTAAACAGGTCACTTTTTTCCTGCTGAAGCTCTTTTGTTGGCTCTCAGGAACATTGAACTTCACATCATTGTGAAGTGGGATTGCCCGTGCCTTCTCTGGACTCTCTCACCTACCCAGCTTGCTGTAGTATAACATCTCCTTTTCTTACTCTATGGATTCTATGTAAATATGCTTCCATCTATCTAAAAATCCTGTCTCTCTAATTTCTGCTTTGAACTACTGGACAGCGTGCTTGCTTTATGCTCTTGACTTTACAATTGTATAGTGTACCATCTGATTTCTTGTGTTACAGTCTATCCATTATCTCCTTCTTCATTTTAATTTTAATCCTTAGGAAGAAGGGTATTAAGGTGTTGGAGGTCATAAGTGAGATGTAAACTTGGGATGCTCTGTGGGGCTTAACAAATGTTTTGACTGGTCTGTCCAAGTCTAACTCCTAAGGTTTGCTGAACTAATACAAATTCTCATGAATTCAGTTAATGTGCCGCTCGGTGCTTTGATTATTTAATCTCAACGTTAGAATGTTTTCTTGTAGCATCTTTGGTATTCAGGAGTATACAATGGAATGTTATTACTTTTTTAGAGTTGCTGTACAACTGTTGCAGACAAATGAGAAATTCTTTGTGTCTCACTGGTGGAGTCTTTAAATACTGTTTTAGAAATGTTGCAGTGATTTCTTCACCAAGCTTATCCTATTGCCTAATTTAGTTGATTACAACTAGTTGAAGATCTTGAATTTTTACCATTAGTGCCTGATATTACTATTTTTTTAACAGTTTGGCACAGACTGGTAAAAAAAAGTCTTCTTATTTGAAATAAGATGGATTTAACTTGGAAAGTTGATTATGACTTGAGAGACTGCTTCTAGATCTCAGAATTTTAATGGCGTTTGTATACCTGGTATCTAACAGATAACTACGGCTTTCAAAGTATGAATAGCTCATGTCAGTGACAAAGTATCTAAATAACAACTGTGTATGTTTCTTCCCTAAATCTTCAGGAAAGCCGAAAACATGGTAAAACAAATAGCAAACCCGTGAAAATGCAGACAGCCACCTCTCTGTGATTCATCTGTCTGCCTTTTGTCTTGTTCAAGGTGGCCTTTTTGAAAAACATTTTAACTTACTGTAAAATAATCTGCCAAATGAAATAATGGTAGCAACAGTAATGATCCAAACATTTGTAATTTACATGGTGTGTTGCACCAGTGCCATCAGTGAAATTAACTGGTTTTGTTGGTTCCCCCCCCTTTTTTCCCTTTTCCTTCCCCTCCCTTCCCCTCCCTTCCCCTCCCTTCCCCTCCCTTCCCCTCCCTTCCCTCCCTTCATTTCTCTAGAATTAGAGTTAAATGAGCTCTAAATCCTGGAAAGGCAACCCTGTCATCTCTTAGGTTTATCTGTATGAAACTTTCTATACTCCATTGCCTATTGAAAGGTATGGTAACTGACTGCCAAGGTCACTCTGCAATGAAAAACGATCAATTTGAACACAGTATATGCTTTTATGACTTGTTTTTCCATATTGCCTGGCATTTGGATTTCTTCCCTTTGCTTTTTCTCAATAAAGTATTATTCCAGGTTTTAAGATTGATACCTAAGTGTAGCAGGATTGACATAAAACCAAAGAGAGCCTGGTACTTTCCCTCTATCAGTACTTTTTCTCCCTAAGAATTCTGGAGCACTGGGAAATTCCTTTTCCTGCTTCCAGAGGTGCTGCCACTTGATAAAGAGATCAAGGAAAGTTCTGTCCCTTTTGATCCAGTGTGGGCTAAAAGATATTATTCATGGTGCTTCAAATATGGAGGAGCCTTGTACTTAACATCTGCAAGGATGTCTGCATTCATATACTTTTTGAGCATTTCATTAAGAGTTTAAATGGTATGTAAGAGAGGTAACATTTTCAATAGCCTTTTGAGGCTAGAGCATGTTTAAAATACTAGGTGGAGAACCTGAAGTATCACTAATAATCTCAGGGAGGCAGAAGGTTGGAGGAATATATTTTCTCAGATTTTGGTAATTACTCTCAGAATGCACATGAAAATTCCTCATCAGAGGTGGTAGCTGGTCTAGGTTCAGACTCCAGGGATGAATAACATATTGGGGGATTAAGGATTTAATTTATTTTTTTTTTTAAAATTCAATTCTATAGGTATGCAGTCAGTTTAATCTAGTTTGAGGTTGCTCTGCAGTCTTCCTCTTTTCAATTCCCCTTCCCTATACCTGAATTAGTAGCTGTGCAGGTGCTAGGTGAACCACACCAGAGAACTGATATACCAAAAGCTGACTCTTCTTTTTCCCCAGACTGGCTGAGTGCACAGCTTTACAAAAAGTCATTTGGGTAGAAGGGAAGAGATGACCATGAGTGGCTGGACATCAGGGGTGGGTGAGCTTGAGTCTAGAGTTTTGTGTTTGATCATGTCATCATGGAGCCATGGTGTGAACATGGAAGGTGAATGGTTTGGTTGGATATGCTAATGTAATGGCTGGATATTTAAGGCTTCAGTAAAGACAACATTTGCTAGCAGTAGAAGGCGTGTATGTTAATATTATTTCTAATTACAGAGTGCATAAAGAGGTGAGATTTCAATATTGCTGTTTCTTTAAACCGAAACCCCCTTTACTGATCATCTGCGAAAAGAAAAAAGTTCATTTTCAGCTGGACCTTTCTGAATCACTTTGAAACATGTAATAACTGTTCCTGTGCTAATTCTTATGTTGAATTCTTCATTGTAGAGAACTTGAGCACTGAAGTTCTGATTTACCCCAAGTGGTTCTTTCCTGATGAAGATCACAAACTGGTAATCTGTGTGATAGCCTGCAGCAATCTTTTTCCTAACTGCATCCTACGGGCTAGCTCTTTGCATGAAAGAGTTTTAAGCTATGCTTTGAAGTGGAAATCATAACATTATTGCGTGTCTTTAAGCACAGTGAAAATTAAGTATGCAGATAAGCATATACTGAGTTTGAACAGACTGTAGTATGTGTGGTTCAGCTTTGTTAGAACTTTTTAAATGAAACAAATTTTAGTCTCCTTCAATTGGAGTTGCACTATTACTATGCATGTACCTACGCAGTGTAACAAATGCTAGCAAGTTATTTGTTTGAAGACTTCCTTTATAAAATATTTAACAGCTAGGGGTTTTGTAACTACTGAGTAGTGGTTTTCTTGTTTTACAATTTTATCTCCTGGGGTTCTGTTTGATAATCGACAATTAATTACTAATGTAACATATCTCACTTTCTTCACTTTTTACACTAGTGTTTTTTAAGGTGTTTTTTTTTAGTATTATTAAAGAAAGTTCACATAGTTTGTAACTGTGGTGTTATTTTTTCCATAGTAACTGGAGGACACAGCTACATCTTTTGAAGCAAGAAAGTTGTGAAAAGAGCAATACTCTTTGCAACTGAGATCTAACAACATACTTTAACAAATATTTGTAAGACTGTAGGTATGAGACACATAAAAACTCTTTTGAACTCTGTAGGAGTTGCAGATGCATAGCACCTCCATGAGCTAACACCTGATTAAATTGACTTAGTATAAGACTTGAACCTTTGATAAGTTTTAGGCATTAAGTAAAGGATTTGAAAATGTTCTTTTTTCTATGAGCAGAAAGCTGTGAATAGCAGAGTTGTAGGTACTTGCATGGCAACTAGTTTTATTTGTCTTTATATGAAACTCCCTCAAACCATGAGAAAAACTGAAAGAACTGAAACGATATCATCTGTTTTCTTTTTGTGGCTTAATTAGGACTTGTAGCTGAAACAAATTGATGTGACCCACATTACAGGATAGGAAAATGGAACAAGGAAAAAATACCCTAAAATTGATGGCAGCATGCTATACACAGATATGAGGATTTTCAACCTTATGTAACAGAAATTTTTTTAAAGGTCACCACCAGCAGAATTTGCATGTTCTGGGTTTAAGTATTTCTTGTATTTCCTCTCCACATTTACCTTTCCTGAACTCTGCTCTGGCCTAAATACAACCAAATATTTAATTAGCCTAGAAATTTTGTAGGACTATTGACCTCATTAAATCATTCAAATAGAAGATAGGTAGATCGTATCATTTTAGATCTTCTTATTTGCAAATGTTCTGTGGGAGAGAGCTGGTTAATCACAACAGCAGCTACTAAAAATCTAAGTCATCTGCACAGTTAAAATTGGTATTAGTTTTGTCTCCTCGTCAGTGTTCTTGTGATACAGATAATGTTGGTCCTGTAGCAGGGACAAACTAAAATTTCTTTATAACCTTGTAGTCTTAACCTTGAACTTCTTGGCTTGATGTCAAGTCAAGTAAGCTTATAAGAGGCAAGTTCTACATTGAGTTTTGGACATTAATTCTATTTTGTGTTTGCACATACATAAAAACAAAACTTGAGAAAATTGACTAAAGTGTTTGGAGAAAAATATCAGAATGTAGGAAGGTGTACTTTTCTGTACAAATCTATTTAGATTAGGTAAATAGATAACACAAAATATTTTTGTACCGTCTTTACAGGACTTTTGTTTTTTCCCAAAGTGCTAACTCTCTAAGCCTGTTATTGTACTATTTTTTAAGTTTGTGGATAAAAGGTTGTGGGTTTTTTTTAAAAAAAGTAATCCAAACTATTCAGATAGTATGTGATGGATGCATTAAATAGTGCTTTAAATATGTTCCTGTTGATAGTCAGTATTCATTATAAAATTTTTTGAAGTTGTAAGCAGTGTTGTTACTAGTCATTTAAGCTGTGTGCACATCTGTGTGTATTTTTTCCTTGTAATAAATCCTAATTGAAGAACTATTAAAAAAAAATGTACCAAAAAGAATAACCCAAAACATGTCTTGGATAAAATTTTACTAGCTTTTGAAAGTAATCATCTTTCTAGCATGTTTAGAAAAGGAGCAGGTGCAGATTCAGGATTTTTTCTTATTAGCATATATCCCTGTATTCATTTTTACCTCCTCTGACTTCAGCAGTTATGCTTAGATAAACAGAACTCCAGAGGAAAGTTGTTAGCAGCAGCAGCTCTGTTACGGTGGCAAACAGCTGGTCTCTCCAAATCTCACTGAAAAGTGTGGAGCTAGCACTGCGAGTAGAATTCACTGTTGTGCTTTATTTATGTAAAGTGCCTTTGACAAGTCTTACAAAACTCTGCAACCTCCTAGGACAGAATTTCTCATTAAGTTTCTTTTTGTCTTTAATTCATGACTGGTTTCTCTTAGAGAAAAAAACTTCAGTTTCTTTAAAAAAACAAAACAAGCTAGTCCTTCTTGAGATGTTTCTTTTATGAATAGATTTCTTCTGAATAAATTTTCTGGGTTTTTTTGTGTATATATGTCTTAGAATAATCATTTAAATAGAAAGCAATCAGGATTTATTCACTGTTTATAGTCAGAATAAATGTAACTACATAAGAATAATAGTTTCAAAAAAAACCACCCTGGGAATGATTCTTGGCATCAATCAGCCAGATGATAATCTTATTCTTCTTTTGTGCTGGATTTTTTTCTGAAGAATAGTTAATTCTGATTTAGCAACAAATCACTTTAGCTTGCAGGTAAAAAGCTCTTCTAAATATTCTGGTGCTTCCTGTGAACCAGAAAGTTATCTGTAGGCTTAAAAGTACTTTGAACTATAACAGCTTATATTCAGAAATGGGCTTTTAGAAAGTATTGACCATCTCTCTTTATAAACTGAATTAAAAAAAATTTAAAAACCTACATGTATCTATTTTACTTGAAGTGTGTTTTCAGATAGTAGGGTTGCAGATCTGATTCTGTGTAGAACAGGGCTGGAAAGAGTGGTTTCTTACTTCGTGCAACACATTAGTAAATTGGAGCTCTCACCCAGCATAGAGAAGAAAAAGATTCAATTCCATTTTCTTCTTGAAGAAGAAAAAGTGTCGTTGACTTTCAGTGTCGCAGCTGCTATTTATGGGGTATACTTGAACAGGAGTGAGAGCGTATATTTTAAATTCTGGTTGTTGAAACTGTTCCAATGCAATGTGAAACAGATTCAGCCTGCTGAGAGTGAGCATGACGATAGGCCGGTTAGGTCTGGAGTCCCCTTTCTTAGCTAGAAAGGAGGGGGAAGAACTGGGCTTTAGTGTCTGTTCTGTGGAGCTTCTCTCTTACAAATTGCTGTTGTGACCAGTTAAGGTTTGGCTGTGCACAAATAAACAGCTTCATCGTGAAGGACTAAAATCTCTGTTCTCATACCCTTGGGTATACTTAAAAATGTGTTTTAGACCTCTGAAGAAATTCAAACATTGTTCCCAGAGGAGAACTGAAACTCTGATCTTTCACATCCTGATTAAGTGCTGAATTTGAGGAGATGGTTCAGTGGAATTGCTTCCTCTATTGAGGGTAGGAGATTCCTTTCACTAGGGAAGTGCAACACAGCACTTTTGATTCTAGAGGGTTTTTACGTATTTTTTGATGCATCTCTTTTTTTCTTTTTTTTTCCTTCTTTCCCCTCCGGCAGGCCACCTTCAGCATCTCTACTATCAGCCTGCTTAGCTGTCGAATCCTGAATTTATGACTTTGCTCTTGTTTTCAGTATTTATGTTCTTCATTGATTCTTGTATAGTAGGATGCTTTACTATGATAAATCTTGTAGGAGTTGAAAATTAAGGACCATGAAGGTTTAGGTGAGGATTGATTATATGTGAAATAAGGAGAAGTTCCTCAAACACTGAAGTAAAAATTTGTGAATTGGCAGCAGGAGAGCAAAAATTGCCTTTCATTTGGCTAATTTATTATTTCAACTCTAACTTCTGGTCTATTTGTTTTCTTTGAATTTACAGCTTTTTCTGTGCCATCCATTTCCCTGTTCCTAACTAGTAAGTTTCTGATTTAGTTTATTAAAGTCCTTTGATAATGTGCACAGGTATCTTTATAACCATGTAGACAAGATTATATAAAGTACAGAGCAGAGATCTACTTTTTAATGAGAATAATAATTAATAATGCTACTTGGTTTTCATTAATTTCCATTAAGGTTGCAGTGCTGACTATTTCTTAGATACCAAAAGAATCAATTTTGTATCACAAAGAATTTATATTGAATTTATTAAAAGTAAACCTTTACCTTAAACTTCAGATCTTATCTCTGAAGACCCTGCTGTTATGATCGTTTGTAAAACAAACACAAATTTCTGAGTATGGATATTTGTGAAAATATAAGGTTGGATTATTTTATAAGTGATACTGTAAGTATTTTAGTAAAAAATCTCTATTCTATATGTGAAGTAAACAGAGAGAAAACAGTAGCCCCGTCTCCCTTACAAAATGAAATAGTTTGTAAAAGCACATCAAAAGCACAGATTTGTCCATTAAAAGTGTGTTATTCCACCCTTGGCACACTGAATGAAAATTAAAGATGAAAATCTGTTTTACTTCAGTGATAACACTTGCGATCATTATGGTGTGTGAACTTCTCAGAATGGAACAGTTCAACATACATGCTTACTGAGTCCAGATTTTAAAATACATATGAAAGAAAGTGTGTATATACATACACATATATGACCTATAGCTGTGAGGGGGGGGGGGGGAAAGCTCATATTTTAATAGGCAGGGGGAAACAGTATCAACAGAGAATGCTGTAAACTTCCCTTTAATAGATATTTTACTGAAAATACTTGTTACTGATCTCACCCAAAAAAACTTTGTGTAAAAATGTTTAAAACAATTAACTGCAATTTCACTACTGAGAATGGCTTGCAACAGTTGTTTTATCATTAATCATATCGGAAAAGATAATTTGGCAAAAATGTCAAGTGGTAGTAGCCCATGCTCATACAAGAGAGGTGGTTTTCCGTTGCACTGCTACTAGTTTAGCTCTGTTGGTGGTAGACTGTTCTATTGTAACTTATTTTAGTTTTTGACTTCTCTCCCATATCTGGTTTTTATCACTCTGCATTTTGCTTTTAAAATTAGCATGTTCTGAAGTCTTCCTGTGATCTAGCTGATTGATCATTTTTACTTCTGAAATGCAATTTTTAGATATTTCTCTGAGGTCAGTGTCTTGCTGGGTTTCCTTTTACTGTGCTTTTCTAATTTCTAGTAACTGCCTGCTGGTGTGCACCTTTCTCTTCATGTGATAATCCATAATTGCTTCTGTATTACTTCCTACTGCACGTTTGTGGGAAATAATTACACACATTAGTAAAGCTTAACCTAATGCTTTGAAGCCTGCCTTCATTTTTGTGTTCGTAGTTGACGTTATTTTTTCTCTAAGCTTCTTTGCTTGTGCTTTGGTAGTGATCTACAGGTGAAATTAACATTGCTAGTCTTGATTGTCAATTATGCTTCACGCTATTTTGGTTAATTTTAGAGGAGTGCATAGTTGTTGCAAAACTAACTTGAAAATAGTTTTTAAATTTGAAACAGTTATACAAGTGAGGTGAAGAATAATAATTTTGAATGTTAGTGAAGCAATTTGAGTTGCTTCAGTAAAGAACCAACAGACAAACCCGTAGTCATAGCATTTGAACACAGTAGAACTAGACCTCACAAGACGTCTGCACTGTTGGCTTAGCTATCCTGATCTTGAGTTGTATTTTAAATATATATCCATTAAATTTAGCCTTTGTCTCTCACAAAACTAACAAATTATGTTTTTGGTATTTTGAACTATAGCATTCAGAGACATACATATGTAAGCTGTATTTTTCAAGTTGTGCTTTAATATATGTTGTTCACGGGGTGTATAATCAGTTTTGTGGCCCTTTTGGTCCATCTTCCTTTTGATGAGTCTGAAGAGTTTCCCTGTTTTAGCTGTAGCCTCCTCTTTCAGGAACAAAGATGTTTGTCATTTCTTGGGAAGATATGTTCTTGTAATCAATGGACTTTTTTTTTTTTAAAGGGCACAGGTTAAGGCTGTGGGTACTTGGTTAAAGGTCAACATATGTGTGTTAGTTCAGATTGGAAGGGTACATTTGGAACTGATTTCTTAACTGTCTCCACTCACTTTACCTTTATGTCTTCTGCTGTTGTCCCTGAATATATTAGGGTTGAGTGAAATGAAACAGAAAGGTATGCTGCAACTGCTTATGGGTATTCAGCCAGGTAAGATCTAGTTTGGAGCAATCCCCCCAAAATACGTATAAAGTGGACTTCAGGTTCTCAGCATCAGTTGAGTGCTCCATGAATCCACTTGTAGTAAGATCTGGTATCTGCAAATGCAGGTGCAGCTGAAGTAAAGTTGCAACAAACTGCCTAATCTAATGCTTGTCAAAACACTATAGGTTTTATATGCAATAGACTACATATCATTGCGCATAAAATTATTTCCCTTAATAACCTGTTGATTTCTCCATATATTTGGTGGTTTTTACCCTTCGTTTAAATTTTTCTCCTATCTTGCTCTAAATTGCTTGTGCATCAAGTAAGTTGCTGAAATGCACTAGTCAGGAGGTCTTTCTTAAAGCATCTGTTCTGTTTGGTGTATTCAAGTGGCTTTAAAAACAGTTAAAAGATCCACTAGTTACAGAATCAATGGGCTGTAGTTCCTTTACATCCATTTGAAAAGTCTTAAACTCGGATGTTATTTCTCACTTTTTTTTTTCCTCCCTTGACCTATTGGGAATTGCATTTGGTAATTAGCTGCTGGGTATTAAAATGACAGGAGGTATATGTTGTTTTCCAAAGTAGCTGTAAGATTCTACTGTTCACTCCATCTACGCCCGATGAGTATGTTATTTAAAGAAGTGTGGGGGAAGAAGGGCAGAGTGCTAAGTCCTCAAGTTTTTATTATGGTTCCTGTTAATGAGAAACAAACTCACGTTTCTGTCTTCCTCCCACCCAAAAGGAGTTAGCTTTTGCTTGAAATGCAGTGGGAAAAGATTGCTAAAATTGAAGATGTAAATAAGTTGAAGAGTGTGTTAATGGATTTTTTTTTCCTCCTTTTCTGGTGCTTAAGAAGAGTGTATGTTGACCATTAATCATTTGTGTTAGCTTTAAATAGTGCAGGTAGCCTGCATATTGTCAGAGTTTAAAGGAGAGGTGAATGAGATGAGTTAGTCCTTTCTGGAAAGGGAGGGCAACAAAGCAAAATCAACACCTCTGCTACTTTTAACAAATACGCAATAGAAGTGTTGCCTGTTTGCTAAGTGGTTTAGCTTTATGGCACGTGGTATATTGCACTCTAGGGAAACAGGCTTTGCTTTGGCAAAACTATCAGTAACCCTCCTTTGGGTCTGCTAGAAGCAAATATGAGGTGTACCAGGGGAACAGTTCTGATCTCAAAAGCCTTTGGCAAGAATGCGTGTGGTTGGTTTCAAGTAACTCTTCTAAAAGACTCAAAACTACATTTTAGAAATTAACTGTCTGTTATTCTTGAAGTAGCTAGCAAGTTTCAAATGAGCAGTCTCTACAGGATACTCGGGAAGCCTGGTAGAGGAGTGCCAACATGGAGAAAGTTTTTTGGGTGAGGGCCAACTTAACAAATGCAAGCAGGCAAGCTTTGTGTCCAGACTTGTGTTTCAGCTTATGCTGATGGATTTAATGTCCTTAGAGCTCAGGCACTGAGGCATACATTGCAGCAAAAATTCTACAGTACAATGTGCTTGGTTTCATTTGCTGCTGTGTTTGATGTTGGAGGATTAAGGGGAGGGAAAAGGATCAACTACCCAGGATGCTCTGTTAGGAGGAGTAAGTGAATTTGATTGTCGTCAGAACTAGATTGCCATATGAGTTCTGAAAAGCGCTTGGCTCCTGAGGATAACTGCTCTAAAAATAGATCTGGAGGAGAGGTTTCTCTTGGGTCCAGTTTCGGGTTCCAGCTGAGCTGGCTTTAGGAAACTTGTTTGCTCCTGTTGCAAGACTACAGTGAGGATAAATCATTTCTTATTCTGCCTTCAACATTAATTTTTGGAGATATCGACACACTCGCTCTCTCTGTGGAAATCAAGCACTAATGTTATGGCTGACGACACAGGTATTATCCTAACCTTTTTGTGAACAAATGGAGAATGCGTGGTCACAAATACTGGCTATGTGTGATTTTGAAATCAGCAAAATAACTGGCTTATTGTGGTATGTTGGTGTTTTCTAGGCAGTTTGCTGTTCTGAGACAGGCTGCCTCTCTGATTATAAGTTCTCTGGAGTAGAGGTGTTTCATGAGTTTATGGCAGGTGGTTAATTGTAACAGTTTTTGTTTGAGTAGAGTACACATTAACATGAGACATTGTTTTGTCTTCAGATATCTGACATTAAAAGTTATTTTTGAAGTATGTGAAATTAATAGGTGTCTTTAACATAAGCTAAAGTCAAAGGAAAAAGGTTTTCATACATTTTTATCTAGGTGTGACTCTTAATGTGAGGTGGGTGAGGTATAGGACATTAAAAGATTTGCCATTGAGGAATAGAGCACACTTTAAGACTTTCTGATGTCTGCATAAAGACATCTGGTGGTGTAAGCACAGGCTTACCAGATATGGCAAGTGACCTACTTCTGACATGGCTGGCAGCATGTGCAGGGAAAGGGCCTGTATTGAGAATTAACTGTCTGGGATGAGCTCTAAGCCAGCATCACTCCTTACAATGTTTTGTTCTGACCCTATGCGTAGGGTTACCTGTGTAGACCATAGGTAAATTTTACGTTACATAACTTCCATTTATATTGAAGTGTTGCCTGATTCTTATGCCATGGTTGAATTTTTAGCAGACTTTTTCAAGAACTTTGAAAATAATTTTCCTGTAAGATAGGAAACCAGAGCATAAAAATGTATCTTTGTGACTGTTGTGAATGATATTTTTATAGCAAAATCTTTTTTTGAGGCATTTGCATGAGAAGTCTTTTAGTCTGGAAAAAATATGAACAGCTATGCTTGATTATTTAAATAAGTTGTCTTTTCTTTCATTTTCCTGTTCTTCTAATAAGTAAAGCCCTTTTCTTCAGAGGCAGCTAGCAGTAAACAGTAGAAAACAGTAAGGTAAGAGTGTGAAATACAGTAAGATTCTCCTGTTTGCCTCTTCTAATACCTAGTTTGCTCTAGAACAAAGTTGTAATCTGGAATAATTTAAAATGTTTTTAGCTTTAAGGTTTAATTTTAAATATATGTAAAGCTTCCATTGACTGGCATGGAACACAGGAGTAGTGAAGTTTTGCTGTTACATAATATAATTGTTTATTTCTGAAAATTAACATTTCTAGCTCAAGAGTACTTTAAATAATTTTCTTATACAGTTGATCCTATTTCTGAATGTACTGGTACATGCTGCTTGTCTTTGCCTCTATTTTCAGGCTACCTGTACATTTTTCCCACAAGAGAGATGTTATGATGAGTTATGTATATGGACCTTGCACTTATGTAATTAGGGTACTGTACTGTAGCAAGCAATACGTGCCTGATGTGAGGCTAAGTTGTCTCAGTTTCTCTCTGAATATTGTTGGACAGCCTATACCAGCTCTGTGTTTAATATAGAAAAGAAACAAAATAGTTGGTATTTGATCTTTGTACAGAGTAGTTTTAATAAAAGAATAATTTTTTTTCAATAAAATGCTGAGCTGAGTAAGAGCTGACATGAGTCAGTTGTTTGGTTTGTTGGTTTGGTTTTTTTTTTTTTTAATTGTTCTGAACTCGTAGCACAATGAATGTAATGAAAGGTTAGTTTATTACAGCTTGAACCTGATGGCAAGCAGGGTCTGAAAGTACTCTTATATAATATCTATTACAGAAATAAGTCAGTCACTGATTTCTCATGACTCATCTTTCAGAGCTACTCCATTTTATTCTAAAAAACAACCACGTTGATATTTAGCTGTTGAGAGTATTTTTGTCTATAAGCGTTGATAAATACATCAAATGTTACTTGCAAGTAGTATGATAAACTCCCTACCTTATTACATTATCACAATATTAATGTAAAAGTTCTTCAAGTATTTCAAAATATGTAAGGAAGAGTTTTACTTCAGTAACAAGGACTGAATGGGACTGAAGGGGCAAAGGCTGGTGCTTAGAAGAGAGTGGAGTGGAATATAGGATGGTAGACATGAAGCTGCAGCCGAGTGCCAGTCTTGCAGCGACGGTATCAGGAGACAGAAGAGCAGACCTTGAGCTTTGGAGAAAGGCCACAGGCATCTTTCTGGATGCACATTTATTTACTACATGTATCTCTCTTTCCCTAAAATGGTCCTAAAGCAATGGACCAAGCAATTTATGTCTTCTGTAGTGGTGATGCCCATTTGAAACCCCCTACTCATATGCCACGTTGAGGGCTTTCTTTTCCCAGTGGTTTGTCTATATCTACTGCATTTTTTATATACACTTACTTCCCATATGTGTAGTTATAAATGAAGCTGTGATTTGCATTAAGTCTCTGTGTCATCCTTTTACTTGTATGTTCCATAGGACTGGAAGTCTGAAGGTACTCAGCATGTAATGAATCTCTGCTTGATTCTAAGCAACAGGGAAGATACTTTTAGCTGATGGAGTGTCTGAACTTGGAGTCTTACCCTTAATATGGTTTAGATTTAGAGTCTTCTTAGGCTATTTGAATGTTGATTCTGTGAGCCAATTCAACTAGCTTTGAAACTTGCTTCAGAAGAAATGTTCTTCCAAACTGTTTCTGCTGGTCATATTGCCCTCTGGTGGCAGTTTGAGAACTGTTGGCACAAATGCAAAGCATCTCAAAAATTTTAAGCTCTGTATAAATATACACTACAGGGGAGAAAGGGGGGATTTCCAACTAAGTTGTTCAGACAAATTACATATGGGTTTTTGGTACTTGGTTGGTTTTAGGGCTTTTACTTAGACAATCATCGAGCTTCCCACTGTAATTCACAGTGATATGAAAAGAAGTAACAGTGGTGAAGTTTAAAAAAAAAAAAAAAAAAAAAAAGAAAAAACACAACCAAAAAAGTGTTACTCAGCTGTCTTGTATTCTGCGTACTCATAAGAAACAAGATTTATAATTATATCCTCAGTCATAATTCTCTAACTCATACAAATCCATTTTTTCTACTGGTTTGCTTTATTTTAACAGAGACTAAGCATGGAGGAAGCAAAAATGGAAAGAAAGAAGGCCTCTCTGGAAGCTCATTTTTCACCTGGTTTATGGTAATTGCTTTGCTGGGAGTTTGGACATCAGTAGCAGTTGTCTGGTTTGAACTTGTAGATTATGAAGAAGTTCTAGGTAAGAATTTTAAATCTTAAGATGATTCTAATAATTATTATGGTATGTATTAACTGGAGGCCATTTTAAATTTCTAGATAGCTGATTTGACTACAGCAGTATTTGCAAATGACCTACATAATAAGAATAGGCAATGTAGTTCAAAAAGTACGTTTTAATGCTGAACTCTATTATGATGATAAAATGGGATTCTTAGACTGAAAAATTATTATTATTAACATAGTGCATTTATTAAAGAATTGAAGAAATCTCCAAGGATAGATCTGGATCTCTTTGTAACATGTATACTATAGATCATTTGAAATGTCAGCTAAATATGCATTGTTTAATTTAAGCTCTCAGAAACTTGCAGCAGTGGTTGAAAGTGGGCAGCTAATGTTACCACTCCTCTGATAGACTGTGGTGCCTACAGAGTCAGAACGACTGTTCAGTCATCCTCTCATGAATGACCTCAGTTTTAAGGTGGTGGTTGTATCTCAGTAATGACAATGTTAAGATAGTATTGTTAATATAATATGTAACAGTGAAAATTAATGTCTCGCATGTCCATAGATAGAGCTATTGTCCCTGATGTTGCAGGATTCAACGTGCACTTTTGCAACTGCTGGTTTTACAAACTTTACAGCTTTACAGATCTGTTGGTACATGGTTTTTTGATCTGGACTGATTTTAAGAGAAGCTTCTAGTTTGAAATTTAATTTGGTCTAGTAATGCAAATAATGGTTTCTATATTTTTACCATGCATGCAGCCAAAGCAAAGGATTTCCGTTATAACTTGTCAGAGGTCCTACAAGGTAGGATATTAGAGAAATAAGCTTGGCTAAAAATTTTGGTTTACTTTTTTATGTTTTTAATTTTTTAGAGAACTACTGTTCTTCTACAGTGACATGAAACTCATTCATTTCTCATCTGTCTCATTCTTCATGGTTTTGAAGAATTCTTATTTCTAGAGAATTACATTTATTCCGACATTCTGCTGTGTTTAACCGTAAACTGATAAGATCCTTTCTAATTGATTGCTTCTGTACAGTGGTGATGGCCTTATTTTTGTCTATTCTAGACACAAGTTTGAACTTTTTCTTCCATAAAACTGTTCTCATTTTCTAAGTATCATATTAAGAACTATATTTCATTTATTTTAATGGCAATCAAGTTCTGCCTGCATTTAGAGAACAACAAGTGTAGGAATAAACTGGAAAACTATGAGGACTTCAAGTTCTTCTGCAAACTGTGCAGTTTCAATCCTATTAGAAGTTATGTCTGAATTTTATCAAAACTAATTAGATAAGCTCTCTACTGATTTGGTGATTCCAGGACACTTCTAATCCTGGATACCACGATTCTGTGCTAAAAATTCTTTTTGAATAGAAACTGGGTTTTCCTTTTGCGTATGCTTAGGGCTGGTAGAGCTGCAGTTTCAAAAATAAAAGTGAGAAGTCTGATGTATTAGTCACTTATAAAAGGATGGACAGCTTTTTTGTCTGCAGTGATTGTTAGACAGTTAATACAAATTATGTATGTTTTTCCTTTATTCAGGAAGTAGGTTGCTTACCTTCCATTAAACTGGCACTTAAAATTACATACCTATCTTTTTTTCCTGAGAATTTAGAATGGCAAGAAGCATATAATCAGAAAACAAATAGTGATTATTTGATTAATTCTCGGTTTACTATTTCTTTTCTCTCAAACATGTTGAATGTTCCTAGTGAACTTAAATTTTATTCTAAGCAGAGCATGTTCACGTAAAGCACATCACTTAATTACAGATTTGCTTTAAATCTGCAATCACCAAAATAAATGTGTGGAGAAAAGACTAATTTGTGTTCAGTCTGAAGTCTAGGAAATGCAGAAAGGAACTTAAAATATTTGTAATATTTTCCAGGAAATTTAAAAATACGGTTAAGAAGAGCACCGCTAAATAATTTTAAAAACCCCTGGTAACAGCCTGGCATTGACAGTCAACCAGTGCACATTGACAACGCTGTGCTGGAAACAAACTGCTGAACCCCTAATTCTCTCTTCTTCCTCTCTTTGCACTTCTAGGCAAGCTTGGGATATATGATGCTGATGGAGATGGAGATTTTGATGTGGAAGATGCTAAAGTATTGCTAGGCAAGTACAAACACAGGCAGAATAATCTATTAAATTCAGTTTTCATATTCATATCTGGTTTTTGTTTAATGTCAAAATAGAATTTCTGTTTTTCCTAATTGGAGAACTTAAATTGGTTTAATTGTAGTAGGTTTTTTCCTTCGTGCAAGTTGTAGGATTAGGTGTGCGACTTGGTGTAGCAAGTTGTGTTCTTTTTCTCCTAATATACCAATGTAAGTAGAAATCATCCTGTAAGTAATCAAATGCTTTTGAAGTTAGATGGTTAATGTTGCTGTATTGACTGTTGAAAGAAGGTTGTGATTATTAATAAATTTATCAGATGCAGGGCTTAAGATGCTTCGAGTTAAAACGCTTATGTTAACATGTTAAGTCAGGTTCATTTTAAAATTACTTCCAACAGGCCTTCGTACTACATAGATGACTATTTCTTTAGCATATTTTTGTACTGGCTTTCCTCTATTCTGAGTTCTCCACAAGTCTGTTCGTTTTCTTTGCCCTTCAGAAATCCTACATGACATGTCTTTTTCTTCTTTGATGTTGAAACACTGGTTTTAGGCTTCTGTTCCTTGTCGTTTGGGAGAATGAAATTTCTCTTTGAAGAGACATAGTGGGCAGAAAGACAATCATTAGACATGCTTTGTGAATTGCCCTTCTACCTACATCTAGTAAAGCACTACCATCTTCAATTTCATGGTCAAGCATTGGATAGATACTTCTTGCATACCTGATGTTAGAAAGTTTAATTGATTTGTTCAAATGTAAACCTATTCTGAGCACACAAACCTCGCAAGTTAAATAAACAAAACAACAAAAAACCCTAGCGTAGTAATTGATAGCTTGAGCAGAGTCAAAATGGAATGTCTCAAACTAATCAAAGTTATCAATAGTATATTAGGGTGTTATGGCTTGTTGTTTGAAACTCATACTTCATAAAAATCAGTTTATTGTCAGTTCATTTTTCTCCACTTATGTTTGTAGAAATAAGTGAGTCTTTTGGGGGAGTTCATTTGTTTACTCCCTTCATGGTCAAAGAAAACCCATGCAGTCAAAATTACTGAACCAGTTTGCAGTGGTGTGAATGTGAGAGGCACTCAGAAGAATTTGTAGTGCTCTGAGTGACTTCAGAGCTACAAATTATGTTAATTACAAACGGTGAATAAGATAACACTTTGTATAGTTACATTAGTTGGGTCACGTCAGTTGGATTCAGACTGCCAAGGTGGTAGCCAGAAACATGCTGCTGCTTTGTTACGTGTCTGTTTTATGCAACTTGATATAGCTGGGAATTCTGCCAGTACATCACAGTGTTTCTATTATAAGCTTGTCTTATCACACATTTAAACCTTATACTTTGAATGTGACATTAAAAGGTCACAGATCAAAAGTTATTTTTATTATTTTTGAATACTTGCTTAGAAATATGATTTAACCTCATTTAAGTTTATTTTCTGCAATACAATGATAAATGGTAAATTTTGAAAAGTTACATGACAATGATAAAAATTGTGAAAATAAAATATATTTTTCTACTAACTAGCACATATTATTAACTGAAATTCCCAGTAAATTATTGTGTTTGCTTGTATTCTACATTTAAAATGCACTAAAAAATGAACACCACTATACAGACTGAAATTATTTCATTGATGCAGAAACTAGAAGACTAGATTTCCCTCTTGAGGAATTTGTCTTCCAGAACTAAGTCTTTGTAGTAAAGAAAACCGTTTAGTAAGCTTATATTCAACTGCATTAGGGTAACTTTCTAAATACTGAATGCATAGCTCCTTTTATCTTTTATTTCTGAAGATTTTGTTTCCATGTATGCTGTGTTTGAATAGTTGTTACTTTCTGGGATTTTTCTCTGGGTCAGACTACCATAATAGCAAGTGGTTTCTCTGCTAGTTTAATATTGACTTAAAAAGGAGATACTACTGTTTGATGTTTAACACTAGAAAGTCATATGCTTTTTTCTTTTCTGTTCTTTAGCTATTACTAAACTACTGTATATTGAAATTGTGGCATGTACAGTGGTTTAATGTTGTCCACTTCCATAATCTTTAGTTTTTGCTACAAATTTAAAGATTTCATTTGCTTAATAATGATAAATGTATTTTAAGTTAATTTAATTTAAAAAAATACTTCTACCAGCATGAGTTTATTTTGTATTTCAAAGAATGGTTTAGTAGCTGATAACTTAGTAGTTTTCTGTACTACTTGGGCACACCTAAATAGAAGAATTAACATTTATTATTTTATTTCTTGTATGTATAAGGTATGATAGGGTCTGTTCTTTTTATTTGTTGAAATCAAAGGAAGTTTGTTGATTAAGTTCTCTTGAGGTATTCGTGCAATTTTAAAAACAGTGTGCAAGAAGTGTGGTCCTTGCCCACCCCCCCATGCCCCAGGTAAGGGGCGGGGGGGGGAACCCACCTAAAACCCAGCCAACCAATCAACCCCAAATATTTATTGAGTTAGTTTTGTATCCATTTCTAAAAAAATTATCCAGGGTGGAAATGCAAACTTGTTGAACTTAGACTACAGTTACCTTGCAGATGCTTTCTTTTTCACAGGTATTTGTGATGTTCTGTTTACTGAATTCCTTTTGGTAATGGGAAGAGAGGCTTCTTAATCTGCTCCTTTGAAGGCTGCTGTTATCAGTAATTCTCTTCCCACTTTTTGTCCACTTCACTCTGATTGTTCTTTGAAGGAAGTTGTTCTACTTAGGAGGAGTGTTATACCTCTGTACTTGCTTTAGTACAGAGGAACAGTGGTTGTAGTAGTATTGCCAAAAAAAAAATGCATGTGTAAGGAGTACCAATGACTGTTATAATAAAATCTTTGGAGCCAAGCCATTTGTTATACTTCAGTCCTTTTTAACAAGCAACGATACCTTGAGAAATGCCACTTAAATGGCTGCAGTAGTTAGTACCATCTTGGAACTGCAGCTACAGAAAGTCAGCAATATATTGTTCATGTGCATTTAGTTTAGAGTAGTCTGACTATGCAGAAAATGGAAAAACAGCTAACCTCTTTTGTCAGTAAACAAGGGGTAGTAAGCATTAGAATCCAAGTTTCTGTGAATGAACTTTTTCCCCCCCTGGTTTGCCTACAGTAGAAAAAGATGTTTGCGAGTAGTTTGACAATGATTGCATTTTCGGAAAATCTGGGGTGAGATAATAGGAGCTAGAGGAATGCTTTTGTACAGTTCAGCTGCTTAGGATAAGTTTCATACTCTTCTCTCTTTTTCTCACATTCTACTGTAGCACCTTCAAATATTCTTGCATATGCTCATTCTTATAAAAGAGATGTTTGCAGGGTAAGAAAGGCTTTGTCTTGTTGAATAAATGTAGGCAAGCCCTTCGCCCCTTTGGTTGTGGTAACACTGTGGAATAGATAAAGATTTTGACTCCCTTGATCGCTGATTTAAATTGTAATGTTTAGACTTCTCTTGAAATAAAGTAGTTATTTCCTGTGAATCACTGGTTTAGCGTGGTATGGCTGCCTGATTGGGCAGTTCCATTTTTGTCACCATTTTCAGATACTTCTTACCACGCTTATGTGTGCTTATCAGTATGTGGATTTTACTTTGAAAAGCAGTTCTTTTTGATTATGGGGATGAATGAAGACCAAAAATAATTTGAGTATTAATTAGTTTAGGTTTTTTTATTTTAAAAGAGGTAAATATATGTAATAACGTGTTACTTTCTGAAACTCAGGCTGAAGTGTCTTTTTTTTTTTACCCTTAGATTCAAAAGCCGTTATATTAATCTTGGATAGATTTTGTAAAGAATTGTGAAGAAAAGATTTGGGGTTTTGTTGTGTGGTGGTTTTTATGGTAAAGACTGTAAGATGTATTCTTCCAGTTTCTGTGGTTCCCTCTGGTGTCCTAATCTTTTAAAAAGAAAATATCCTGCTGTACTCCATGTTATATTTTATAAAAATAATTGCCCAAGAGTCTTATTCTTGACTTAGTGCAAAAACAGGGGCATATATATGGTTCTTCATGTGCTTACAGAAATGCTGTCTAAAGCCTGGGGTCTTTTGTGAGTGGTGGTTTGATTGTGGTTTTTTTTTAATGCCAGATTCTGGCAGAATAGAATGGTACAAATAATTATAATTCTGTGTTTATAACTTAAGAGGGTTTTGGGGGTTTTTTAGATTTATGTTTCTATTCTTAAATTGAGATTTCATTCTTCAGTAAATATTCTTACTTTGGTTTATGTCTTTACATCTTGCTTGGTCCAAATTTTGAAAACAAATTAGATGACTGACTATCGTGCATAAAGTTAAGTCTATAAAATTTAATTTTTATAGAACTAAGCCATGGAAGAAGTTGGAGAGGGATATTTATAATACCTTGATTGCCTCCTGGATTCAATCTGTCATTTTTAAACCTTTGGGCTATCCAGTGAAAAATTAAAGAGAATGGCTGGTCACTCAAGTAGAGGTTCTGGACATCCAGGTACAAGGATGTGGAACATCATGGACTTGGAAGTTTCCTCAGAATTATCAGTGATACTTTCACTATGTCCTGTAAGAAAAACGTGTTGAAATGTGTTCAATGTCTCTGCCATGAACTCCTTTATCTTGAATGTTTCATTAACCTGCACCTAATATTGCTTTGTAGTCTGCATGTGCAACATGTTCACTTAATTTTATGTCTCAACAGTCTGTCTTCACCCTTAGCCCACTTTTCTGCTTCTTCTTTCAACACGAAGGTTTGTTCTGGTTAGAAGTGGGGGAAATTCCTCCCTCTCCTGCTTTAAAGCTTACCAATAATTGACATTTGTCATTGCTTGGTCATTCTGTTGTACTTTTTCCAAATGGAAAAGTTGAAATGTTATTTAGTAATAACTGTAAAAGTGGATTTTAATTACAAACAAAACAAAACAAAAATCAAACAAAAAAACCCAGGAGGAAAACCAGAGAGCATTAAGCATGGCTTCTTTGTATTTTACAATCGCCAGTTAGATCAGTGGGTCTTGTAGCCCAAGATAGCAACTCCTGGTTTCAGAGAGTTTAGAAGTGATGAGCTCTTCACTGCTCTGGCTCTCTCTACTGTAGCTGTCTTTAGTCTGCTTTAGATTTTCTATGTAACAATACAAGCACCCTTTATATTGGCTACCTATTCATTTTATCTAGTGTTCTGTGTATCCTCAGGTTTGGAATTAATTCCTGAGGATGAAGTGTCTCATGTAGAATACATATCATAGAAAAAAATTATTGAGAACCATGTCAAAAGAACCCAAACAAGCAAACAAACTGCAAAATAACCCCACCCCCCCCAGCAATTAGAGTCCTCACTTCTAAGCAAAATCAGAATTCTGCATGGTAGAATAAATGTTATCCTTAGCAGTATATCTATGACAAGTTTGTTTAAATACTGTTTGCTTTTAAATGTTATTCTCAGCTATCAGTTGCAAGCTCTCAAATTTGAACATGGTGGTTTAAAAAAAAAAAAAAGGCAAATTGGATGATTTTTAAGTAGTGGAGGATTACTGTTAAAAAAAACTGTCTAAAGGTAAATGCTGTGACAAGACAACTGAATATAAATGGATTTGGTTTTAGAACTGGGAAGAAGGGAAATCAAAACTACCACCTTTTTTTAAGATTTTGGCATAATACTGTGCATGCTTATTGTCCAAATTATAGTCTGTACTTTGAAAGACTCAACTTTCTTAACATCTTTTTATTTCCTAATTAGCATTCCTGTAAAGACTGCTGTCTGTGACATGAGATGTCTTTCACAGATCCTCCTTTTACAGTTTCCTCTTTCCACCTAACTTCTGTCTCTTTTTTTTTCCTTCCCCCTCTTTCTCTTTCTTTCTCTCTCTTTCCTCTATTCTTGTGTAGGCCTGACCAAAGATGGCAATAATGAAAATATTGATTCCCTTGAGGAAGTCCTTAATATTTTAGCAGAGGAAAGCTCTGATTGGTTTTATGGCTTTCTCTCATTTCTCTATGATGTATTGACTCCTTTTGAAATACTAGAAGAAGAAGAGAGCGAAGCTGCAGATGATGTTGATGGTACGTCACAGAATGAAGGGGTTCAGGGAAAAAAGACTTGTGTTATTTTGGATTTACAGAACCAGTGACTGAGAGACTAATTTGATTGGCTTTCGAAAATGTCCATGAAATCATAACAGGAATTTATGGCATTGAGGGGAAACTCCCAAATGGACGCTATAAAGATTGAACTTAAGTCAGTCATGCAATGTAGTTCACTAGTTGAAAGCCTTTCAATGACTTTTCCATTTTTGTGACAGGATGACAAATACCACACAGTTGTGTAAATATGTAGAATAAAACATGTATCTGCGGTCGTGTAATTGGTTTCTGTATGTGCTTCAATTTGTGCATTTTGTGCACAAAACTTACAAAGCTAAGTGTAATAACCTCTACTGTTAACACTATAACATTTGTCTTTCTAGCAAACATTAACTGAAGCATTTTGTAACAGCCTTGATTGTATTCTAGCATGACTGCATTATGTAAATACATACTTATATGTTAATCCTTAATATAGACATGACAATAGTTCTTCTGTGGAATATAATTTTAATAAATAATTTATTTTGTGATTCACTGATTTCTCAGATAGATTTTTTTTTTTTTATCTGTTCAAATAAAAGCACCTCATTTGAAAGTGCTTGAAAATTTTACAGAAACATTTATTTCTAAGTTAGCTAACATCTGTTGTATTCAGAAGATATGATGTCATTATATGGTTTATTCCCACTGATGTCTGTTTTCAAACTAAGTTTTCAGTCATTTTTTTTGATATAACAATCACACCACAAGAGCTGTTCTAAATTTGTTTGAGGTTTTTTAAGGTGGGCCTTTCATGGAAGTGGGAAGCTGTGATTATGTACTTCTAATGTAATACTGAATATATTAAAGACTAATTGGAAATTAGAATTTAATGTCTTCTATTCCTTGCTAAATTCAAGAACTTAATGCAGTTTTGCAAATTATAAACCAGTTTCACAGGAAAAGGATTACAACAGTTATTCCAAAAATATGTTTCATGTACATGAATTCTGCCTGCTATCATAAAGTTATTGGTAGAGAAAGGGGAGTTGTAATTGTGTTCTGCAGTTTGTAGCAGGTACTAAAAGCTGAAACTGAGCTGTCATTTTAATACATGAATAGTGTACTCAATCAGATTATTATTAAAACTATATGAAATTGTTTATTGTGATACCTTAAGTTTGTATCGGTTTCCCATATAATGTTTATACTCAAGTTTTAACACTAGTGGATGCAGGCTGAAATTTAACCTGCTTTTAAACTAAATGAATTTTCAATTGCTTTGGCGTGGCAGTTTTAAAGCAATTTAACATGCCTGTTTCAAAAAAGCTTTCCTTAAATCGTCCGACTCAGGGTTCTACTCAATCTTTAAAAAGTAATAAAAAAGAAAAAATGTTAATGTTAAGCAAGCGAAGTGGGTTTTTTTTTAAAAAAAAACCAAACTTGTGAAGTGTTAATACTGCTGCTTAAGATTTACAAATGGAATAGAGCAACAAGAACATTAGTAACATTTTCTTCCAAATATTTGAGGATTAGTACATAAGAAGGTTAATAACACATGAATTTAATGGTTTTTAGGATGAGATATATGAAGTATAAGGCAAAGAAAATAAAAAAACCCCATACATTATGAAAATGAATGCTAGAGTATCTGTGGAATATTACTGAGAAGTTTCTTAGCAAGTGGAAGAAACTTCCAAAGTATTTGAGACATAAGAAATGAACAAGCTTGGTTTGTTTTGTTTAGTGTTTTTTTCTCTTTTAATTTTAGAAGCAGATCTGAATTAGAAATGAGTTTCCTCACTATTGTGAGATAGTATCTGTCAGTATGAATTAGAAAAATTGTCCTGGAACATTGAATTCTGTTGTAGATGGTTCAGCAATGGAACTAGATAGCCAAAAAGAGGAGGAAAACATCTATTATGAGAATTCTGTATCATGAAATTTATACCAAATAGTTAAAATACACACTGATAATCTGATGAAGTTTAAAGTGAAATAGAGATAGATATTTTGCTTGAACCATGAGAAAGCTGCAGGCACTGAAACGGGTAATGGTCACATCAGTAAAGAGTAAATTAATTTCACTTGGGCTAGGAAGATGAAATGCAGGCCAAGAAAGTTCTGATTTGATAAAATCAACCTTGTTGATTTTATTAAGTGTGTAAGTTCTCTCAAAAATAATTACAGTGGGAATAAGGAATTTGTGGGAGGAGAAAAAGGGGTGGTGGGGGAAGACATAGGGGAAATGCTAACAGTGACTTACTTGCTAGAGTGTTTAGTTTCTGGAATGTAGGGGTTTTTTTTCGGAAGTGTTCAGTCTTGCCTGGTGGCGTTCCTGTTGAGTTAACAATTAAACCCTCACCAGTGGTGAGCAGAGCTATCAAAGCTCTCCTAGAGTTAGGGGTAGCAGAGTTTGATTTTGATGTATGGCATTAATTGTGATTGCAAGCAGGACTTGACTAGTAAGGGTGGTAATAAGATTTAGATGAGTCTTCAGTTATATCAGCATGGTGTCTTTTTTTTTTTAATAAAAAAAGCATTTTAATAGCAAAAAGGTTGAACTGAGTATGATGTGCAAATAAACAAGGAAAACTGAACTGTGTATCAACTCTTGCTTCTAAGTCCACACAAAGTGTTTGAAATTAGTTGAGGAAATTGAAACCTAAACTTTTAGTTTGATTTTTGGTGACTATCAATTATATAAAATACAGTCAGTATATTAATGTTTTAAAAAAAATCCAGAAAACTTTTAAAGTGGTTTTAAACTGTAGGTAGAAAGCTGTAGCAGCTTTGGCTTCTGATATTATTTTACAATAATTATTTTAGAAGACAAAGCTGCTGATTTCTACCTACTGTTTTTGTTTCGAGAATTTAAAATAGGAGCAAATTAGTAGCAGTGTTTTTAATGAGGAAAATACATTATTTAAGTGATAGGAACTTGCTAGGTTTTGTAGCTAGTAAAGAATGAAAATTTAGTGATTTTATGTTAAATTGGACATGGAGCTTTCATTAGCTCCCTTCATATTCCTTACAGGTAATTTATATTAAATTTTACAGAGCTTCAGAAGTAAATGTTTGTGACTAAAATTATAGTCTTCCAGATTGGCCAGTGGAAATATGTGGAATGTTTTGCTTTTCTGTTTTCTCATGTTGGTAGATGTTTGATATTTTAACTGCCAGTCTTCAGCCGAAGTTTACAACCTTCACACTACATTAACCTTTGTATCATAAGCTCTTGCTTGCTTTATTGTGTTACTAATGTAAAGAAATTGTAAGGAAAAAACCCTTAATACCCATATATGTGTCATGGCTGAGAACTTATGGAAGGTTTGAACCCCAGATTTCTGTGACCACCTTCAACAATATTTAATTTGGAAGTAAGACAGTGTTTGGGGGGGGGGGGGGGGGGTGGAAATCACAACATTCATAATATACAGAATAACTTAGAATTGAAGAGAATAAACAGAAAATTGTTTGCTTATCTGTTGAAATTCATATTGCAACAACTTTTTGCTAATACTTCCCCTGGTGAGCTTTTTTGAGAGCGTGTTCAATCTTTCACTCTTGAAATTTGTTTCAAGGTCAGTGAATAAGGCTTACCATCTGTAGGTTTCATTTTATGGTAATTTTGCATTATTAGTTAGTCTCAGTTGACTGTCCTTAGAAGAAATTGAATTTTTATGACAGTTATTCATACAGATTACAATTGGATCGAGGGGTGGAAGAAGAATGCATTGAAGCGTTGGAAGGATTTTCATTTCATTTCATGGTCAGATGGGGGGAAAAAACCCACCTATATTGTAAACGTGATTTGATTAGTATTTGAGAGCTGGGGGAAAGCCATTATGTACAGTTCAGTCATTTTGGATAGATGCATACTATTTTCCCTATTCAGTTGGCATCAGTTAAGCAGCTATCATAATGATGGCACAGCAGCATGAAATACATTAAATATTGTCTTCCTAATAGTCAGTTAGGATGAATTCCTCAGCATAAAGGCAAGACTTGCTTGTTCGTTTCTTACATCTTCGCATACAAGATGCAACATATGCATCTGTGACTTCAGAAAAGAAAATGCTTTCTGGCCCATGTCTCTGATTTGGATTTTTCCTCTAAAATTAGGCAGTTAAATAAGCAAGAGATATTAAAGCAACTTACTGAGAATATATTGAGAGTATTTTATTTTTTTTTTTAATGCTAGTTTAATGAATTAGAAAAGCTCTCTTGTGTTTGGGAGGGTTACAGGCTTTGGTATGCCCAGTGCTCTGCATACAGGTAATGAGTTCAGTTTAAGGTGAGTAGGTGCTAGCTTTCTGTCAGTAAGCTATTTTGTTTAGCAGACCTTGTATATCCAATGTAGCATATTATAAATGCAGAATAATAGTAATAATTATGTGCAAGTGCATACACAAACAGTGATATCTTTTTCTGACTTGCAGTTGTTCTGGAGAAGGAAAACAAAAAGGAGAGAAAAAAGATTAACTGTTTTGGCTTATAGACTTGTATTTCTCTTTTTAGTTCTGCAATTTTACCATCTTTTGTTAACTTTCTGTGTGGTGAAGGGGGTTTTTGATGGGACCTCGTGAATTCAGGCAAAAGTCTAAATACAAGCCCTAATGTTCAAAGCTTGACACTTTCTGTTCTGTTACCCAGGCCCAAATTGCAGAAAGGTAGCAAGTTCTGTCAGCTGCTTAGTGCTAACCTTGACCATATGCTTTCTATGGTAAATGCGAAGTAGCCTCTTCCTCTCTCACATGTAAGTGGATAAGCCATCTTAATTAGCTTGCATTTGTTAATGATGCTGCAGGTTAAAAGGGTTTATGCAGGTAGATGTTGTGGTGAAATTGATTTACAGGAATTTTTCCATGTGGCAAAGCCTTTTCTATAGCAAGTCTATTAAAGTTTTCAGTATTACTAAATGAATAATGCAAAATTTGCATGTGCAAAAATAAATGTCAGTTTTCTCAATATATTGTTAAATATGAGAATGTTATCTGTCAGCATCTGTGGAACTGCTTAGAAAGACTGAATGCTTTGTGTCATCTATTATGTTTTTTGCCAATGCTTATCTTTCTGAATAAAAATAGTATTCATATATTTTTCTTTTCATGCTGAAATTCTAAAGCTGTGTTCTCACTTGGAGGTTCTTTTTGTGGAGGTTGAAGATTTTTATGAGGAAGAATAGAGGAAACAACTGGATCTTGTAACAGAGTTAAAATGCTCTGTAATATTCTAAGTTTCAAAGAATCAGTTAAGATACTAAGTTATCTACCATTAAGCATTATGTAAAAATAACCACTTGGACATAAATAATTAATTTTTAGTATGACTATGTAAAGCATTTCTTTGGCAAATATTGGAAACCTATCTGTCTATGTTAACTTTGAAGTCTACTTTTTAATTCACTGACTCCAATAGTAGCCATGTCTGACATTCCACTATAACCACATATGTGGTTATAAATTCTGTATTTATTTTTGTATTGCCAGCACTGGACATTTATGTTTCAGGACTGAGTGGAAAAAAGAATGAACTTAAAAACTAGCTCAAAAAGAGTGCAAAGACACTTGAATTGGAACTTAGAATAAGAGTCCACAAGTTTAGTTCCATGATTCATAAAATTCTGGACGTAGGTTTGTGTTCCCCAAGGCTGTAAGAGCCTAAGTCTTTGCCAATGAGTTTACTTAGATGGCAGATTTTATCACGTGCTCCAGGACATTGCTATCTTGGAAAAGTAAAGTCTTTTGCACCCGTGTCTTGCTTCAGCCTATTTGGGGTTCATAAATGAGACCTCCCTGTGCTGTAGCCATTGGGGGAACCCATTCCAGATGGAAATCAAGATGCAGCAGGATTTCTGTCTTGTGATTATTACATAATATTAAGATTTTGAAATATATTATTCTACATACTTTTCCTGTAAATGGGTCTATTCATAATATGTTACAGAATCACCGAATCATCAAGGTTGGAAAAGACCTTGAAGATCATCCAGTCAACCATTAACCTAACACTGACCATTCTCAACTACACCATATCCCTAAGCACTATGTCAACACCTCCAGGGATGGGGACTCCACCACCTCCCTGGGCAGCCCATTCCAACGCCTAACAACCCGTTCTGTAAAGAAATACTTCCTGATATCCAGTCTAAACCTTCCCTGGAGCAACTTGAGGCCATTACCTCTTGTCCTATCGCTTGTTACTTGGTTAAAGAGACTCATCCCCAGCTCTCTGCAACCTCCTTTCAGGTAGTTGTAGAGGACGATGAGGTCTCCCCTCAGCCTCCTCTTCTCCAGACTAAACAACCCCAGTTCCCTCAGCTGTTCCTCGTAAGATCTGTTCTCCAGACCCTTCACCAGCTTTGTTGCCCTTCTTTGGACACACTTGAGTAATTCAATGTCCTTTTTGTAGTGGACTAAACATGATTTACAGAATTGTCATGCATTGATAATTTGCTGAGAATCTTACACTTTTCATTGTATAAAAGCAGTTTGAAACAAATTACTGCTTGCCTGAATATTTAACAAGCAAAATATCAATAATCAGTGAACAAGCTATTGTGTAATCTTTCCATGTAGTGCATATATTTCTATTTAAAAATAATTTCAAATATCTGTATGATAATTTTCGTGTATACAGATCTTTGTAAAATTTTCTGTTTTCCCTGTCAAAGCAAGCTTTTAAGAGTATTTCTTAAAATATCCAGTAACATTTACTATGAAAAGAGGGGAGGAGCTGGAAATTTCAATATGGCTTTGTGCAACTTTGAGTACCTTTTATTATTTATATTTTTATTTGTGCTGTGGTGTAACAAAGTTGAAGTCTATTCTTCCTTTTATATGAGAAAATCGTTTACTTATTCTTCCACAAACTGCTTAGAAGTAATAAGATTGAATAATGAATATAGTCAAGTTAGAACTCTGGACTTCAGCAATGATGGTAATCTGTGAGAGAAGAGTGTAAAGAGGCTTTCATATCCCAGGTTTGTAAGGAAATTGATCTAAAAATTGTATTTCTACCTGGCTAACCTATTTTTAAGAAATTTTGGCCATAATGTCAATGTTTGATATTTTGAAAACATGTAAAATAGAAATTAGATGAAAGTTGATTACAATAACTTCAATGGCTGCATTCTTTAAATCTGTGAACTTTTTTTTTAGTGTAGAATATGAGGGTTTTGTTTTTTAAGAATAAATGTTGAGATATATTGATGCAGTTTGGGTAGTTACTGTTTTCTGGAAACCTAAGCTTGATGTTCAGATGTCCAGTGTAGATGCTTTATATGTCTGATTGAGAAGCCTAATGTTGAGACATGGGAATATCTCTTCAAGTTTAATAAGATTATGAGTTCTAAAAATATATTTACCATAACTTTTCTTAACTTTCTAGTTGGATTTTGGGTAGCAGTGCACATGACTTGTTAAGATAGTTGTGTTTATGGGGTTTAGGTCTTATGCCACAGCAGCATGATGGTGATAATCCAATCTCTTTTTATGGTATTAGAAACATGAAGCTAACTATTATCTGTATTTTGGGGAAGGATTTTGCCTTCATGCGTCTTGTGGAACTAGGTATAAAGCACAATCAAGATGCTAAATGAAGTTTAGCTACAGTGTGGAAAGAGGACAGCACCTGACTTTGGAGAATAAGGTGGTTTTTTTTTAATAAAAGTCTTAGCAGTCTTAAATAATCTAAAGTAAAGCAGTATTTTAACTGAACTGAAATGACAACTGCTTTTTGGAAGATGAGCAATACCTTTGCCAAAATATATTTTCTATTGGATAAAGAAACATAAATTGTAATTCATTGTAAGAAAATACTCCATTAATATAACCTACAGTACATATGTACTTGAAGATCTTTTGCGTTAATATGTTTATTAAATATTTATAAAATTGTATTGAAAAATGAGTTAGTGGGTTTGAGAGAACTGACACAGTACCTAGCAGAGAAATCAATTGGGATGTTGGTCATAATTATGTGGCATCACACTGTCTGGAGAGAGCTGAACTAGCTCTAAGAAGTTAAGAAGCATCTCAAGTAGTGTGCATCTGGTAATGTACTTTTCTTGGATTAATTAGTCTTCCATCTCAGTACTTGTGGTGGTCTTGCTACTGAAGATGCTTTATTCTTTACAAGTTAGTATTTGGTATCTCTCCATAGCATTGCAGTGTACTATGTAAAGATAACTTTTTACATAGCATGGCAGATTGGAAAATTTTATGTCATGTTTGTTGAACATCACAGATATGTTCATAACCTGTTTCCATTTTGCAACAAATCAGGTGAGGAGCCAGGAGGGGTAGCCAAGAAAAAAACTAAAGTCAAAGGTATTTTTAATGTTCTTTTTCTTGTGGAACTTTACGCAGATAGTGATGTCTGAAATGCATGCGCATTGCAAATACAGATTGCAGGTTATAATAATGTTTACTAATACTAGCTGTGTTGGCTAAGTGTTGTCTAATGGTGCAGCAAACTATTATCCTCCCCATTTTTCAGTAAGATTTTTTTTGCTACAGATTGTGATTTAATGGCAATGTGAGTGCTTTCCTAACTAGAGATTATATTTTGTTTGTGCAAATTTTTACAACAGTTGTCTTGTTTGGATTGTAAGTAGTTTATGATAACTTCATATTCTGCATGTTTAAAAAATGTTCTTGTGTATATGCAGATTTTGCTCTGTGTGAAATCCTCCTTTAGTTATCTTTCATGTCTTTCATGAATTCATGATACGATTACTATATCGTAATTGAACTTGAGCATCTTAATTTCTGCTTAAGTCTGTACTTCCAATACTTTTATCTATTTCCTTCTTATGGGAGGAGAAATTTAGATAAAGTTAATAACTTCCCCTTTAATATTATCTGCAGGATTGATTGCAGTGATGATACTTATAAATTTTCCAAAAGCTTATACTAGGATAGCTTGCAACCGATTTATGCCATATATTTATTTATAATTGCGTTGCTGTATAAACAGGACATAATGGTCTGAATGTGTTGAGTGCAACAGAGAGACTAAAAAAGCTAATTAGCCTCATCAAAACACCAAAGTACCAGATGTACTTCAGGTGCTTAACTTTTTATATGTTCTTAGTTATCTGCACACAGCATTGTGCTGTGTAAAGAAGTCTCTGTTGCATTAAGGACACTTAGACTTTAATGTGTTTTTTCTAGCAGTATGTGAAAAATTCATGCTGTTTGTAATACAAACTATTATTAGGAAAAAAGTGCATTTGCTGAGGGAAGCTCTCATGCTTATATGAATGTGACTTAGCATCTTGCATGCAAGTTGAAATTTTTAGAATTTGTTCCACATTGTGCTTGGTATGACTTGGTTGCAAATTGTGTGTTTCCAAGAATGTAATAAATGGCATTTAACAATTCATTCCTGAGCTTTGGATTATTTTTCAATGTTTGATATGAGAATGAAGAAATGGTATGATATATTTCAAGTACTTTATCCCAAAAAAGAGTTGGAAGGAAATGTGATGTTACTCCTTTTAGACTAAGCTGTGTGATTGAATTGTTCACTCCACAGAAATGTTACACAGCAAGAGGCAGATGTTACAGGACAAATGTTGCGTGCCTGCTTTTTACCTCAACAGACTGCAGTTTCTCTCAAAAGTTTAAATAAAAATAGAGCTGTTGTATTTTATATATAAAATATTTATTGCTTTTTTAATAATGTGGGAGTATTAATATTAAAATTAAATACAAATATTGCATACAGAGATTTAATGGAAAAATTTCTAAATTTTATTGAGTTAAAAATTCCTTATTCTGGAGAATACTGCTGGTATTGACAATTTTTTTCAAAACTGTGGGCAAAGTGGAAGTAAATACTGAACATTTAAATTTCAAGGATGCTGTTCTGACTGTTCTTCTGATGTGTTATCTAGATACCATGTCACAGCCAAATGTGAATTGAAATAGAGAAAATAAGTGCAAGAGAGACAATTCAAAAAATAAAACAAACAAAAAAGTGTTGCTAATAATGCTACATATGGAAAAGCAAAGATTTAGGAATTAATTTACAATTGTTACTTTGTTTTCACTGAATATGGTCAAACCAAGTTAACTTTTTTGGAGTTTTTTTAATTCACTAGGACATTGCTGTTTCTTCTTAATTATTGTGTACTTATTTCTTATTTTTGTAAAATATATACTTCAGATATATTTTTAAGTCTTGGCTTAATCTGAGGTAATGTCAGTAAAATGTTGTAATATACATTAGTATTGTTATAACACTTTCATTTGTAGTTGTAGAAAGTTGAGAAAATTGTGAAAAAAATTTCTTTTGGAGGTGCTCTTGATATTTATAGATCCTACAGTTGTCATACCATTGTCAAAGATTCAAAATTCACTATGATTTTCATGCTCACAGACAAAACTGGTTTTACCATTCTGCAGAAGTTAGTTAACAGTAAGATAACAGAGGCATGGTTTTCACTAGATTAATGCTTTATTCGGATGCCGGTGCAGAAAGCTAAGGTTATTGGCTGGCTGCATGGTGTGAGATATTGCTAAAATTTGAAACTAATTTGTTTAAATTGCTTAAAGCTTATATAGTTAATCATACAAGTTTAAATTGGCATCTAACAAATATTAAGGAAGAATTCGATCAAGGCTTTTAGATAGTTGTTCATAAGATGTTTTCTGATCCAAGAATGGTTCTCTTATTGAACATTTCCTCTTTTTTAAATGAAAAACTAAAAAGTAAAAGAAGCTATTAAAGAACCGCTCAAGAAATTAAGGGAGAAGCAGGAATCCAAGAAGGAGGAAATCAAAGATGAGGAAGAAAAAAAGAAAGCCAGGAAAGGAAAAGATGCTACTGATCGAAAGGACAAGAAAGCTGTTGATACGAATAAATTAAAGAAAGATTCTGACAAGGCTAAAAGAGACAGAGGAAAGGAAAAGGAAAAAGGCCTAGCTAAAAATGTAAAATCCAAGGAGACTACAAAAAAATCAGCCAGTGAAAAGGATGGTACTATTCAGGTGGGAAAAGACAAAGAAACAAAAAAGATAGTTAAAAACCCATCCAAGGAAGACAAGAAAGAAAAGAAATAAAGAGAGTTCTGGTTCTGCTAATGAGGAACAGACCTCAAGAATGAGAAATTCAGCATATTTATATGAATGTGGTAAATACGGCAATAAGAAGATAAGGTTTTCTGGAAATAAGTGTGAACAAAGGCTATATATAATAATTTTTTGAAAACTGTTAAGCGTGTGCTGGCATTGTAAACACAAAGCAAAAATGTCTGCTGTGAAACTCAAATATGTACATATGTTAATATGCCTGGTTAACAATGTGTATTGAAAATGTCAAACTGATGCCAGTTACTTCAAGCATACTCTTATTCTGTGGGGTTTTTTTCCTTTCTTTGTTTCCTTATATTAAAATGCTATTTTATTGATGTGGGGATGAAAGTGTAATATCGTGTATCAAATGCAAGTTTAAAGCAATATTAAGAGGATTATCTGGACACATGTAGTGGAAACTCACAGGAAGATATTTCTGTTTCACTAAAACAACCAAGAGGAGCATTGATAGAATGTATTGTCATAGGAATTTATCAGATAAATGTAAATTATTCCCTGCTAAACTTTTTTCCCCTAAGTAGACCAAGAAAACTCTTTCATACATGAACACTCAAACCAACTTCAGTGTTACATTTATTTATGAGACTTTAGTGTATATCCAACCAAAACAATGCAACACTTTTGTTTATTGATCCTGTGACAATTCATTCTGCTTTCTTCTTTCCTTTATTTATTTATTTTTTAGCTATCTTTAGGTCTGAAAACTTGATTCATTGTCACTTTTTAGATAACTGTGTCCTGATTTTTCTGAGTTTTTCAAGCCTTCTGGTAATGAATTAGGCCACCACTAATGGGTTTGATTCCAATCACATTTTAAGAAGTGATATGCTACTACTACTACTGTATTCTGGTTGAACTTGATTAGAGAACAGCTTATGTATTTTTGTAACTATTATTTTCTTCAAACACTTTTCAAGTACATGATACTTCTGTAAGCAAGCTCCTGTGTTTGCTCTTATAGCTTCTGTATTTTTAGCACCAAGGAGCGATTTATCCAGCAGTCTTGTAGAATAAACAGAGTTACAAAACATTTCTGCAGAGATATTTCAGTATGTTATTGAATCTATAATTGCTTTCAAGTTTATATGGGAAAGGAATAATTTCTACTTTTACTAGACAAATAATATTGCTTAGTATATTGAAATATTAATTGCACAATAAAATTACACAAGATTCAGAACAAAATTTGAAGTTACAGTTGAAGATTTTATTATTGTTATACTGCAGTATTATTTTAAAGAAAACAAAATTAAGGAGTGAAATTGAGCATGAGCAGCATATGCATGTGGGTGATGGTGTAAGATTAAAGTCCTGAAAGTTGATTCTGTTTGTGGTTTTGCTTAAACTTTGTGTATAACAGTTGTCAATACACTTACTTCAGACTTTTGATACAGCACATACATGTCTGTAAGATGTTTTGATCCCTAGAGGTATAAGATGTGGTAAGAGGATAAAATATAATCTGATAATCTTATTTTCCTTTTTTTTTTTTTTATTAAGAGGAAATTTATGAAAAATAGTTCAAATGAAAGCTGTAAAAAATAGTACAGTAGCTTAAGATTCTAGCTGTGATAATTAACAGAGATGATATACTGAGCTATTTTCTAAATATATATGTGTGAAGAAGAAGGGAAAGTTGTGTGTGTTGTGAACATTATAGTGCTTAGCAAAAAACTTGACAGAATGAAGATCTAATAAATGCACTTGAATAATGAGCATTTTCTCTTAGGTTTCAGTGATGGTAGACATGTTTACTCATCTTTGCTCTGATAAGTGTTAAGATACATATTTGACAGAGGAGCACTCAAATCACATGAACGGTGGCACAGTGGTATACTGCACATCACTTCTTATTTTCTTCCCTAGTCGGACAGAAGTTGTAACTCTGGGAGTGAAATTTCAAATGAGTTGCCTTCCTGATTAATATATTATTGTATCTGTAGCCCTGGTTCTAAACTATCTGGTTCTAAAAAAGTTTGTTTGGTTATTTTGGTTTTTTTCCAAATAACATTTTATTTGAGCAGCACTCCAGGCTATACAGATAGCCACACAATAAAATGAGATTTTTTGCCCCAATGATCTGTTGTGCTGTTGTACATCTCTATGAAAAATTATTGTCATTAAACTTAACATGGCAAGTTACCACATAAGCTCAAAAAATGCACCACACAAGTAAAAACTGAGTGCAAATTTATTAAAAAGATGAGAGAAAATGGTATCTTGAAAAAAGTAAATGACTTACCATATTACATACTCAACAGGATTGAATAGGAATCAGTGATAAACGCATAATAGAAGTGTATAAAAAGCTTGAAAACAAAGTTGAGAAATGTGCAAGCAAAACAAAGAAATATTCTTGCTAGTCCCTTCTTTCCTTTTACACACTCTTAAGTGCTTGTTGGCTGTGAAATATTGATTATCTTTTGAAATACTTAGAATCCATTTATTATTCATGAAACAAAGCAAGTGGTCGTCTGGAATTGGAGATGTGGGTTATTGGAGAACATGAACACTTATTTAAAGAGGTCTATATGTAGGGGAAGTGAATTGTATTTGTGAAAGCAGGGTTGCTGTTTCTATGTTTCCAAATTCTGAAGTGTGAGACAGTGGCTAATATAAGTAACCAGGTTAGTCTCCATATGTAGTTAAAGATAATTGTAAGAGGAAGTAACTTCTTACTCTTGTAGCCATTAATATTACTGCAGCAAAAGATGAATGTAAGTCTTAATATTTTTTAATATTTCAGGGTTATTTTAATGACACAGAAGAAAATTGGTAAAAAAATTTAACTGTAAATTTGGCTTTTTTCTTCTAGCTTCTGGTTTTGACTCCATAGTAGCAGACTTTTAGTTACAGTACTTTCAGATACAGCTTAACTACTTTATGTGATTTAAATAATATAAAAAGGTGTAAGTAGAATTAATTCTGTTATTCCTGTTCCCATTACTTTT
Source organism: Strix aluco (assembly GCF_031877795.1). Lineage (NCBI taxonomy): Eukaryota > Metazoa > Chordata > Aves > Strigiformes > Strigidae > Strix > Strix aluco. The sequence continues at coordinate 40,208,335 of NC_133931.1, forward strand.
ATAGAGTAATGGAATAAATGTTTTCTCACGAGTCAAAATAATAAAATCTCTAGTGTACACAAAGTTGTTTTGAGGCATACTAGACCTAATTGACTGCAGTAGAAATCTAGTAATTATTTTTTTAAAAAAAAACTTTACTGGCTTGAAATATAATACTCATATTGTTCTGGTTAAAGTTACTAAAGATTGTTATCATTACAGGAGTGTTCATTGTAGTGTAGCCTCTGCTTTCCTAAATATTGTTTTTCTCTTGATTTCTGTGCATATAGCTCTTGAGAAACTCGTTTGTTTGGGGCAGTGTGTTAAGAAGGTAGTTTTATCTTAATTGACCTTGGAACTTATACCTAAATATGAACCTAGGAAAAATTATGTAGGACTATAAGAGAATTACATTTGGTAGTGACTTCAGGCGATCCTTATTCCAACATCCTGCTTAAAACAAGGTCATCTCAGAGGTATGACCAGGTTGTGCTGGCTGTTACCCAGCGTGGTCTTTAAAACCTCCAAAGATGGGAATACACAACCTCTCTGTGCAGCCTTTTCCATGGATTTGACTGTCATGATGGGGTGTGGGTGTGGGTGCATGTGTGTATGTGTAAATTTTTCTAATATCTAGTCTGAACCTCTCTTGTTTAAGTCTTTCTTGAATCCTTCATAAGGGGTAGTTGAGAGGAGGATTAGGCTGATACCAGTACATTCTTTCTTAAGGATGTAGTGTCTTAAGATGTGGCATAATCTTTCAAGGCTATGAATTATCTTTATCTACTACCATGGTGTTGATCATTGCTGTTATTGGTTGCTTTCTTTTAATTGTGTTTTGATCTAGAAAAACTCTGTGGTATAGATAATAAGCATGTGACTGGTGAAATTCCACCAGTCATACTTTTTCTGTGGTAATTTAGTTGTCAAAAGAAACTGGAGATTGAGATCACTTTATTCTGAAGAACCTACAGTTCTCTTCATCAGATCTTCTAAGAGTTAACACATGAATTTAAAATACCTGTTCTCATTCTGAGCAGCATGTTGTAAAGTTCAAATTAGTTCTTCATAAAACCTAAAAATGCTGATCACATGAAGCACTTTTTGCCCAAAGAGAAAAACAGTGAGGAAAAACCTGCTGCATGTTTTTCTCCTGGATACTGAATAGATGTTGAGAATAGCATAGTCATTTGTTCGGTCACTTTGAAATAAAGGCAAGTGCTTAAATTTCTGTCCCTTCTTTCCCCTTGTGTGTTTGTCTTCAAAACATTTGTTTACTATCTGAATACACTTTAGTCTTTGTATATATATCACTGTATATCAGGACCACCCTGTAATTGTAATTAAGTGTTTGAATGCATTTTGGAGAGTTTAACATTAGTTAATTTAATTTAGTTTCTTAGTTTATAATTGAATCAGATCAAAAGGAGCATAAAGTTAACTTTATAACTGAAAAATGCAGGCCTTAAAGAAAGATCTGTCCCAGCACAGCCAGCATCACCAGAATCTGAGGAGACCATCCAGCCTGCTGAGAAGTCGTATGTCGAATCAGGTAAGGCCTTCCATAAACCATAGGTGAAACGATGCTTCATTTGAATTATAATTCTATTTCCTCAACATGTAAACTCATTGTGTTATTTCTTTGGGGAGAAAAAGGAATCTTTAATCACTTTTATGTGCTGCTTATCCACTATAGTTTATTTAATGGGAATCACTGTTCATAACTTTTATATAATCACTGATCATGAAAAGTTTATAATTTAAATGTATAGAAGGCACTCTTGTCAGCTTTCATGATTACCACTGGAACCACATCACATCAGAATAACTTTCTGCTGATGTACAGTTGTGGTTTTGATACACATGCAACAGTGTACCCAGTCAGAATAACAGCAGATTTTCCACCTTAAACAAAAACAATGACAAAAAAAAAAAAAAAGGTAAGGAAAAAAAAAAACCACCAGCAACCAACTTTATAAGGTTAATCAAATACTCACTTTTCTACCAAAACCAATACAATACAATAAGTACAGTTTCTGGTGTTGAAAACAATAATTTAAACATTTTAAAAGCCGCATAAGTATTAGTAAAATTTACTAGGTTCGAGAGGAATTCAAGAAAAGATGTTTTTACATGTCAGACTTCAGATACGTGATTTGCATTTTAGTGTTATTCAGAGAATACGTATTTTTTCCTGTTCCTTGAAGAAGCTTATCTTGATGTTTATGTGAACCTAACACAATAAGCCACAAATGTGGGGCATATTGTCAGTAAAATAGAATATAGAATTTGTTTTAAAAGACTTGCATTACTTAAGTTATCATTTATAAAATATATTGTTAAGTTGTTATTTCCTTTTTTTTTCCCCATAACTGATACCATTTTGGATATATATTTGAAAAATGCAGCTATGATTTGGCTTTGTGCTGTTGGGTTTCTCAATTTCAGGACATTTATACGAAGGCAACACTTCATAGAAATCCCTGTTATGTCCTGGTCCGGTGTGTTAGATGACAATCACTTGTCCCTGAACTCGGTTTGTGATTTATTCTGGTATGAGTTGCCAGGGGAAGACCTTGATATTGTAATGTTAGTATGTATTTTCCCTGTTTATAAAGTCAACAAAACACCTCTTCTGCAAGTGACATTTTGTTGTCAAATATGACATGCTAGTGCTGCTGCCTAGATTGTAGGAAAGTAATGGATAAGAGTGTTAGTAAAATAATTATAGAAGAGAGTTCTTGGTTTAAATAGTTATCTGAAGTTATTAATGTTAATGTCACTGAGAAAAAAATATGTGCAGAAGATCCAGTGTAGATAAATTCTTCCATTTCATCTTCAGAATGGTTCTGATGTGATTGATGCAATACTTTCCATATTGAAGAGTAGGCAAAATGAAATTGTTTCTCTTAATTGCACGAGTTGCAGAGGTGCACCAAGTCAAACTCTATGGAACTTTATGGAATGGACTAAGAACTTTATGGAGGCTACTGAAAGCTGCAAGCCTTGAGCTAATGTTTAGACTTTGCCATTTGCACTTACCTTCACTGCAATTTGTAATCCTTTTAGAGCACAAGAATGCTGACATAGAATTGGAAGAGGAATTTCAGTCTGTTCTTCATGAAGCTCTCCATTCCCAGCCTGGTAATACATTAGCACTTAGAAATCACTGAAGAGTAATAATAATACTGCCATAGGCTAGATGAATCTCGGAGTCTGGTTTTGGTATGCACTTAAAGCACTTTTGCCTGCACAAAGCATTCTACTCAGCTAATTTGTCATTTTCAAGAGAATTCAGAAAGTTCAGTCACCAAATCTTAAAACTCTGGTCTCTTACCCAGGGGTGTTTGGCAGCAGTAGCTTAAATCAGCCAGTTGATAAAAACTTTCTCAAAATACTGTGTAGAGTGGAAGAATGGGTAAACAGAGATGGCTTTTACAGTGATTCTCTCCATGAGCAAAGAAGGCACTGGCAAGTCAGTGCGGATACTTTGGGTTTATACTGCTGTAAGGTACAGACAAGTCATCTGGTCCCCCTCCTCATCCCCTTCAGGGACTAGTTGAAAAACGTGAAGGGTATGCTGAAGACTGAGTATTTGCTGATAATAGAATTTACCAAAGAGTATGTATTCTCTAACAATCTGTATTATTGATCAGGAGAGAGACACGAGGATGTAGTTGAAAGTATAAATGACCAGTGGCAAGTGAAGGAAGAAATACCCGGAGAAACTATTGAAGCGCCTACAACAGATGATTTGCTCAGAGAATTAGAGAATGAAATGCCAGAAGCATATGAGACACCAGACTCAGTTCAGAAAGGTATCTGAATGACTAAATATATTTAAAATTAAATTTTGCCAAAAATAAGGATAGACGAAAGGAAATATGTCTCATTAAAAACCTGATTCTTGATTTCTACGTGCAATACTTAGCAAATGTCAACACGGCAAGTATTATTTAGCAGATAAATATTTTTAAAATCAAAATGGGATATTTTAATGCCATGTGTTTTGGAACCCAGGTAATTATATATTTTTGTTTACTTACTGTATATTGGCTTGCAACCAAACAAATTAATCTGTGCTCCAACTATGCATATTTCCCCTCTGTAGAGGGACTTCTATAATATCTGTACGGAGTCTGCTTCTCAACTTTCTAGCTTATTAAACTAAATTTTAACAGTTTATTAGCACAGACTTTTGTAGACAAACTTATTCTCACTCTACTTTCCTCTAATGTGGATCTCTTAAGAGAATGTTATATATGAACTATATTGCAAGTCCTGCTGAGAACATAACATCATATAAAGAAGGTGCTCATAATATTCTGTTATAGGGTGTGCGGTATCATGTATTGAGTTAAAAAGTTTAAAGTGTGTAAATACATGTTTGTTTCTCAGATGCCGATCTTTTGGCAGATGAACTTGAAGTGATAGAGCCTGAACCATATGAAGCTCTAGGTATAATTTTGTTTTTCCAAACTTGGTAATATTGGTTTTCTGCCTACATGTAGCAAATTGTATGAGAAAGCAAAATAGAAAAGGCTAGACTGGTTTAGTAATCCGTAATTTTGAAATTTTTTTTTTCTCCAAACAACTGTTTTTGATTGTCTTCGATGTTTTTACTCTGACTGAGATGACATATTTGCCATTGCAAATGGTTCTTAAAAAGAATGGATGATAGGCATGGAAACTTTGCTTTCATTTGTGCAACAACTTCATTTTTAGTTTTTTATGTGTTTCTGTCTTTGTGTATGATTGGATCTGGATAAGCAAGAGATCTGTGTTTGTACAGTCTTAAGAAAGAGAGAATGAGATATATTGCTTATATTACTATCTTCTTATAGTCTACAATGCTAAGGTCCTTCTAGCCTGTTATTCTTGTCATTAGTCAGAAACTTGTGTTCTCACATAGAACCTGTCACCTTTCAGAAGCATCCAGTTTGTAACCTTCCCTTCAGGACTGATTGTTTCTTTATGGCAGATTATACTATTGGAGAGTGAGTCAGCACCAAGGACTTTGTTCTGAGCTATCCTTGACACTGTCTTTCTGCACACCCTAATTCATCTTTCAGACTTCGTGAAATTTGGCCTGGACTAATCCAATTAGCTTATAGTTATCTTCATATTGTTTGATACTACATACAATGGCATTAGCTCATCTTTCCCATTATGAAGAAACATTAGGTGGATATTACAATTTCCCTGCTATCTGATAAGTATTTTCTTCTAGATGATAATAACGCTTCTTTATAATACAGGCAACCTCATTAGACATTGATTTCTTTTTGGACTAGGCTTCTTACCTTTGGCTCAATGTTAGTTCTGAACTTCATAGTTTTGTTTGATGCCAAATAGGAAAGAAAAATAATTTTATTTGTTTGATACAGCTAAAACTGCTTATTCCTATCTTCTTGGGAGATTACTGCTTTCCAGTTACTGATTTAGAATCCAAGCTGCAATGCTTCCAAAGTAAAAGGATAGTTACTTTACCTTCAATACCATGTGTTGTCAGGTGTATCATACTGAGTATATTAATAACATCACAAAAAATTATAGTGACAGAAGAAAAAAATCCATGTATTTAGCTATGCAATGAAAAGAAGTAAATTGCTCTAAATCTGTGATGCCAGAAGTAAATGTACAGATTTCTCAAGGTGTGATTTCTGGCTCTTATCTTGTCTTCTGTCTTGTCTATCTCTTATCTTGTCTTCTGTAGATCACCACCAGTGGTCCTCCTGCAGCTACTTTAGAACTTTGAGGATAAGGGAAGATTACACTTTTTTTAAATTAATATTAGAAGATCTGTTAAAAAATATTCATGGAGACTAATGGCTCTCATGGATATAGTTTTCATACTGAGGGTATAACAGAGGACTGACAGGTGACCCACCACTAAGAGGTGGCCCAACACCTTCCATTGGATTGCCATGTGTCAGGTTGCACGTGTCTGTAAGGTTTTAATTTGTCAGTTTTCAACTAGGGAGCTACACTTAACAATTGACAAGACACACCGTGGATGCAAGTTAAAATAATTGAGTATTAAAAACACTTCATATTTTTAATTTCAAACTTTATTTTTCGTATTTAATTTACAGTTTCAGATGAATATGTTATGACTGTGGAAGAGACAGTAAGTGATCCAGAAGCACCAGGTTTGTATATTTTAATGAGTTCAGATTATAATATAATCACTTACACTTTTTTAAACGTGCTTCAAAGTAATGCGTCGTGTTGACTAAGTCACAGTTTTATTTTCAAACCATTTTTTGTGTAGTTTCAAATAAGCCTGATTTTTGCAGCTGTGTTACCATTGCAGTTGTGAACACAATACTCCACAAATTCAATCCACAAATACTTACTTAAATATCTTGTTCTGTCCAGAGTCTCTCAGTCTAATCAATGGATTGTCAAAGACCTACTTGTATTCCTAATTTTAAGCCCAGATACAAATATGCATGAATTTATCTTGTGTGACTTAGTGTAGCTCCTGGATGTGTTTTACAATGCAGCTGTCACTTTCAAATCAAACATTGTAGTATTAACTCAGTATGTTTAGTTCTGTTATTCTTGAGCTAAATATGTGATGTTTTTAACTTCTCTTGTGCTATTTAGCTGTTGCATGAAAATTTGATTAGAATATAAAATATGAAATATTTTTATTTAAGGTGACTCTGAGCTAATGCTAGAAGATGCTATTGAACATTACACAGGTACAGTCCAAAGTCTTACTTATTTTTATTGCAGTTTTATTGAATTGTGGCCCCAAACCAAGACAAAAAAAAAACCCCAAAACATTGGAACTTATAGATAGCATTGGTTCCTTAGTAAGTTATTACATCTATATTTTTATTTACATTCTGAAAAAATACAGAGATCTACATGTAATACTTTTCTGTACGTCAGCCAAATGGGCAGAATAATATTTTGTGGGTTACATTTCCAGGAGAATGGATATTTGTATTTTAAATTGCATATAAATGTTTCTGTGAGTAAAAAATAAATTGAATTTGCCAGAGACGTTGAAGTTAGTGTGGTAAGTATCAGAAAAAAAGTAGTAAAATCTTTCTTTTTTGAAAGCAAGCAAGCTATAACAAGGGGATTCCAAAATTCCACTGTAGAAGTCTGCTGTATATAGAAATGATTTATGAGTATTTCAATTCTGAATTGTAGGTAATTTGTAGATTATTTCATGAACTGTATAATAAAAGCCTATTGATAGTGCTTTATCTTTTTAAAGTCTATCTTGTGATGCCAGAAAATGATTCGGTTCTTTTCACAGGATCTTTTAGAAATCTTCACCTTTGTTGAATTCTTACTAACTTTAATACAGTATAAAATACTATAGTTTAGAATATCTCTTTTGTCCTGAATAAACTTGACACTGTGTTATTTGTGTGTATTTATTGCCTCAAAATTCTATGAATTTTCATATTGATTTTTTTTTTTCTTTAAACAGAGAATGGAGTGCCTGAGGATGATAATGAAGACCATGGTATGACAACTGCTGTATTTAGTAAAATGACAGTACCAAAGTCTTTCGTTAATATGAAAGTGAAATTACTTTGTCTTAAAATTTTCTATGCTGTCACATTACTTTGCAAGTTCTCAATTAAGGGGTTTGTTTTTATTGTTTAACCCCATATGTATGTAACCAATCAACAGTCCTTAACACTGGAGCAAGTGTAGAATATGCATCTAGGTTATTTTATTACCTTGACATTAGCTCCAAAACTGCAGTTCACATCCACAAGAAGATTCACTTTAAAGCTTCAGATGCAAATGTCTGAGAAATGAGCAGATGTAGAAGCTTCTCTTTTCTAGAGTCAGTGTGTCTTCTCCATCTCTATCAGATGTGTTTCCCCCCTTCTGGCAGACTCTCTGATGTAATATTTTCTCCAATCCTGGTGCTTTCTAGAATTCTCAGAAAGCTGAGAGGGCAGTGCCAAGATGATTGTTGGCCAGAGCAGTTGAGTTTCTTTTCCAACTCTTGCTTTGTAAGACTTGGTTCTTAACTCAGATCAGCAACCAGCTCTAATAAGATTGCAGTTCCTGTAATCACTTCTACCTTGCCCTGTTGTCGTGGTTTGAACTTGATTGGCAGCCAAACACTATGCAGCCGCTCGCTCACCCTCCCCCTGCCTGGGGGATGACGAAGACAATTGGAGGGATAAATGGAGACTTGTAGTTTGAGATAAAAACAGTTTAGTAATTGTAATAAAATAAACCAACAACAATAATTGAAGGTACAAATGGGTAATGCACAATGCGATTGCTCACCACCCACTGACTGATACCCAGCCTGTTCCCGACTAGTGATCCCGAAATACCAATATCCTGCAATTGCAATCCTGGCAATGAGACAGAACCCCCTCTTTCATGGCCACCCCTTCTTTATATACTGAGCATGACATTACATGATATGGAATATTTAATTGGCTAATTTAGGTCCAGTGCTCTGACCGTGCTCCCTCCTGGCCTCTTGTACACCTGCGCACGGGCAGGACATGAGTTGGAAAGTCCTTGACCTCTTAGCAACAGCTGAAAACATCAGTGTATTATCAGCATTCTTCTCATACCAAATCCAAAACATAGCACTATTCTAGCTACTAAGAAGAAAAATTAACTATATCCCAGCTGAAACCAGGACGATGGTGTTGGGAGAAACTGAAGGCCTGTGGTAAGCTGCACCCACTTTGTCTAGCGTATTGAAAGGAGGAACCATTTCTTCATACCTTCTGCAGTTATTGCTAGTGCTAAAAATTCTTCAGTTGAAATGAGTGCATGTGCCCACAGTGAAGTATATAAATGGATTGATGTAATTACATGATGAAGAGTTTTATACAGTTTGTAGCAGTGAAACTAGAAAAAAAGGCAAGTTTGAGATTTTTCATCAAAAGTTAAAAGTTCTGGATTTTTTTTTAAGACTATGCTGTAAGAACTCTTTTTTTAAAAAAGATGGATGGGGAGCCAAGTGACTGTTAGTGCCTTTTAAGAGAAAACAATAGTATAAAGATTTATTTTTTTTAAATCTTATGTAAATAATCTTTTTCTGATGTGGGCTAGTGCCTATTAAGATAATGAAATTATCCAAAACACTGGATGAACATTGAACTTTATTTCTAAAATTCACAGTAAATGTATATTGAAAATTTAGACAATTAATGGATAGCATTTTGTCTGTTTTCAGACATTACCTGAAGTAATAAATATTCTTAACCTATTTCTTCTTCAGAGTTACAAAAATTAAACTGGCTCTTTTCTCAAAGATTAGGAATGTAGGTGAATTATTATAATTGTACAGAATGATAGCTTTCTTGTTGTCATCGTAGTTTTCAGTATTTCATCTGTGTAGAGAGAAATGCTTGAAATTTCAGCATTATGTTCAATTTGGTATTTGGTTTATGTCTGGAATTTCTAATACAAGCTCCAGTAAAGGTTCACATATCTATTCAGGCCCCAAAACTGGAGGAACTCTTTGAGAGTTTTGCATTTATCAGTAAAGAAATGAACTGGATGCTTAACCAAATTTTTAGGGTACTTTGTGCATAGGAACCATCCAGGAACTTTATTTTTCTTTCCTTTCAGAACCAAAACATGAAAAGCAGACTGAGACTGAAGATACAGGTATATACATATATATATGTATGTATATGTGTGTGTGTGTGTATGTGTGTGGGGTGTATGTATACTCCCACACACATCACCCCATGTATATATATTTATATATATGGAACATATTAGAAAATCTTTGTTTTGTATGTAATTAAAGTAGAAATGCCTGTAAATAAATGTTATTTGGAATATAAATGCTTTTCAAAATCAGAGAAATGTTTTGGAAAATTTAGTATAAAAATAATTAATCCTGCTATTTAAATACACTGAAATATGTAATCTGTGTGATCTTCAATCATGATATATTGCCAATTATGGCAAAAGTGAGTTACAGTCTGTGTAGTTATGAAGTTAGTTTTTTGACTATGAACTGGGACACCTTTTAATTATACCATCCTCAAGGATTCATCTTTAAGGTCTCAAGTCACCTGGGGTCTCAAGTGACAGAAAGTGGGACATATGAGGCTTTTTGTGGACATTTGGAAGACAGTAGTTCAGCATAGACACTCAGTTTTGCTGCCCGCTGTGAGCCTTACTCATAACCTTCTACCCAGTGCTTAAGATCGTTCAAAATTTACAGGCTGTTTATACTAGTTTGGTTTTGATGCTTACTTTTTGCTAGCGTCTTTGTCTAGTTAGCAGAAGCAGTTAAAAAATTATTTGTTTGCAGTCTTCTCTCTGGGTCCCATATACTTTTGTTGTCTTGGAATACCAGCTCTTTTGAGAGTCAACTGAGACAGCAGATTGAAAAATGCACAATTATTTAGTTTAGAATGAAGTCAAGAAATTCTCTAGTGTAAATAAATTGTAAGTATCTCTTTTGTCACATTTGCGATCATAAGCTTAAGAGGACAGTCAAATGAGTTAAAAGGTGCTATATTGAAAGAAAATAAAAATAATTTAATCTTCTGTGGAATCCATAATTTAAGTTGAACTTGCTCATTGTGCTCAGGAATGGGAGTAGGACCCACCAAGGCATTGCACATTTATCCAAACAAAAAGACTTTTAAAGTAGAAGTTTGTAGGGTTTTTTGGTTTGTTTTTTAATGTGTGTAGCAGATGGAGTCAATGCTGCAAAAGGTGAAAGTGGGGATACTGATTATGCTTAGAAAGTTTAAGGAGTGTTTTTAAAATTTCAGTTTTTAAAGTTACTGGGTCTTAATCCAAACAACATCTGTTCAAAAGGTGCAATTTTGAAATATTTACCTAATGAATACAGCAACTCTTTAGTGAAACAGGGAAAGAAAATTTAAGAAGTAATTTCTTATTTCCCTCAAATTCATCAAATTTCCTGTTTGTTCACAGTTAAACATGGTGTGCTAGCTGTATTCTTCTGTGTTGTATGTAAGTTTCATCAGTTGAGGGCTTGACTTCATTATTGCTCTGAATTTAATGTTTTCTTAGCTGGTGAGGACCTGGAGGAGGTGAATGAAGCCACGGAGCCAGGTATATATTTTGTAATTGTGACCTTAAAGTGGTTTGATGAAATATATGCATTTTGAAATCCAATGTTAAAAAACAACAACCGCTGATTATATACGTTTTATACTTTCTCTTATAGATGAAATTATTGAAGATACTGATAAAGAGCTTTCAGGTATGAGTTTTTATAGTTTGTGAAAGAAAACATTTTTTCTTCCATTTTTATTTGTTAATATAATTAAAAAACAAAAATTGAAGCAGAGAAATGTGCTATATAGAATCATAGAACAGTTTAGCTTTAAAGATCATCTGGTCCAACCCCTACACCTTCCACTAGATCAGGTTGCTCAAAGCCCCATCCAGCCTGACTTTGAACACTTTCAGGGATGGGGCATCCACAACTTCTCTGGGCAACCTGTGCCAGTGTCTCACCACCCTCACAGTGAAGAACTTCTTCCTTATATCCAAGGGCTGCTCTCAAGCTCTTCATCCCCCAGTCTGTACTGATACTGGAGATTGTCCTGACCCAGGTGCAGGACCTTACATTTGGCCTTGTTGAACTTCATGACATCTTATGAAGTACTGACGAGCTTCAATTTGAGGAATGGATTATGTTAATGTCTCGCATTACTACTAAAAAAGATTCAGTTGTAAATTTTTGTTTCTTGTGCTGGTGTCAGAGAATTTTAAATGACTACTGGGTCAAATGTAATTCAAAGACTTGCTCTGAGAAGGTAAAAATATAATTAAGCAAGATTTTTTTCCAGACATGACATGACATGTGTATAGGATTTGAGGCTATATTTATTTAGGTTTTCTATTTGAAAAATGTGTTCTAATATAATTAAATGGGGAAAAAAACATTATTGTTTTACACAAATAACAATTGTAAACAAAATCACTTTTAGGGGGTGTAATAGCACTGGAAGTCAGTAACAAAGAGGAGCTAAACTTTTGGACATGAAATATATTCAGTACCTTTTTTCTACTCTTAAGTTAACTTGGTTGTTCGGCAGTTTGTCTTCCTTTTTGTTTGATACTAACTTGATTGGGTGGCTGATGGGGAATAAAAACAAAATTGTGAACATACTGTGTGTAACTTTCAACACTTATTTTCTTTGTTACAGTAGAAAGTAAGCATACAGAAGATGTGGCCACTGAACCAGAGCAATCAGGTTTGTATATTATCTTTTGCATAAGTTTGCTACTTTAAAAAAAAAATCAAAAAATGAGAATGATATATGTCATAGAATAGAATTCTATACTGAAAAAAAAAAAAACCCAACATTCATAACTTTTTCTGCAGCTTTTTTCTTACAAGGATAAACAACTGTGTCGTTTGATTCTTGAGGTTTTAATGACAATATTTTAGTAGCTTACAGAGTACTCTTCAGTTTAGAAGCTGAGAGTGCTCCCAGTTCAGAAAAACTTACAGCAATAAAAATGGCCATATTAGGTCATGGGAAGCTAGTCAGTAGTGCATACTCAAGAAAGAGAGTATATGTAAAAAGAAAGAAAATAAAGTGGAATGTCTCCCCAGCTTTGAGTATTTTACCTATGGGCTTTCCAACTCAGAGAATTTATTTCCCTCTCTTTGATTCTGTTTACCGTCTGCAGCCAGCATCCTGGCTATTCTCAGTTCTTTTCTGGTGAGGCTGACTCCCTCCATGCACATACCTCTCTATTCATGCAACCTTCATTCTATAGCACTTGCTATTACCTTCAGTAATAGCACTTGGTCCCATGTGACATGTCTAATTTAAACATACATATGAAATTAAAAAGAACTGAATTTTGAAGTAAAATATTTCACAATTACAACTGAGAACATAGTAAGTATATGAATGTTTTCTAAGCCCAAGCTGTAGTAGCATGTGAAACTGTGGGAGATTTGTGCTTTGGCTAGTACAATTTCAGAATTTTTAAGTATCATTTTTGAAACTATACAATCCTGCAGTTTATTCATTGGCCTACTAAAGTACTAATACTTCCACTGGAAAAATTCAGCTGAGGAAAATTTGCATCTTACTTCTGCAAAAGTAGTATTACAGAGCACTGTTGATAGGTCACTCTTTTGAGCATAAGGGAAAAATATTCACCTTTTTGTAAATGTTTAGAGAACTGTCCAGTTTGAATTGTTTGTACAATTTTGACTTGCATAAATGCCTGTTCAAGATGAGGATTATTCAAATTATGATTTAGTGTGTAAGTTAATCTTAAATGTTTGTTTTTTTTCCCAAAAAAAGAAGCTATAGCTACATGGAAAGTTTGCAAACAAATTACTTTGTGAAAAGGAGTGAAGGGATATCATTATTGTCATTTAAAGTTACTTCCTGTTTTTTAAGAAATAGTTTTTGTCTTGTGCTGGATAAATGCTAGTAATAATTACTGGGTTATATAGAAGCAGTCCAAATAAAACTGAACAGTTTTAATTTACAACTTTGATTTTAATTATTTGAGACAGACCTAGAAAATTTTGCTGTTAAGGGAAATATAAAATTTCAGGGCTCAAAATATGTGCATGCTTCCTTTCTAGAGTAACTGATCATGTGTGGTGATACTGTCACTTCTCTGTGTATCAGTCAGATCTATTGGAGTCCGACTGTGACGCACTCTTTGGGCACTGATCTGGAAGCAGGACTATTTTGTCATGCCATCACATTTTTCTTGACATAACTGATTTTAAGAACAAGAGCACTTCCAGCTCTTCCATCTGTTGCCTGACAGTAGTCAACACAGAGTTTACCAAAACCATTTCTTCTAAATTTGAAGATTGCATATTGTTACCTTTAATCTGCTTTTTGGAGTTAATTGTTACAAGTTGCTAGTTTGTTCTTTGTAACAAAGTAGTTGTATTGAGTGAAACACTGGGTTGTATCTCTGTGCAGTAAATCACAGAACCTGCAATCCAGGAGCCTGGAGAGCTGTATTATTGTTTTGTTCTCATTAACCTGAGCACCTTTGTGGGTTAGTTAATCTTTGCAATATGCACAAGCTCTTACGTGGTGTGGTGCCCAGGTAGTTCTGTGGGGTTTTGGTTTTCCTTGCAGGAAAGGAAACTTGGTTCTTGGGCATACCAAAAGCATCCAGAGAAGTGAAAAAACATGGGAGGTCTTTGTGGTTGCCCAGTACAGATTGGAGGCATGGTTTAGTTCATGTTTTAATTTACATGTTGAACCTTAACTGAGGTGGTTTGAAATACTCACATCAATACATAACTGTTGTCTGTGACGTCTTTCTGACCTGTTTATCATAACAGCCACATGGTGTGTTGAAATGTTTGAAGCCACAGGTGTTCATTAATAGATGCCTTATCTAAAAATGTTTTGTTTCATAATGAATATGAAATTTTTTTTAACCAAAGCTTGTAATCAAAGTAGGAAAAAGCAGTAGTTACCTTTGACAGCATAGGCAAGAAGTTCAGCAAAGGTAGTGTTCAGTTGGATTGTTGTGCTTTAAGTTGGAACTGCAGAACAAGAAAAGATGTTTTCTCTTAGAAAATGTAGCTGCTTAGAGTTAAAATAACAAAAAGGCCCTTACAGAACTACTGCAAAATTTCAACAGTAGATAATTCCACTGCACAGTGTCAGTTGTATTGATATGAGGATATTGAGATGATCTCTTGACTTACATACAGTATTTTAAAGCTAAATTCGGAATCCAAGTACCAACTTGAAATCTTTTGGTTTTGTGGACCATATTTCTGTTACTTTTTGTGCTGTAATTAATGTATCTATCTTGCAGCAGTAAATTAATTTCCTACCTTCACAAAAAAAAAAAATCTTGTGTATTGTACAGTTGTGGATGTTTTCCGAATATTTTGTTTAGAATCATAGAATCATTTAGGTTGGAAAAGACATCATCCAGTCCAACTGTAAAACCAACACTGCCAAGTCTGCCACTAAAACATGTCCCTAAGCATGTCTAACATCTTTTAAATACCTCCAGGGATGGTGACACAACCACTTCCCTGGGCAGCCTGTTCCAATGCTTAACAACCCTTTCGATGCAGAAATTTTTCCTAATATCCAGTCTAAACCTCCCCTGGTACAACTTGAGGCTGTTTCCTCTTGTCCTATCATTTGCTACATGAGAAAAGAGACTGACACTTACCCCGCTACAACCTCCTTTCAGGTAGTTGTAGAGAGCAGTAAGGTTTCCCCTGACCCTCCTTTTCCGCAGACTAAACAACCCCAGTTCCCTCAGCTGCTCCTCATAAGACTTGTGCTCTAGACCCTTCACCAGCTTCGTTGCCCTTCTCTGGACACGCTCCAGGACCTCAATGTCTTTCTTGTGGTGAGGGATAGTGAACACAGGTGAGGTCTCACCAATGCCAAGTACAAAGGGACAATCGCTTCTTTAGCTGCAGGTGGACTTTCAAATAAGATGGTGGAATTGAACCTAGTTGTCCACTCTCATTTTATTGTGATATGAAGAGAGTTCATACTGTTTTTAAACACTGTTAGAATAAAACAAGTTATATTTTATTGAAATAGTATTTATTTTTGATCCTTTCAAAAGGTTTTTTAGATTTATTGTTTTTAACTTCAGTTGTTTTCAAAACTAGTGCAACACACTTCTTAAATCATGAGATTAGGGTATGTTAGGTATGTTAGCTGACAAGGGCTTGTTAGCTCTATCCAGGTATATCTTGTGGAAATAATAATAGCAGCACTGGAAGGAGCAAATATTTTCTTTTTCCCTTCATGGGGAAAAAAGTGAGAGAATCAATCAAAAATTATTTATTCAGTTATTAAGCACACGAGTAACTATTAGAAGTGGTACCATGTATATGATTCTTCCTTTAGGAAGTAGAAAAGGAAAATAAATTGATCAGCACAAAATCTGCAACAGTGTACTCAAGAACCTTCAGTAATTTGCGTAGTTATGTGGAAACCACTCTGAAGGCAGAAGAACTATTGTTTATCAGTTTTGGTAAAAAGCTGATTGTGTCAGCACCTAAAGTAGAATTCACATTGCGTCTCTGAAAATTGAGAAAAGAAATGGGACATAAATAAACTACTGACCAGGAATAAACATTATTAAACACTATTAAGTATTTTTACCTGCCTTTTTTGGATGTGAAAATTTCAGTTTGAAGGCAACACTATTCTCACATTTTCCAAGGATTTTATTTTATTTAATTTGCGGTAGAGGATTCAGTATGGGAGGTTTTTGTTGTCGGAAGTCTTTTCTCCTTTGTTCATGCGATTTCATTTCATCAGGCATTCAAAGCTAGTATTTCCTGTTATTTCAGCAATAATAATATTAAAGTTCATTGTACTAGAGACTCAAGAATTCTCTTCTGAATGAAGAACACCTATGTGTTCTCATGTGCACTCTTTACATATATAAAAGATTTATCTATGTAATAAACATAACTTCAGTTATTGTAAAAGATACTCAGAAATGTCACTATAGAGTCCTTATTCTCAGGTAGTATAAATTCATGCAACTTCATTTAAAGCATGGTATTGGTTTGTAATAAGGTTAGGAGTAGTTGTTTGACTTTTATCTGAAACATAGGTACTTACTTGTTTTGGAAAGAAAACAAGAGACAGTTCAGAGGATTAATTTAGTTGTCAGGAACGTTCTCATACAACCAGTGAAGAAATCAGGTGTCGGATTTGAATATGCTGGAGTGCAAGTCAAAAGTTTTTTGCTACCTTAAGGGCATATCACAAAACAAATAGCAGTAGGCAACTGCATCTTTAGGTATCTGTATGTACTGTTTTCCAATTCTCCACATTTACTTCTAAAACTATTACCAATGTTACTTTCCAGCAGTAAGTTATTTTAACTACAGTTGTAGGCTGTGTTTCTGTAAACTAATGCACTTGAGTGGTATGATAGGCCAGCTTGAAATATTACTGATGTAGGATGTTTGGCTAACCCTGTTTTACACATAAATTGCAGTGATTGTGGTTGAGTGATGCTTGTTGGAGACGTATTTTAAGGGAGACATTACAGTTTTTTGGGATACATTTACTCTTTGTATTTGAATTTTGATCCCTCTTGTATATGTTCAGATTTAAAATATTTAAGCGTTGTTTCCCCTTCCCTCCCTTTCATCTTGTATCCTTGACATTTTTATAACCCTGCATTTATTTTACCAACTGCTGAAATCCCTTATGTTTAGAGAGGTTTCCACTTTACAACTTCGACCCTTCCTGATTCCCTGGCTCCTCTTTTCCAACTGTATGTGTCCTTGACTTTTTTTTTAAAAAAAAAAAAGATAAATTTGTTTTAATGTATTTGTGACATGGCCTAGATTTCCTTTACAAGGTAAATGAAGTGCCATATGATGAGAAAAAAAAATGCTGCTTAGATAAATATTTAAAAGTTTACATTTCCCACCTTATACAGCAACTTTGTGTATATTCACTATGATAGCTCCTAGAAATTATAGCTTTCTCAAATTAACTAGTGTTATACAAAGTTGCATTTTTTAGCATTTAAGATTTTTTTTTTGTTTTGTTTTAGAGTAAGTTGTGTTTTGGTTGGTCCTTTAATATAGATTTCCCCTTATTTTTTCAGATACTTAGAGCTTCAAAAGAAAAGTCCCTACATCAGGAGGACCAGCCCTAACCATACGCTACAAAAGGGGAGCAGATGCTTGTAATAGATCTTATGATGTAATTACCAAGCAGTTCAGGGTTTGGGGAACAAACACTAAGATATTGTAAATGGGTTGTAGCCAACTGTCATTTTAGTAAGCTTTTTTAACACTTGGATGTTTAATTTACATTCTTGTCTGATTTTTTTTTCTTGGTCAAGTTTAGTGAATTCATTATTTTTCTTCTGTGTTTGTGACAGAGTTGCAACTTTGAGCTGCATTTCATATGTGCTGTTCAAGCAATTGTTAATCTATTTATAACGTAGCAGCAAGTACATTTTTTCAGATTTTAATATATATCTTTTGTTGTGGATTCATACAGTATGTACAGAGCAGTTTGGTCAAATGAAACATATAATATTATGAATTTTTAAATGTTTTATAACTGCTGATACAGCATACAGCCTAACTGCATTTTATCGAAAACACTAATCAGGCGCACACTATGCTGTGAAGTTTGACTTATATCTCTTTGCACTGATGTTATGTCAACAGTTACACTACATAAATTTCAGGTGATTTTTAAAATAATCTAACAAGATACAAAATGTATGTTTAATTCATATTAATAAAAGGGCAGATTACTAAATTACTTTTTTCAGAAACCCTTTAGGTGTGAATTAGAACTCTTTATTTATGCACATTTGGGGTTTTTTAAAGCAAAAAAGCCTAGAAACTACATAATAGCCTGGCAGGGAGTCAGTGTAGATTGCAGCAAAGCTGAGTTGCCAGAATCAGGTAGAGCTCAGTAGAATTCTTCTGGTTTGCCTACCAATATAACGATCTCAAAGCTGGGTTTAGTAAGCTTTATATTAAGTGAATTATTTAAAATAAGTCAAATTTGCGTAAATCCTTGACTTGTAAATTTTATTTTCAATTTAATTTTTTTTAAAAAAACCCCAAACTTTAAAAATTCAATCTTAAGAAAAAAAGGATATCAAAATTTAAGACCTGTGATCGTAAACGCTCTTGTAAATGGTACGTCTGAAATTTAAACTTCGAGTGATTTAGAATTTTAGTATAACAGGTGTACTTTTTACCTGTTCTGTGCTGCTGTTCCACAATTATGAAGACATATTTTATTCTTCAGCATTTTGCGTGTGTTCCTTTTTGGCTCAGGAATAATTTCTGTGATTTTAGGAAGTTGCCAAGCCTGATATGGGAGCTTAGAAGAAATACAATAAGATAAGTTTTTAAGAAGAAAAATCAATTTGGTAACCCTAACAATGGTTACCTTTTGTTTGACAGGGAGATGTTAAATTTCTGTGACACTGTTTTGAAGTCAGGTTTTTAGTTGCTTACATTTATAGTGAAAAGGGCATCATATATGCTTGCCTTTTTTTGTTTGGGATTTCAGTAAGACTCCATGTAAGTGAGTGTTACATCTGATGAACAAACACAGATGTCCCAAAGTGATTTCTTCAGACTTTTCAGGAAAGCAATAATACTCTTAGACTGTGATGCAGTTTGGGATGGGATGTACTAGTAAAATTACCTGTGATTGTGAATTGCAGAGCAATAATTTTTACAAAGCCATATTTTATGAGGAAGCTTGGGAATAATTTTAGAGTGGTGAATGGAGAACTTTTTATATAACAGTGGCAGCCTATTCCTAGAATTGTGGGACTGTGAGAGTGTATTATGCTGTGATCAAATTTTAAGTATTTTGTACCTGGGTATGTGATTCTATGTGCTTCATGTTTACAGAAATATGCCAAGCTGAGCAAGGTCAAGCAGACTATTAAAAAATGTATATTTAATCTGTTTTAATGTTTGGCTGCAATAAAACACAGAAGAATATCTTTGTCTTTCTAGTCTCATTATTTCCCAAATGTGGTAGATATTAACTATGGGGATAAATATTTCTCTCAGCCACTAATTAGTGTTATTATTTTTCAAAGTAATAATTTTTAATATATAAAATATATATTTGAAAGTATTTACAAGGAGGAAGAAATCTAGCAAGCAGAAGTAATTTTTATTTCTGGATGGTATTATGTGAAGGAAATGGGCATTACATTAAGGTCTGTGTCTTCTGAAGTTGTGTATTATAGAAATATAATTGGAGTATTGTGTAATTGGAGTATTAGCTATTCTGCAATCAGTTTGGCCTGAATTTTGCCCATGATACTTAACTTCTATTCGTAATATAAAATGGATGAGATATGACTCTTTAACAAACGTGAGGCAAGTATGATATTTACCTTTCACAGAGAAATAGTCTAGTTCATGGTCTGTAGTTTAAATCAGAAATCTAACAAGGTTGTTGTGTCTGTACAGTTCTCTGTTTGAAAACAAAAATCTTCCTTGACCCTTCAGTTTTCAAACACCTCCAAATTTTTATGATGTTATATTGCTGAATAAAGAACTGTAGTTTAAGAAAAAGTCAAAAAGATTACACTTTCTTTGTATTTTCACATTGCTATGTTGCTTCTTGCTAACTCCATAATTCTATGAAATCTTGGGTTCAGTTGGTTTTTTTTGGAAATCGCAGGAAGAAATACCAGTAAGGAAAGCAAAACTTAAATAAGAGTGGGATACTAAAGTTTTATGTTATTACTGAAAATTTACTACAATTTTAAGTGACTTTTTCACATTCTGAATAATTCAAAAGGTGTAATATCATGGCACCTCTTTCTAAGAAGTAAAGAAAATGGGTAAGATTGGATATAGGAAAGATACTGAAACATGTCGTGTTTTTACTGAATATCATTGTGTAATTGTATGTGTTTCAAAAATTATGTAAATAGCAAATTGTATTGTACATTTATAGTGTTGATTTGGATTCATGTCAAATCTACAAGGTTTGAAACAAATTTTGAGTTGTGATTTGGGTCATTGTCACATGCATTCACAAATATTTACACACATTGTAATATGAAAAATAATTTTTTTCTTTATAGTAGAAACCTTCTTGGGAATACCTGGTGCATACATTACATGGTGATGGCAGTCCTAGCCTGTAGAGATAGATCAAAACAGTTTTGTCTGTGATTTTGATCTAGATTTGTTTTGCTGGAAATAGAGAAATTGAGTAAAGGATGAGAGTGGTTTGAAGAGCTAAGACATTTACTTTCTGTTTGAGCTACAATTGGTTTAAGTTGATGACAAAATAGTCTCAAGATTTACGATTGTATCCTTGTCTTTGAGACAGGACATTTTTAAACCTTTATCAGAAATAGCTTAATTAAAACCATTTGTACCATCAAAGTAATCTAGGGATCAGTGTGGAGGGAACAAAGCATTATGTGCTGAATATGATGCTGAAGTCAATTCTTAGTTAAGTATGGTGAGAGCTGAGAGAAAAAAGATCTTCAGAGCTAACAAGATCAAGTTGTGATGAATTTCAAAAGCAGCTACATAGAAGGAGAAGCTGGAGTATTTAAAGATCATTGGAGAGGCTGCGGTGAAATCAATGGCAGCTAATTTAGCAGAATACAGGTTGAAAAAAGTCTGAGAGAGAGTTACATAATTGATCCTAGTGCATTAATGGGTATAGAGATCTGTAGGTTGTATGTTGTGTGAGCCTCAGTAATAAAGAAATGTGAAGCTGGACAAGAAATGGGAGATAGGAGCAGGCTTTAGAGTGATGAGTTCATAGCTTGTTCTTCCTGTGATGGAAAAGAAGTTGCAGAAATAACATGAATGTTCAAGATGTGTGGAAGGGGATCACTGAGTGACCTAGAGAGAGTTAAGAGAGAAGAGGTCATGTGAGATTATCAGTGTTGCTGATAAGGGAAAAGATACAGGGGAAAATGGGTGGCTAAATAGCATGCTGTATCATGGTTCACTATCCTCTAAAGAGTTGTTCATGTGCTTTGAGTTGGTAAATATAATAGAAATATGACTATATAAACTATTCTGTGTCTCACCTGGAACTATGTTACTGCTCTTTTTAAAATACGATATTTCTGATGACATACACATGGACATCACTGGTTTTTTTATTGTGGTGTGTCCAAAAAAATAACAACAAAAAAGCTAGTATTTTAACAAGTACTGGACAGCACTTTCATTAATATACTGTTATGGTAATAATATTCCTTCTCCAAGTTATCCCATAGTACGTAACTGACTCTATCAATCTTTTTTGTAATTTCTTTCAATTTAATAGACAATCTGTTTTTTGTGACATAATTGAAGAGGTGAATGACTTTCAATGTGACCATATTTATTTAATTTACCATACCATAATCAAGTTAATACTCATTCTTCCTTGTGCTGAATATAAAAGTCATGTCCACATGTTCAGTAGTAGCAGTTGTCAGCTTGTAGTAAAGGGTGAAATTAGAATGTGAAATGGTTTGATTTCATGTGTGCGCATAACCCAGTTTCTTCATGAAAAAAGATGGTTTTCAACATTTTTACATGGTGTATTTCATTCACAATATAATGCTTCTGAGCAGTCGGTTTAAAAAACTGTGAAGATTGAGTATTCTGACAAGATGTCTCTAACTGACTTGGAAATTAAAGAAAATGTTTTTTCTATGTATAAGAATACCTCAAAATGAAAGAGTGTATGTTAGAAAAGAAAATAACTACAAAGCTACCTGACCTCTGTTTTAGTATTCTCTATTAAGTTTATTGGGAGGAAATATTGGAAGTTTATTGGGATGAAACTGTAAACAGAATAATAATATTAGAATTGTGAGATAAGATGCTTTAAACGTTGCAGAGTAGCGCAAGATCAAAAAGTGTTTAGAGAGGAGAAAAAGAGGAGAGGACAAGCCTGCCTCCATATGTACCACCTTCATGATATACACATACATGCTTTTGGTACAGTATATAGTCGGTCTTTCATTACAGATTGTCTTGTGCTTAGTCAACATTTACCTGTGCATTCCAATGTTTTCAAAACACCTGGGTTAAATTATTTTAAAAGTTGAAGTAAGACAAAAGCTTCCAAGTCCCCAAGTCACTTCTGAAAATGAGACCTAGGTTCCAGGTTGATTTTCATGTTTTTTACATTTTAATGAAAAAAATATATATATTAAGCTAGTGTTCCCAAGAGTTTTTAATCAGTGAACAGGTTTTTTTCTTGCAAAATAGCTTGCACTGTGTGTATTACCAACGTCTACCGAATATCTCAAGGGGAAAATTTATGAAGTATTTTGTGACAGAAGCAATAATCAATACTTGAAGCATCTGCAGAGAAAGACCCTATATGTAACTATATAGTTCAGACAGTAGTCTGTGGTTACTTCAAAAAATAAAAATGAAACAAAAAGTCCTGTTAGACCAATTATATTTTGAGTATAAGCTGTAATTTTCTTGTATCTGTTTTTTATCATAAACTGTTAACAAAAATTTATTTCAATTAAATTATATTTTTAATATTCTAGGGAAAAGTGAAAAAGCAACTGAACAAGACAAAACCGAAAAAGGTAAGTCTGAAAGTAACGTTCTGTTCTGAAATTCAGAAGCATTCTTTCTGGGAGAACTGGTTTAAATCAGATTAAATAGTAATGAAGCTTAGCTCCTGTACAGTTTATGTAGATAAACTGGAGTTGAATAAACATCCAGAGTGCATCTGCTTTTGTAAGTAAACACACAGTCGTTTCCAAAGCTGACATCAATGTGTTCCCCTCTTACATGGTCACAGGCTGCTGTTAAAAACTTGTGCTGTTTCAGGAGTAAAATGTTCAGTGTTGTACTCCTAGTTTAGGACTCCAGAGGTCACAGCTTCACCAGGCTCCTCCAGCATCTGTGGGTGAGAGGCAACCTGGGCTGCCTGGCCCCAAGAGCCGGGTTCAGCACTGCCTGCTGGGCTAAGCTTGGGGAGACAGGTGACACTAAAATCCACCCTTGTCAGCTCCGTGTTTACACAGTAAGGGTTTCTGTCTGGCTTAGTTTAGGTAGAAACATGCAGAGGCAGGTTTGGTGGAAAAGTAGTGAGGTTTTGCTAAGAGCACTGTTGAATCTGTTCTCCCTGCCATGACATTGGTGCTGGCCCTGTGCATTCCCTGTCACCGCATGAAGCTTGCACAACCTCCCTCCCTCCCTCCTTCATTGGGATCAAGGTTTGTATCTGACCCTGGTACAGCCCTACAGCTGGCAAGACACAGAAACCTCAGGGCCTGTGCCTGCATTCTGTTCATGTGGGTATGGCCTACAGACTAGTGCCTGACCTAAGTATCTCCAGCATTACTAGATGAAGGAAAAGGGGTTCAGTGACTCTACTGGTGTCTACTGCTTCTTTTTCATTCTCTGTTTCCATTTACCTATGTGGCTGTTATTTCATATTTGAGTACTTAGCAATGCTACTTTTTTTATCTTTTTGTAAGATTTATTGGGTTTGGTTTTGTATATTTCTATTTTAAATATCAGTTACTAGAACAGGCAAACTAAACATTTAAGTATTAACCATGTTAAATGCAAGTATTACATTTAAAAAATAAATATACTATTAGCCAGTTTACTCAGAAAGCAAGTCAATTATATCCACATTTTCATTTCTAAAAGGATAGATTTGGCAGGAAATAGCTTACTGCACTGGGCTTGCGTACTTGATAGTAGAAAAAAACACCATTGTGTGCTGGTTTTACTGACCTGTTAGAACAGGAGAATATCATGACATACAGTAGCCATCCAGTATGAGTAAAAAGCATTCATATGTAAAACTACTAGCTTTGTAAGAAAATGAAGATGTACGGATTTACTACTACGCAACTTGTAAGAGAACTTTATGACTTGAAAGTATGACAAGGTGGAACCACTTTCCTTTTGCACCCTAAGTGCTGTGTGGTTTTGTTTCTTAAACACTGAGCAACTAAATAAATCCTTCTGCTGACTCCTGCCATTGCACATTACAGGACTTCTGTAAGCTGGAAAAAGGGCGGGTTTTGTTTTCCAGGTTAAATTGATAAAATTTTGCATCCTACAGGGAAAAACCTCTGCATTTTTTTATGGAATTTGTTTATAGCTAAACGGCTTTCATACAAGTTGAATTTTGTGGAACTGTTTAAGTTTTCACAGTTTGAGCTGTTTTAAGTTTTCACTTTCAATAAAAGAGTCTAGCTATAGATACTGTAGTCATTAGAAAGTGGTTTAAAGTACCATTGAATTTGTTTATTTTAAATTACCCTAATAAGATGCAGCAATAAATCGATGAGAGAAGTATTTAAAAAAAAATACTCTAATGTGACTCTCTAGTATATGTAGAAAACTCAAGAGATCTAAGGAGTTGGGAATTTGAAAATTCATTTTTGGCTTGGATTTAGGGATCGCTTGTGATTCTGACAGTGCAGAGGGATGTATGTGCAAGTCTGCATTTGTTTTTAGATATTTGGACATATAAGCTCTGAAAGGCCTTCTGTACAGAAACTATTTACAGCTTTCAATGGATCTTACAATATTAACATGTTTCACTGCTGCAGTTTTCACAGTACTTTATTAGCAAAATGTCTTAAAAATTCTGTAAATTTCAGTTTTTAATAGTATTTCATCAAGTTTATTAAAAGTCTCACTGAAACTTCTGTATTAACACAAACTTCTCTTGGAAACTCCTCTAAAGAAACAAAAACTAAACTAATTTGGAGTGTACTATTACTTCAAGTTTTCTCTATTATATTTAATTGAGAAGGATTGTTTGTCTTCTTCATAAGAATGTGATCAGACCTTATATTTAAGCAAGTAATTTAAATGGGATGGATATTTCAGGTGAATCTGAGAAATAACTCTTTAAAAATGTTTCACAGGTAGTACCATCCAGGGCATATATACCACATCTGTAAGACATCTTTTCTTATGAGGTGGTTTTAGTTGTTTTTGATCATGTAAGCTAACAAAATTTAAGTTTAAGTAAGTAGTTTAATTTTTCTACTTGGACTTATATTGGCATATATTGAATATTTGTTTATATTGGTGAAGAACGGATATAAAAACTGGAACAATCATTTTCTGCCATGACTGTGTTTCTTTTATAAACTGAACATCAGTGTAAGTAATTACAATAATAATTTTCACTTTTCAAAACTGATAAAACATGAAATTGAAAATGAGTGCCATTTGGTTGGAGCATTCAGTTGTGTTGCAGCAGGGACAGAGGTATACATAAGCCAGGGTTAGGACAAATTTCATTCCACAAGTGGTCCTGCAAGTGTCATTCTGATAGCAGGGTCGACATTCACCTCAGATTACTCTAGGTATTTACCTTTGGACAGTATAAGTAGGATTCCACAGTAGAGATCTAAGCTGTATAATTGGAGGCTAAAGTGCTATTCTTCTGGCTAAATGTAGGTTTTTGCTGTAGGGTGAGATGAGTTATCCCCTAAACTCCGTTGAGAACCTTAACCAGAGCTCCACTGGCTATAGAAAGAGCTTGCATGCTTAGCTCACCTCCAGAATTGTCAGCTCAAAGTAGGTGGGCTGACTTCAACCCTTGCAAGCTCTACTCTTAAGGGTATACATACTACCTATTGATTTACTTACATATTTAATTGTAGCCTGAATTAAATATGAGCTGTGGGCAGCATGACCAATGCTGTACTTCACAGAAGTGTAGTTATCAAAGTCGGAAACTGCTGTATAACACCATGCTGAACTATGCATAGGGCATTAGAATATTAGTGTGTATTTTTGTACAGAAAGTCAGTGAAGAAATTCATTTCTGGTCTTGTACAAGGATTGCTTGATTCTAGCCTTTGAATGAAGCCAGAAGACTTCATAATGAAACAGAGAGGTGCATGATGGAAATACATGCCAAAAGTAAAATTATAATTCTGCAATTGTTTCTTACGATCAACATCTAACCAACCAACATTAATTTCACACAGAAAACCCTGTAGAATACTTTTTACTGCAAGGGAAATCATTCTGGAATAACTGCAGCTAAAGATTTATTATAGTCATTAGATTCCACAGCTTTATTGGTCCCTAAAATGCTTCAGTTTTTATTGTCTGATTGCTTCCTCAGATAAGTTGATTATAGAGGTTTTGCCTGTTCTACCAGTACAGTTTAGAAAGATCTTTTAATTATTGTGGTGCTACTGGCTTTAAATTGTCTAGATGCAGTTATTTGTTTTTATACCTTCTAAGTTATCATTTATAGAAGCCCATAAAACAAGTGGATCACTTACACTATCTGTATGTCACTTAATGAGCTTCCCAAACAACAGGACAATGACAGGAGTTTTTCATCATCATCAAATTCTCATTCAAGCTCCCACTGAGAGGCAGCACAATTTCAAAAACTAATCTGGGTAATGATATGGGCCGAGTAAGAGGAGGGAGGACAATTACTTGAGCAGATTTTGAATACCAGGTAAAAGTAGTTGGTCTACTAATATATATGTATGTTTTTCAGCCCATAACTGAAACTTTGAAACTTGGACTGGGAAGGTCGGAGTATTTGAGGGAGGGGACAGGAGGAATTAGTAAAACAGAAAGTCACAAAATTAATTGGAAAACTTCTACAGACCATGATTGTTGGTATCTACTTATCGCTGTCTTTTAAGGCACCCATCCACAAGTTGCCAAGAACATTATTACTGAATTTGTATTGCAGCAGGGATAGGAGGGTGTTTAGAAAACAAAGCCTATAACTCCCCTAGAAACTGCTTTCTTAGATTTTGAGTTTAAGATGGAGAACTGGCAGGAAGAGCCTTTGCTGCAAGTAACTATGAGACTGCATCACATGAGGAGATTTTTATTTCAGATTAGGTTTAGCGATGGCACCCCCCACTCGTCTATTTTTGTCAAGGTGGGAGAGAAATAAGGAGACATCATTATATAGTTATAACGTCTACAGTTATATAGGTATAGCTTTCCTTGAAAACTTTATTTAAAACTTAAATAAAACTGATCTGCTAGCAGTAAGCACAGTATACAGTCGGTGCAACAGGATTGTTCCAGTGAAGTTTTGAATTCAAAAACTGGGGACCATGTGTCCTCAAAGTGACTGTGAAGACCATGGTTTGTATTGAATCCTTATGCCTTATGAAGTAATTAACTAAAGACCAGACTCCTAGCTGCCTGCTGTTTTGCATGCCAGTAGTAGCAGAGGCAAGATAGAGGAAGCCACCAGGAATGCTCCCTTAACATTATAATGACAATAGGAATAGATAAATAAATCTAATGACAAGAACTAAACCCCACTTATGAGGGGGTTTGTTAGATAGGAAGCAGTGTCCTTCTATCCTCATGTTCTCTCCCCATGCCGTCTGTCAGAGATTGTGACGTTATTGTCTCACCATTTCTGAGGAAATAGAAATTTCATTAGAAGGCATACTTAACAAGAAATACTCATGCTAATAGTGTAATATGGACTTTCATAATCACAGAGGAGGCTACTGCCCCTCTCCATTGACTACGAATCCTACAGCATTAGTTTCTAAACATTAAATCAAGACGGTTTAGCCTATGTGGAAGGCACCCTTCCTCCCAGACTTCCACATTAGACCAAGCGGGATGTCAGTCATCGCTATCAATGCACAGGATAGGTTCAAGGTGCCAGCTGCAGTGCAGCAGGTAAGCCTGCCCTCCCACTCCACCACTTTTCCTAGGCTCTGAATATAAGAAAGGGAGCAGAGGACTTAGGAAAGGGAATAGTTAATACTGAGAGCAAAAAGTGGAGGAAGAGGAGAAAAGGACAGCAAGAACAGGTGGAAAACTGCCTTAACTAGTCCCAGTTGAGATTTCTTCCTGGCCACAGTGGCACATCAGCTAACAAGCCCACAGTGGTGTCCTTCTTTCTGACATGTCTATTGTGTCAGAATAAAGTCACAGAATTATAGAATATTGGCTCACAACTTTTTACAAGGCACGGGAGTGAGACATGATTTGTGTTAAGTGTATGAAAGTGCATACTGGTTTTTAGAAATAAACACTAATTGTTCTGGGATTTTTAATAGCAGTGTGATATTATTTCCCACTTACCTTGCTCGGGAAAAAACTGTACATGTATCCTTTGATCAGAAGCTCGGAGTATGTGAGCAAGGACAGAATAATTCTTGCTATGTGTTGTGCTAAAAGTACCTCATTCTTTAAATGATCTTTTCAGAAAACAACTAGTTGAAGTCTTTACAGTGTAGTCAATATCAGAGACCCACTTAAAAGTAACTTACTATCTGTTAAAATGCCAAGTGCATGGTGTATCTTTCAGATTAAAAAAAAAAGTGTATTAATCATGAAAGATAATTAAGATAGTATTCACTATTTTTTTCCAATTCTGGCTAATGAAGTATTAACTGTTTTGAGATATCAGGCTGATGTCTAATCAGTCAGTTTTTCTTAACATCTGATTGGTTTGTATTTCAGATGAAAATGTGAATAGAGAACTGACTCTTTCCCACACCCCACCCCCCACCCCTTCTGTGGAGGCCAGAGAGGATTCATTTACTGTATTACAGAAGTATTATCACTAGTTATTTCTGATATAATATTTCTGCCAGCTCTGTATTGCTTTGGACTTATGGTCAGATGTAATCAATTTTTTGCCATGTACGAGCCATTTCCAAATTTTTTTTTCCTTGTTACTTCATGTAATTGCTTTGGATGCACTTACCGCATTAACATAATTGGCTTACTTGGCATTTTACACCAATTTTAAGCCTCGTGTTCTGCTCAGTTATACAGGACCATACAGACATTTGATCATTTGAGGACATTTGACTAGAAATTCTAGAAGAGTTTAATTACTTGACTGTTATTTCTTTAGGCAGCTTTTTGCATTAGAAGTTGTAAAGTATCAAGAAATTATATTTGCATTATAAGTCTATGAATAAAATCAACATAGAAGTTGCAAAGTTATTTGCCTGATGCTGTTTATCTGGACAGTTGCTTAAGAGAAAAAGATACATCTGTTTCAGATGAATATTTACAGAACTTTATTTTTTTAATTTACAGAACTTTATTTTTTT
Source organism: Strix aluco (assembly GCF_031877795.1). Classification (NCBI taxonomy): domain Eukaryota; kingdom Metazoa; phylum Chordata; class Aves; order Strigiformes; family Strigidae; genus Strix; species Strix aluco. Next base: position 40,237,822 of record NC_133931.1, read on the forward strand.
AATTTATTAACCTTTTGTTTTTACAGAAAGAGCTAGTAGCAGCACCGGTAATTGAGATTGCTTTCTATCACAAGGCACTGTTTATAATCACTTATAGCTTTTTCTGAAATTATACCACTGAGATGAAGTTTTGCATTGGAAAAATTCCTTTTGGAAACGCCTTTCTAAAAATTGGTTTTGGAAGCTTTCAAGGAAAAGATTCAGTAGCTTCACTTTGCACTGATTTCTTTAATCTTTTAATTTTTTTTTCCCCAGCGTTTGCATGAAAAAAAGCTTTTATTGCAAACTTAGTGTATGTTTTTTCTTCTTCAAGAGCATGTAGTATTGATGGCTACAAAATATTAGTTCACACATGCACATGCTGGCTAGTAATCAGTGGAGAGACTTTGCCCACTAAATTTCATTATCCATCCCCTGCCTAGTCCCTGTTTGCTGCTGTATCTCCACTCATCTGAAAGCAGATGGCATATTCTGGTCTAGATCTTTGGACCTGGGCAGTTTTTCCTCTGATGCTATTCCTTTGCAATTCTGAAACTTTCTGTGAGATCAGGTCCTGGAAAAAAGCATTGAACCGTTTCCTGAGTCTTTCAGTGTTCACACTACTGGCTTCCTAAAAGCCTGCAGGAGTAAGAAGTATTATCAATGAGTGAGGAGAACAGCCTGGACGAGTCTTGGTTCCAGATGAAGACGTACATGTGGCTGTATGTGCTGGTGTGGTGTCCAAACTGTATTATATACAGCGGTCATCTATACATTCAATGGGAGCCTTGCTTTGTGCTGAACTCACTTTTTAGGCTTCACTGATGGTAATGACTAGATTTCTGAGATTACAGCAGGGTTTAGGTGACTACATGGAGAAACTTAAATTTAGTTGCCTTTATTTTAAGCTGTCAGTGCATTGGTGACATTCTCAAGTGATGACTAAATGAATGAACTTTTAGCTAGAAAGTGAAGAGCATCAGGTACTGCTGTTGAGCCAGGTAGTTGTATTGCTTCTTGCTCAGGCTGTGTTAATTTCCAGGTAGTTAACACAGTGCTGCATCATGTGTAGAAAAGGTGAAGTGTTTCCCACAGAGGCATACTTATGCTCTGTTGGCACCATTTGGTATGGGGCATATGTAATTACGTGACGACAGAGAGGTTTTGTCACTTGAGTCACTCTCATGACTGCATATAGCCCTAATCATTTTCTGAACTATGCAGCAGAGATGGAGAGTGGCTGTAGAGTAGATGGTCAGTAACAAGGATTTGGGACAAGGGAGTTTAGGGGAAAAGACCCTTGAAGAAGGGCATGAGCAACAAGTGTGTGGAAGAAGACATACCTAAGAACAGGTTGGGGATAAATAGGGAGAGCTGGACTGAGGAACAGATTGTGAGCAAGTACAGAAATGAAATGGAAGAATAGTGGTAGAGCATCAAGGTTGAGAAGGGGAGAGGTTGGAGAAGAGGATAACAGGAGAAGGAAAGAGAAAGGAGATGAACAGAAGCTTAATGGTTGAGTAGAAGCTACAGAACATAAAAAGCATGATTGTTAGACAAATGAGATAATCTACAACTGATCCATTTATTTTTGAACTTCAATATTCTGTTGCTGGCATTGGGCTAGGAGCAATCTCAGTCACAGTGATCACTGGCACGGCGAGCTTCTGGGGGAATTTCTTTAATTAACAAATGAGAGAATGGAATTTCCCTGTGTAATTATAGTCTTGGCACTAAAGCACATTAATATATAGCAGTATATTATGGAAATTGTAGAAAATAAGACTAGGTGGGACCCTGAAGCTTACTTCATCTATTCTGTTGACGAAAGGCCTTATGAACTGTGTGCATTGTTCCTGGCAGTTGCCTGTACAACTTGTTCTTACAAATTTCCAGTAATTGGAATTCCACAGCTACCTTCAGCAACCTCTTCTACTGTGCTTGCTCAGAGATATTAGTTCCAGATGTTCAAGCCAAATTTTCTACTGTAGAAATTTTAAGCCTTTTATTCCTTGTCCTTGTTCCTCTATCCTCTATGGTGATAGAGAAACAATTTATTATTTTCATCTCTGTATCTACTTTTCACAGAGTTGTATGTACCCCTCTTCCAGTGGCAAACTCTACTACTACCTTTTTCTCCTTTGTTCCTGCTCATTCAGATGTAAATGTTGCCTCCCCCCAACAATTAAGGACAAAATATTTTTACACCATTGTTCAAAATTATGTGATTCAATCACCTTTAATCATTTGGTTACTTTTCCTTATTTGTCACGATGCCCTTGTGGTCTGAAGGATATCTAGAATTGCATTCATTATTTTTCAAAAGGTATTTTGTCCTTTGTAGAAAAAGACTGTCCCTGCTTTTGATGATGACAAGATGCCTTTCAACATAAAAACATAAAATATGCCTGGTATTTTAGTATATAAAATAGCTATTTCATCATCTTTCATTGGATGACATTGCAGGCTGTTAAGTTTACTGCATGTTTAATACCATTTAATACAATACCACTTGCAAAATATTTTCCTCTCTTCTTTTTTTTCTTTCCTCTCTTCTGTATCTTAATACAGAAGGGAGATATGAGATTGCTTATCATCACTGACCATTGTTTATTCTCCAGCAGTAAGAACTAGCATGGTTTCTTATAAGATTTCTTCTGAGTTTGCTGTTTTGACAGTGGAAACTGTTTTCTCTGAGGGAGTCTTCAGCAATCCTATGACAGAAATCCTAGATAAAAACCCTAACCTTCCATCGAAGGTCATTATTGAAAATCCTCAGTATTATTCTTGCAAGACCATAGTATGATATATAAAATAATTATTATCATTTTAATACTTAACCAGATTTAGACTATAAATCACGCTAGCAGCTGCATGATCATGCATTACTTCAGCTACATGGTGAAATCTGTAAGTCAATGAAGAAAAATTACATGTTTTTTTCCTTTGAAAATAGATAAGTTACCTTCTTTATAACATTGAATTTAATATATTGGGTCACATCTGCTAAAAGATTATTACACTAGAAGGAGGCAATGGATAATTTATTAAAATACCGCTGCAGGGACATAGCAGGCTATCTGGTTAATACAGAGGAATTCTTGATGGTTACACTGAAAGCTCCCTGGTGAATCCTTTAACATAGGAGTAGAATGGAAGATGAAAATGATGGCTCATTATATAATGTTTACTGTGTTATATTGGTGCCTAGCAGCTGAATAATATTTATGTTAACAGCTCCTTTCCAGCTTTTCATATTGATCTCCTGCTGGTCTAGAGCTGATATATAATCATACTGTAAATGGGAAGATAATACTTTTTTGTAATGGAGGGTGGGAAAAGGGTTGTTCCAACACATCACCAAAGTCAGATACAATGGGAAAGATGTCATATCTTTGTGCCACAGACTTCTAAGATTTTCATTCACTTCTGAGCTGTTTCTGTCTCATCTCCTTGTAAACTCAAAGGAATTGTGGAAACAGTGTCCCACAGGCAGTAAGAGTTTCTTGGTGGGTAGGAAAGCTTCTTTCCTTTGCCTCGAAGGAGCCTTGCTGTTGCCATGTTTACTGAGTTTGAGAAGGATCAAATGACTCTATGTCTTTCCATGAATACTGAAAGTTAGAAAGCTGACAAATAATTGTCCTCTCTTAACTGAATACAGAGTTTCTGTATCCTTAGACAGATTTTCATACATGCTGTAGAACTTAGAATTGACATTTTAGTTGTGTTTTACATAATTTCTTGTACGTACAGGCTCCTACTTAGAGAACAGGAACAAACCAAGTGTTTGGTGGTGATGTCCAGCTGGAAGCTCACCAGATCATGACATACCTCAGTTTTCCTGCTAACAACAAATGACAGTTTCACATAGCAGCTGTGAGCACAACCAACCTAAAAAGTCTTCAGGGACATTTGCTTTTATTGGCTCCTTGGGCTGATCCTTCTGGGTTCATCCACACCTACTGTTGAGCAAGCCAGCCTTAGAAATAACAATGGTTTCTTGAAAAACTGAGCAGACATATTTTTTTTTTAGAGAAGGAAAAAAAAAAGCAACAACCACAAAACCCAACAAACCTTTTGCATGTTATGGATTGTTCTTTTCAGGCCCAGTGACGTTATGTCAGAAACCTCTGACCATACCTGTTAGTCACTGTGGACTCAAGGTCTGGGGTAGAGGGATCCTTGTTTTCATGATGTGAGCTGGTTCTCTAAGTTTTGCTGGATTCAAGGGGTATGAACACTTGGAACAGAGCCAGTGCTTTGCTCCTTAATTGTTGTCATCATTAACTGCATGAAAATTCAGTAAAGTCAGTGCATTCCTATGAAATGGATAATATTAAAGTAAGACAGAGCAGGACTAGAATCAGCCACAGACTGAAATGCATTTCTACTATGTTATCTATGGGGAATGAACAAAAGACATGAAATCTGTATTACTGTATTAAAAAAAAAAAAAAAAAAAAAAAAAGGCAAAACATCTCTTTGGTCAGTTCAATTCCATAACTACATTCCATAAGTGCATAATTGTGTGCTTGAGTATAAATGCTTGATTTCAAGTCACAGGGTACAGTGAAAACCTGAAGTGTTTAGGGGAGCAAAACCAATATATTAAAGTATGCTATTTGGTGGTTTATCCTGAAAAATAAGTAAATTCCTGTATATCAGACAGTTTTTTTCCTCTTAACTTCTTGGTAGCTAATGCCTTGGAAAATTACAGTCACTTCTATTATAAGAAGGATCAACAGGGATATTATAATCCTAATGCACTGCTTCTTTAGTACCTTTCCTTTATAGATCTTAATACATTTAAAGCTTCGTATGATCTTTGTGAATAATTAAATGGAATTTGGTAGGATACCTTCAATCCTGCTTAAATTCTATTTCCCCCCTGACCCTGAAAAGCAATAGCTTCTATTTAACTGTGCATACCAATGCTGCAGAGTAGTTTCTAAAGGTGGTGTAAGAAAAGCTCTTGCCATGTAGAACTGAGATCATTGTTGAACATGACAGTAAAAGTCTTACACAAAAAGAACCAAAGGCACTCAAGGTTGGCTTTTTTTAATCTCATACAGAAGCAGCTCAGACTCATAAGATCCTCTAATGCTTGGATAGGGTTAGTATTGGTTTAGCATTAACTAAGGCATTGGTCTTTCTCTGGGGTTTAACATAAACAAAGTGATTTGTCTGTCCAAAGCTCTGTACAGAATCAGAGTCTCAGAGAGAAAGTATCATTTAATGAATCATGAGCACAACTTCCAATAGCATGTGGTGGCTCTTGTCATTCCTGAACAGTGCACCTGAGAACTTGGGAAGCAGAATAAACCATGGCTAATTACAATACCTTGTTTTCCAAAATACTTGCTACAGCATTGCATCAGTCCTGTCATGTTAAGCTGTATGGTGTTTGGGTTTAGCTTTACACATACCAGTCACAGTATTCCCTGTTTAAACTTCTGTGAAGAAAATAATCATTTTACTTCTTTTCATGCTTTTAATGACTTTATGTCTATAGAGGAGAAAAACCAGTAATACATAGTTTAAGCGAAAATATGTGCTACTAATTACAGATACGCATAACTAGTAGTTACTTGTATCAGCCAATATATATTTCCCTTACTTGAGTCAGAAAAGGTTTTTTTTTTTTCCAATGAAGTGCAAAAGCAAAGTTTAGCTGTAGCAAATGTGGAGAAAAGCAGTTATCTGCTGTCATATCCTTCAGTAGTGTATTTGCATTTTTTTAACATCTAGTATACTTAATGCAACCAAATAGACATTGTTTAGGAGTGAACTGCTATGAAGTAAATAGCTGTTTAAATTGACAGAGTTTACTTAAATTTGCTTCAAATGCAATTTACTCTACACAGTTTACTTCAAGACTGGTTTGCTACGTACTGCTGCTGCTCTGCTCCAGTGTGATAGCTTGCTAAGCTGTGGAAACTTGATAACTTAAAGTGGTCTTAATCAGACATTTCAGCATTGAACCTGTTCTCGGCAGCAAGTTGTACTACATGACTTTTTGAGTCCCTTCTACCCTGAGTAACTATGATTTCTGTCAACTATTTGACAGGCACAACTTTAGAAATTACTAACATGTCCTGGTAATGATATTTTTCATAATACCATATAAATATGGAAAAATAACAGTTCTCTTTGTTCTTCCATGTCAATTGAACCATTTGGAACGAAAAATATCCTTGACTATATGAGATGAAAAATGCTGTATCAAAAACTTGACTGCAAAGTTATTCAGTTTGAATGACTGAAAATTGCTTTTTCATACAGGAGTTTGTGATTGTAATAAGCAAGAAATCAATTTCTTTTCAGTGTATTTTGAAACTGCCTTATTTGAAAATCATGCACTTTACCAGCACAGTACTAGTTGCTAGTTTAAGGTTACTCCAAACAATTGCTGTGAAATACAAAAGAAGTAATGAACTGTGTGTTTTTTAAATCTTCTAGCTAAAAAGAAGAAGAAGCCAAAGCTCTTAAACAAGTTTGATAAGACCATTAAAGCTGAACTAGATGCTGCAGAAAAACTACGTAAAAAAGTAAGTTTTGAATGTTTCACACAGGACTGTAGGCAGTGAACAAAAATGCATAAAATAAAAATGAACTTAGAAAAATAAAACTTTTATATTACTTTCTGTGAAATTAACTTTTTAAAATTAAATATTCAGTGCATGTTTGTCCTTCAAGTTTCATTTCTGATGGATAGTTTATCTTAAATTTTTTAAAGTAATAAGTGTATGTCTGTTCATGTGTGTTTGCTCACCTTTAACCTTGAAAATATTCAGCTTAACTGTTGACTTCCTATCACCAAAAAGCTGCTTAAATTAATCACATGGAACAGGGTTAGTTCTGTCCTATCACTTGTCTGTTTGAGTACTGAAGTCAACTATTATCAGAGAACTTAAATCATATAAGTGTGTTAATATGGATCTCTCAGTAAGTGTTCATATGCTTCATAAGCATTAGGTGCAAATCTTTGTAGTAGTCATTTGGTCAGTTGGCTGACACTCTTTTCCTGCCTGTGTCTCTTGGTGGGTTGCAGACAATCATGCTTGTCTTGTAGGAAACAGGATAAATTTGCTAATAAATCAGACACATGTAATATTTGAAAATAGCAAGACAGTTGTGCATAATAGTCCAGTCATATTTAAAAAGCTGTAAGAGTTGGAAGTGGCAGGAAGATCTGATGCCAGATTTTGCCAAGCAGTGCTTAGCTCAAGTTTAACAGTGCAGCCGGTTCTTCTCAGCTGCCATCCTTACTTGCTACTTGGCATCAAGCATGAGAATACCGTAGTTAAATTCAGACTTTGTATGTGACAAGGAAGAGACACAGAGCACATGTGAGGTGTCCTGAGGGACATCATTAATGCAAAATATGTGGAGGAAACAGCCATATATTATGGATGAGTCTACAGTATTTCCCCTAGAAGAACCGTAGTTACGATACTGTTCAGGTGAGGTATGAAGAGAGGAAATGTCCATGTATGTCTAGAACTTCCTTTCTGTTCACTGTTATGTTCAGTTTGGACTTACTGTTAGCAATAGACTCTTTATGTTTTTATATAGACAGGTTATTGTCATCTCAGCATTCTTTCCAGTCAACAAAGGGAAAGTGAGTAAAATAAAATCAAAGCTATTCATTTTAAACATGGAAAGCAGATAACATTGTTTCATAAATAATGACAACTAATTTCTCTTAAATAAGCAGGCAACCCCAACAAAAATATGAGTGAAAACAGATTCAGTCTGCATTTTTTTGTTTTATTTTTGTTTTTTAATTGGGAAAACTAATGTGTTATTTTCTCATGCATCCTTCAGCATTTTTATTAGATAGAATTTCTGATAAATGTCTCTACTTTTCAGGGAAAAATTGAAGAAGCTCTAAGGGCCTTTGAAGCATTAGTGAATCAATATCCACAGAGTCCTCGAGCAAGATATGGGAAAGCACAGGTACTAAAAAAAAGCCATAAATGTTAAAAAAGACAAAATAAACTTGTTTTTAACAATAAAGTTCTAAACCTCAGTCAGACTTCATTTATAATTTTATGGATGTTTCCTATGGAAAAAAAAGAATTATGTGATCTGTCATATTGCATCTGTTTCAGTCCTCTATCCTTCCCCAACTACTTTGGGAGCTTTGGTCTAACTTTAGTCTAGTGGGAAGTATTGTAAATAACACAAAAATAAGATACATCCTGTAGATTTCATGAAAACTGTCAGATGAACAGTAAGAGATGTATCACAACTACTGTCCCAGTGCAGGAACAACAGGCAGAACTTAGCTGTTAGCTTGCCGCAGCTGGTAAATCAACACATCAGTCAGCTCTGGGCTAAATGCTGCTTTTTGCTTAATGGGACTAGAGAAGGGGATTTGGAGTTTTTATAGAGAGAGTGTTAAAGGATAAAGAACAGAAATTCTTAGGCAAGGAGGCTTAATTAGCTTTTTCTTGTGGAGTGAGTTCAGTTTCAGGTGTTCCCCTCCAAAAAAAAAAAAAAAAGCAAGCATCAGAAAATAAGCTCTGCATTCATAATACTTTAGAGCCATGTTGGGATATCTCAGAATAGAATAATCAAAGGAAATTTCATATTTCATACAAAATATGAAAATTGTATTTTCATAAATAGTAGGGTAATCCCACTGCATTAGGTGTAATAAAAGATTGCTTGAACTCACATTAATCAAGATGAGCAAAGTGAAGCCCTCACTGTGGACTGTAGAAGTGAATTGTGCTGTTATACAGTTAATGAGGCACTTGAATTGGAGTCACAACCAATTTTCACTTGGTTAATAGTAGTCATGCTAAAGTCAAAGCTATGATTATCCAAAAAACTATCACACAAGCACTTTGATACACAGCAGATCGAATACTTTAGTGCTCTATATGAAGGATAGTCTGCTGAAATATTTGCCTTCTTATAGTAAGTGACCACTTTGGCTCATATAGGTGATGGACTTAAACTTTTAATATTTCCCTTTTTTAATGAATCTACTCATTATATCTAAGAGAATATGCTTCCTGCCTCCTCATTAACTCAGTCTTTGTAGGGAGTAGGGCAGATCATTGAAGCCAGCTGTGAAGCTTATTCTCATTCAGAATTCCCCTCTCAGTGACACAACTGCATTTGTCCCTTTACAACAATTTGTAGTCACCATCTACTACTTTAATAGTGCTTAAAAGGTCATGCAGACCAGGATCTGAAGTCATAATTAGCAATACACTTTCTGGGAATGTATGAAAGCAACTATAAATTAATTTCCATTTTCAGTAGCCTTTGTAGGCTCATACTAGTCATTTTACTGAACACTCATATGAATAGGACCAATAACAATTTTATTGAGGGTAGTATATGTAAGTTGAAGCTGTTTGAAGGAATGGGAAGATCATGGGCTTCACTTAACAGATGAATTATTCCTAGGATTTACATTGTAACACAGTATTACTTTTAAGTGGGTATTTATCCCAACACAACGTATTCAAATTTGCTATCCCTTGTCACTAACTAAACTGCAGAGAAGGGTAGGAGTAAAGGTCAGGAATTCAGAGTGTACTTTTCCATTTCTGTGAACCATTATGTGCTAATTTTGTAGATTCAGTTTCTAATAAGACATGAGGATTCATTTTTCTGGATCTTTTAATAGCTTTAAAAGGCAACTGTTTTCCCCCAAATTCTGCAAAAGATGTCATCATAAAAGTGGTTTTTAGAAATTTGAGAAATTTCTGATATGATTTCTGGACCTACACTTAGGTCAGATGAAAAATATTCTACAGAGATTGTTAACGTCTTTAAGGCTGAAAAGAGCAGTAGATAAGTCTTAAACCTCCTTATTTGATTTATAGTGTCTATATTGGTGAATTTATGCAGATTTTATGCTGACAATTTTTGCCTCTTCTTCATGTAACTTTTACTATTCTTTGCCGTACAATTCCCTCGAAGAAAGTAAAAGCAAATTTCCTAGTGAATGTACCTCAGAAAAACAAATTATTGCTTAAAACTGATTTCTGAAGTTATCTCTGAAAACCAGCTGATCAGCTGTTTGTCTGAGTAACCATATTGTTTGGTATTTCCCATACTCAATTTCAAAGTAGCTCAAGGGAAAAAAGAAAAGGACAGAAGTGCAAAAAGATTCCAGACACTGCAGCATATACAGCTAACACTGTTGAAGCTGTTTCATTTAATGTGTATGATTGATGCAACAGTGAATTTAGGTAGACCAATAAGAGCTTCTGTACCTGCAGTGCTTGCGATGCATCTATGCCTTGCTCTGCTAATTGACTTAAGAAAGAACATAAGCCAATAAAAATAGAAGTATTTGGGAATTCAAAGTAATGCTTTAAAAATTCAACATTTGAGATACAGTCTTATTTTTTTTCAGCTGTGGAAACAAATTACGAAAATGCCATACTACGAGTGAAATCAGTCATAGCTTCCATCAGCTTCATAAAGCTGTAATTACACAGTAGAGATCTCGTATATCCTTTGGTCTGCTTCTGAACTTGATGACAAATTTTAGTTCTGAAAGAGTTGTGGGGTAGATATTCTATCAACATATGCAAGAGTTAAGCCGATACCTAATTAGTTTTCTAAGAAAGAGTGTAAATAAATTTGTTTCAGAATATATGAAAATGTTTGTTGGTGTGTTTTGATCTGTGTATTGCTGCCAGTGTGAGGCTTAGTATACAAATAAACCATAGGCAATTTAAGTTTCTTCCATATTATTAAATCAGATTGCTTCATTTATTTTCAAAGGCAGAAATTAGGACTTCTACAAATATTAACCAAAAATCTGTGTTAATGTATGTTTTAGGTGTAAATTTTCTCTTACTTATGCTTTCAAACAGTTTGCAGGAAACAAGAATTAACAGTAATTCTAATCTGCTTTACCGTGAAGCACAACCAAATAAGTTTTCCATTGTTATGCCAAAATTATATAAAGATAATTCTAAAAACATTCACATAGTCTGACAGTTACATAATTTGCCTTTTAGGAAAACAAAGTTGTTTTTAAGTCTAATGGATTATTATGTGTTCGAATAATGGTTTTGTGATTCTTTCTAGTCTGAAGATGACTTAGCTGAGAAAATGAGAAGTAATGAGATGCTGCAAAAAGCTATCACCACCTATGATGAAGTGGTTAGTCTGCCAAATGTCCCTTCAGATCTGATAAAACTGAGCTTGAAACGAGAAGCAGACAGGCAGCAGTTTCTTGGTAAGATTTGAGGGTGGTGTAAAAATTATGTAAGCTGTGTGAGCAAGACTTTCAAAAGATTAGTAAGGACTTAAAAGTGCCAATTCCATTGACTCTTTGGTAGGACTTGTGTTCCTAATCTCTTAAATGCTTATGAAAAATATTTTAAAATTCTTTAAAATATTTATAGGGAACTAGTGTATATAATTGCTTGGATGATATTAGTGCCTGTAGACAACAGCACACTAGGTGCTATGAGAAGCTATGATGGGAGGTGGTAAAAAAATTTTTATTGAGACAGAAAGAAGAAAATGTCCTTTTTTACTGAAGCTGAGGGAAATCATGAGGGAATTAATGACATATGCTGAGTAAACGTACCCAGAATAAACTTTCAGTAAACATAGAAAAAAATGGAATTTAGTTTAGGGAAAACATCTGAAAGTTTAGATCTCAAGTCTGTGATGTATGAGAAGTGCTGATTAGAATATGAGGCACAGTCAGCTTTGGTGGAGAAGAGTTCTGTTCCCATGGGTTGAATTTTAATATCCACTTGTTTTGATCTTGCTGTTCCTCAGGAAGACCTAATCTAGGAGGCCAAGGAATGTACTTAATTTTAAGCACATAAAGCATGATTAATTTAATAATGAAAATATAGTAGAACTATTGCTTAACACTAGAAATGCATTTAATGACTTAATCAATTAAGACTAGGTTTATTTTGATATGTTTACCTATTATCTTCGAGCACTTTGACATCTGTGTATGAAAGAGCAGCCAAAGCTTAAATGTTGTTACTGCTACACTGTGAACAGTTCTCCACTAGAGGCTACCATAACACTGCACAATAGGCATTCGCAGTGATTTCCTGAAATATACCTTGTACGGCTACACCCCCGGTGACAACCAAGCAGCTGAATATACTCCCATCTGCACAAGTGGGTTTTTTTCCAAGTTCTGCTTCTTCATCGTTAGTGAAAGTGGAACACCTGGCTCTGACTTACGTTTTCTTAGATGTTATGTAAGCATCTTACTACTGTTACTCATATCTGTAGTTGTAATTCAGTCTTGTTCAATCAAATTAGGTCGCATGAGGGGTTCCCTGCTTACTCTGCAGAAACTAGTTCAGCTCTTTCCCAGTGATACTTCATTCAAGAATGACCTTGGTGTTGGTTACCTCTTGATAGGAGATAACAGCAATGCCAAGAAAGTATACGAAGAGGTGAGTTTCCATTCCAACCAAGGAAAAGTATTATTTGCATTCATATGTTCATTTGAAAGATTGCTTGCTTTTAACTTTTTTAGTTGTTAAACATTTTGCATGTCAGGTTTTGAAGGGTTAATATAGATAAGATTTTTTTTTCTAGTGCAGTTCTTAATTATCTTCTAATTTTAATTCAGGTTTCCAGATACTGCCATGCTAAATGTTTTTCCTCAGAGACAGAGAAGTGCAGATATTCTTCATATGCCTAATAATATTTGATTTCTTATACCTTCTGGTAGCTTAGTTTGGAATATATTGACAACAAATATACATGTAATGTATAGTATAAAAAAAAAGTCTTATCTGCAATACATGGGAAGCAGAAGTAAGCCTGTTTCTTTACAGGAACACCATCTCTAACCATGTGATGAAGTAGTTTGGTACTCACACAGCTATTTAACCTTTGGTTTTGCATGATTTTTGCAGGCAGCCTAAATTTGTTTTTTTCTTTCATGACACATGTTTTGTGGATTTATATTCCTATCTTATACTATCTTATACTGTCATTACCAGACTGGGGTGACTTCACTGCCCGGAAGGACCACTCTGCTCCTCTGATCTAGAAACCCTGTTAACATCTGGAAACTCTGACAGATGCAGAGCTTGACATCACTGGTAGAGCACAAGCTGTTAGCACCTGATCAGAGATGATCTTGTTGATGTTGGCACACTTGCTGCAGTGCTTGTTTAGTACAGGTGTGGTATGGTAATTGGCTGATTAGGTAGCCTGAAGATGAACCAGCATGACTAGTACCACCTCCTGAGAATAAAGGCCCAGTTTTCCATCCCCCACATCTGGGAGTCTGAGGGGATTCTCGTCTCAGGTGGTTTCTCAAAGAGAAGGAGGACGTTCAACCACATGGTTGGAAGCAGGAGCCAAACCCTGATAAACCTTTTTTTTTTTTTTTTTTTTCCCTCAAGCTCCTCTGGTAGTCTTGAATGTTGCCAGAATAATATTTGCTTTGTTACTTTGGCTACTTTGTAGGTCCTTCCATAAAACACTTTTGTTCAGTAATTTTTGGCCTGCTGTCAAAATTTCACAGAGAATTGGAAACATCAGCTTTTAAAGATAGAATATATTAACTGAACCTGCTTCTCAAGCTGCAAGGAACTTGAAAAAAAGCAAAAATGTATTCCTTTTGGGCAAGATTTTCCTTTGTAATTTTTCAGTATTTTGCTGCAGACAATACAGTTGTTAGAATTTCTCAATATCAATAATCACAGGATGTTTTATAAATGGGAGAAGGTTATGAGTTTATAGTATAATTACTTTGATAATGAGTTTGATATACTTCAGAAGAAGTGTATACTGTTCTGATTAAGAACAAATATGCAAAAGAAGAACTGATCTGCTTTTAATATATTGTTTTCCATGCATCCATAGACTTTATCCAGTGTAATCACTCTGTTTTGAGGTTCACTAACCACTGAAATAGATCATAGTGATGTGCTGTCCTTGTAAAAGAGCAACAAATAAATACCTCTTAAAAGGAATCGAATTTATTGTTTTTAAAAATCACATGAGTTTTGTCTATATTCAGGATGAATTCCAACACAGTAATGTAATTTTTTTTCTTTGTTGTAATTAAGGATAAATTTACATGAAGAATTTTAAGAAAGGAAATATAGCCAAAGAAACAGGGAGAAGCTCATGTGTACCTGCTTTTATTCTTGGTTATACTGAAGGCTTCTTACATGATTTTCAGCACATTGCTTAGGGGCCATATGGTCTGCTCTCGAGTGCTTTGCTCAGCTGTTGCAATGCACATTTAAACGTGATTGGCATATGGTTTGGAGCTCCTACCATAGGTGCTTAGGTTCTGTGCATAGTCAATATAGAGATGGGCAAACTGTGAAGAGTGGTTCAGGGGACCTCCAGGAGACATCTTCCTCTTCCCATGATGTTTGAAAAACATGGGAAACTTCTGTAATATGAATAAATCCTTCTTCTCACTAGTGTAGGACAAATTAGTGATTTGATAGAAAAACATAAGAGAGCACAGCCAAGAGCATGAACTCAGTGCTACAAAGTAGATGCCTCCAATATTTATGAATCCTGGATTCCAATTCCCACTGTAAGGATGTTCATATATTTTATTCAGTGCTCTTTAATGCAGAAGACATGGACATCTAGGAAAAGAGCAGAGCTCAGGATGCATCCTCAAGAGAATGTACCCCTTGTTCGACTAAAGGCTCAGCTTTTTGCTGGTTCCTCTTTGGTCCCATTCTTTTTTTTGTGGTTGTCTAGCTTTTTGTGTATGTGGTACTTGTTTCTGCTCCTCGGGCATTTCCCAAGTAGTTGAACAACTCTTCTGCGCAGAAGAGTCTAGACTCCAAATTTCCCATTTCTTGGGCGTCTGCTAGATTCTTGCTTCCTCCTGGAACATTTTGATCTTAATTCCATGTTATTAGTCTGTTTTAAGCATGGGCTGAACACATGCAACCAGCTGGACCCTTCACAGGCACTGTCCCCTACATTGGGATTACAGTATGTGCCATTTCAGACCAGACCAACTCTACCTTGCATCATGTCCAAGGAATTGAATAGATGCCCAAGGAATCCTAGTGAAAGAAAACTTTCTGCTTTACATTTAGTTTACTTATTTTCCATTCAATTCTTGTTTTCCATTCCAAATTTGTTATGTCTTTGGAGCTGTTGAAGTGTTATAGTCACATTTTTATTTCAAAAGTCATAAATACGCTATGTTCCTTCTTTTAGCTACAGAAGTGATGTGTATAAACACTGAACTTCAGATCAAGAGAGTTTGTACATAACAGCTGTAGTGTGGTATAATCTAACTAACACAAAATACACTTTTCTGGTATGCATTTGCCAGAATTTATGCTGGACCACAGATGGAAAATGGTGTCCAACTGGAGAGGATTCAGTTTTGCCTCTAACATTGCACTTAGGGACACAGAATCATAATGTTGAAAGTAGTCCTAGTAGAATTCAAAGCTATTTTTATTTTCAAAGAAAACATATTGTTAAAAGTAGTCCTAATAGAATTTAGAGCTATTTTTATTTTCAAAGGTCTACAGATTATGATAAAATACAGTGGAAGAGAACTTTATAAGATCAGTTACTCTGGTAATAGCACTTTTTCTGCCTGCCATGCTGAGGCATGTCTGCATGGCTCAGTGCAGCATTATACAGACACGCATAAGCCAGCTCTGATTGAGCTATCTCAGGTACCAAAAGCAGAATATCCACATTAACACAGTACTCTGCCCTGGCTAATTAGCCATTGATAGCCCCAGAGGTTAATTTCTATATTCATGATTAATATTTAATGGGCGATGAGCAGTTTAGTAAAACTTATTTCTAAACATAATTAATATTGCATGCAGCAACAGCAACAGAGTAATACAATTTACATTAAATACTTCCAGTGTAATTTCTGCTGATTGTATCTCTTCGCTTCTCTTCAGGGGCTCTGAATGTAGATCATGCCTTAATGCAACTCGGCATAGTTTAAATGAACCGTAATACAGAAAATTCTATTCTGTCTTAATTAATCAGATAGCTTTATCCTATAGTTAAAGGAACTGTAAGAAAATTATATGGCTAATAAATATTTCTGTCAGTCATTTATTTCACCCTGCAGGTACAGATTCATGGATCAAAATAATTATACACAGAACTCCGTAGTCAAAATGAGTAAGATGCATAAGGTAGTAACGTATTCTTATAGTAGGGATCAAGCTCGTCCTTACTATGACTTGCCAGGTTCACTTTTTGCTAATAATTTGTCATATTATGGACTTCAGATAGATTGGTAAATTGATTGTTCCTTCATAGTAGCTCTTCTGCAAAAAGGAATAAAATGCTGCTATTTTTAACCCATAACATTTTATATGCACATTGCACTCATTTTAGTTTTGCTTGGATGTAGTTTGTATCTAATAAGGTTTGAGAAAGCAGAGAAATTGGCCCAGAGAACTTGTTATGGTTTTGCTTGTAATTAAATTGATTGAAAAATTAGGTTAGACAGTGACTGGAAAAGGCAGAGGAAAATGGCTATAATGTATGCAGACATTTTATCCATGGCAGAAGTTTAGTAGCTTCAAAAATGGCTTTAGGCAAGAGAAATTGCTCATCTGTTGTTTTGTATGTAGCGGCTGTGCTAAGTTCAGTATTCAGCAGGTATCAGCCTCTGCAATTCCGCTGCCAGGCTCTTGTGATGATCCTCACAGACTGAGGATCTGTCCTGATAAGACTGTCCACCCTTATTTAAGGAGAGAGGAGGTATAACAACAAATTAACTTGACCATGTAATTGATACCACATAGAGCTACAAATGATATTGAATATATGCATCATAGAAACGTGGAGTAGAAAGTAGATCAAGACATTCTCTAATTTTCCCCTTGGCTGAGGCAGACCAAATGCACTTAAATTATCTCAGTAATGTTAGGTATATGTTTCAGAACTCAGGCCAGCCAGCTTCACACCTCCTTTCCCTGAAAGACTTCCCCATAAACTGATCCTTTCCTACAGCTGTCCCTGTACTCACAAATCTTTCTCTTGCACAGTCCCCTGAAATATCCATCTCCAGATATTTGCCTATAGGTTTTCCTTTCCTGCAGCATTAAGGCAGGCTATAACTTGGACATTATCTGAATCTTGTTCAGGATACATCATCTTTTAGCTTAATTCAGCATGCTAGGTCTTGGTCAAAGAGACCAGCACACAACTGTAGAAGAATTATTTATCCATCACCTTCTGGCATGAAAGCACATTGAATCACTACTGCATTAGACCTTGCATTACCATCTGATAGCTTTCTCTTGGCCAAGCAAGTGTAAGCTCTTCCAGAGAATGCTCTAGTTCACCGCAGTACTGAGAATGCCCTTTGTGTTCCCAGTGTCTGCGCAGTCCCATTCTGTGATGCAGGCTTCATCTTACAGCGTCTTTCTCAATTGTACTCACTGTGCTTTGCAGTGTAATATGTTTTCTCATGCCAAGACTAGTTTGCCACCAGTATAAACCTATCTGATTTTAAACTATTTCAGGTATATTTCTACACTATGCTTCCCATGACTGTTTTGTAGGTTCTTTCAAGAGCAGCTGCTTTCCTTCAGATTAGTCAAACCTGGGATAGGTAACTTAAATGTTAATAAATGGTGTTAATTCTGTAATGTAGCATACTGTAACTCAAGAGAGAGGGTGGAGAAAGGCAGACAACTGAAAAATAAAGCAATTCAGAGATTCTGGTTGGAATAATTTTTACTTCTGAGACTCTAAAGTTTGATTTGTAATAGATTTTTCTGGAGAAGCACAAAAATGAATGTGGAAAAGAAAGTACAGCCAAGCCAATAATTTATCTGAGAGTCAGCGATTAAAGAAAATGTCATTGCATCACTAAATAGTAATATGTGCACAGGTTTGTTAATTTGCATAGATCCATACATGAGTATTTAATTTATTTGCTTTCAAACAGGTTCTAAGCCTGGCTCCAAATGATGGCTTTGCCAAAGTACATTATGGCTTCATCTTGAAGGCAGAAAACAAGATAGCAGAGAGCATACCCTATCTAAAGGTATTTTTCTTTTCTCACTTACAGTAAATATTTTACCTGTAAAAAATAAAATTGCAACATATAAAACATGTCAAGGTAGAAGCATACTAATCACAAATCACAGTTTAAGCTATATGTTGGAGTTATATTGCTATATCACTGCCTATGAGCTGGAACAAGCTTGTACATTGAGAGTCATCAATTCTTAAACATTAAGTATTTGTTTTATTGGTGGTTAACTCTAAGTACACAGCTATGAGTCTCAAACTGCTTTGAGTTTGGCAGTATGCTGCACACTTAAGGTTCTTGAAAAATCCAGAGGGCTTGCATATACTTCTGAGTGTTTGGGAAGAAACACCACAAAATAAAACCTTAATACAGCTTACTGAAATGCTTGTGTATATGTACATAGAGTCAGGGGCAAGTATCCATCTCTGAATACACTTCTGTTTTGGAGGGACTGCGGGGAGAGAACATGGCATTTGGAAAACTGATAACATTTCCCAATGTTTTTTTACTGAAGTATTCATTCAGCCTGAGTTCCAGATGACTATGGTGGTTAGATTTGATAGCCAATATCATAGCCTGTCTCTTGCATAGAATTGGCAGCCTATTTACAGCAATCAAATGAATTATTTTAGAAGTCCTGTTGAAGTTTCTCTTATCCTTTTTCCTTTTCTTTTTTTTTTTTTTTTCTTCTATTTTTTAGGAAGGACTCGAGTCTGGTGACCCTGGCACAAATGACGGACGCTTTTATTTTCATCTGGGTGATGCCTTGCAGAGAATGGGAGACACAGAGGTACATATTTAACATGTTCTTGCTTTAAAGCTAAACCTCTGATGGACTGCAGAATCCAAAAAAACTTTTAAGCATGGGCTCAGTGTTGAAAACATGAGTAGTCCTATTGCAATAACAATCCACCATATGTGTGTAGAGGTCAAGATAAGCAACAGCAAAAAATCTGCCATTGGTGTGACAAGAGAGTCTCTTAGCATCTGTTGCTTTAGAACTAACCTAAACTTTTAAAGCTTGCATGAGGCAGTTTAAACTGAGGGACCAAACATTCTTCAAAAATGCAATCAAGGTGTTTTTAGAGTCTGTTTTCTGCTCCTGCCACTTACAACAAAGACTTTAACCAGAGTTAAAAAAAAACAAGTACATGTATATCACTGTATGGAAGTTCTCTCATAGCTCTGTTATAACAGTGTTTTGTAAACCTCCCTTCTTCCTCAAAGTGACCTTGAGCACCAATGAGTATGTGATAAAAGACCATAAGAGGACTGAATGTGTGGGCTGAGTGACAGTATTTGTTCAATAATTAAAGTAGCAAACAGATCAGAAAAGCAGAGATTTGTGCAACAAATCTGTTGCATGCCCAACAAAAACAAACATATGCGACTGAAAACCATAAGAGTTTCCAATTCATTAATTTAAAACCAAATTTAATGTAAAAGCTAGATTTAAATGTATGAATTAGCACTATTGCCATGGTAGGGGAGCAAAGGGCTTTTGTTGAAGACTGTTATCAGTAATGAACTTTACTATGGGCGTGTATTTAAAAACAAACAAAAAACAAGCCAAAAAGCCCTACTCAGGTTCCTGGATGGGAAATGTGAAAATAATAAGAATAAAAAAATCATAGTGGAACTGCTTTTTAAAGAGTTATCTAGTAATAGGTCTGAAATATTAATATCTAAAATACTGTAAAGTATGCTGGCCTCTTGAGTATCTTGGCCCAGTTGGTCAGTAGTTCTCCAGGTGGAGTATAGTAGCGCCTATGTTAGTGATCTTTCTTAAGCCTATTTCATCAGGTTGGTTTTCTTTCTTTATAAATCACGGAACTTATATTGCAATACCTTATACATACATTAAAATGTGATAATATCTGTGGTTTTAAGTTAGATTGCCTTCTCTGAAAGTACAATAAAATATTCTTCCAATGAAGTTTCTTGAATTTAAAAGTTCATTTACAAGTGAGAATTAATTGGCCTCATTCTGTACGTAAATACACACACACATACAGAGCGCCGGCTTGCATGCACTCTGTCTCTCTCTCTCTGTCCTTCTCTCAACAGAAAACCGAAAAGGAAATCCCTGTATGCTTTTGTGGGATATTCTGGGTTAAATGATTGTAATGGGATGCTCTAGGCTCAATGTTTGACTAAAGATACAACACAGATGTAATTAATGTATATCATCCCAGTCTGCAGGATAATCATGTGTTAATATTTATGGAGTTAATGGTCAAATCTACTGTAGAAAAAGTTTTAATCGATGACAAATGAACTTCTTGGCATAGAGAAGACTTCTAAATTTATCAGTGGAAAGTCCACTGTTAAGCTAAATTTTTCTTACTGACCTTGCTAGACTTGCTGAACTTCAAGATTTAATCAAGGAAACAGATCAATATTTACGGGACATGTGAAATTACTATCACTGAAGGTTTGTTGAAGGTAGATATTCATCTATTAGAGCTAAATTAGGAATTATGAATGTGGTTTTGGTAAGTGTTAGGGAAACAATGTTGAGTATGCCCTTTCCAACTATAATTTGATAAAATGCCAAATTGACTTAAAAAAAAGATAAATTAGAACAGTGGAAGGTATTATAGAACAAAGTGCTGTTTACACAGAATGTATAAACTGAGTGCCTCTCAGACACAAACAATTTCCTGGAAAAGAAGCTATACTGTTGTAGCTGTTCTGAATAGTATAGTGGTCATTACTTAGTCTGTCCACTGCCAAGATCTGCATGTGAAAAGAAAGGTTTCTCATGGAAACTCAGGACTGGAAAGGATGACCGAGGCAACCTAACCCTACTTCATGCTGTCAAAGGCAACCTCATAGGACAATTCTTCTAATAGATAAGGATTAACAGCATTATATATCGTGATTATAGCTGATGGCTCTTAAAGAGCAGCAACATTCATACTCATCAGTCGGTGGCTGAAACAAGTAATTCATCCCCCTTATCATTTGGGCTAACTCCAGACATTGCAAATGAATGCAGGCAGTGACCATGAATGATCTATTGATATCCCACTGCTATTGCAACTTACATCTTGGGGAACATACGTTATAAATCATAATGCTTCCATTTCAGATACTTAACTAAGATAACATCAAAATTTAAATGTATACTCTGTATTACCCAAAGGTAATTCTTTTTTTTTTTTTTTAACCCATACACAATTTTACAAAGCTTCTCTAGAAAAATAAGATGAAAGCTTACATATGGTCTACTGTTATTCTGTTCATCCACACTGTTTTTCTGTACTTCAGATAAATACTGTAAGGCAACATTCTATTGCAGCCTTTCCTCCCTACTTTAAGATGGTTATAAAGATCAGAGTGCCACATTTTTTAAAAGCTTGAAGAAAATTTGTAGACTTTCAAAAAATAATCTATGGTTACAATATAGAGACTTATGTAAAAATGTGAAAGCAAAGCCACCCAAAGTCATTTTTTACCTTATATCTGAAGTAAAAAATCTCAAAGATGACATCTGAAAAGTTATAGAAATAATCCATTACATGAATTTCCGGTAGCCTTTTGTTTTCATGACTGACTGACTGCTAAGGCTAAGTCTTAGTAAGTCACGCACTATTCTCATGACTGATTTGTACCCAAAAAAATTTTGCTTGTCTTTCTAGTTTACTTGCTTCAAGGTAAACATAAATAATAAGCTGACATGAACTGTTCTCCTAGAGGTGTGTTATTTGATTGTATGTGTCACATTCCATTAGACCCCATACATGAAATGATTATTCTTTAGCTTAAGAGTTAGTACTGTGGTTTTTGTCTCAATAAGCATTTTGTTTTAGCCTTCATGTCGAATGAGGGCAGATTAATGGACAACTGTCATGCTCAGGAGGTAGAATAGGAGAAGTTACTCTCTTTGAAAAACAAATAACAAATAGTCACACAGGGAAACTACCATACCAGAATACTGCTGTGGACAGTGTTCATCTTGTCCAGATGTCATGGTTTAACCCCAGACAGCAACTAAGCCCCACACAGCTGCTCTCTGACTCCCTGCTGATGGGATGGGGGAGAGAATCGGAAGAGTAAAAGTGAGAAAACTCCTGGGTTGAGATACAGACAGTTAGGTGAAGCAAAAGCCACATGTACAAGCAAAGCAAAACCAGGAATTCATTCACCGCTTCCCATCAGCAGGCAGCTGTTCAGCCATCTCCAGGAAAACAGGGCTCCATCACACTTAACAGTTACTTGGAAAGACAAACACCACTACTTCAAAAATCCTTTCTTTCTTCCTTCTTCCCCCAGCTTTATATGCTGAGCATGACATCGTATGGTCTGGGGTATCCCTTTGGTCAGTTGGGGTCAGCTGTCCCAGCTGTGTGCACCCCCAGCCACCTCGCTGGTGCGGTGGGGTGAGAAGCAGAAACTCTCTGTAAGCAGAGACTCTCTGTAAGCACTGCTCAGCAGTGACTAAAACATCCCTGCGTTATCACACTGTTTCCAGAACAAGTCTAAAACAGAGCTCCATACTAGCACTGGGATACTAGCACTGTGAAGTGCTCTGGACTTACCTCCTATCTCCCTACTTAGCTGTCCTGTCATACCCTTTTTTTTTTTTTTTTTTTATGTGTGTGGTCTAAAATATTGCAGCCATAGCAGCAATGCTAGACAGGAAGGAGGCAGCTATATATACCCTTCTTTGTGTATGGTTCATCACAGTGCTATTCATGCTGGATCTTGTCTTTCCAAGCATCCCATTTTCTTCCTTTGCAGAACCTTGTTTTGCTGCTATATAGTGGTAAAGCAAGTTCTGGAAAGGGAGAGTAAGACAAACAAAGGTCTGGTATTAGCCTCAGTAGGTTTCTACCATGTGAAATAAAGGGAAGGGTCAATAAAAATTAGTAGCATCAGCTCAGTTCTGGTGTGGCAACAAATATTTGAAGAAATTCAAATGCATATATGTATTAGATAATTATGTAACAATTTAGATCCACAAAGTCAGCACTGTTTTCATCATCACATCATCTCCATTGGCAGCAGAAGGCAGTCATCTATAATACATAAGTAGAGAATTGAAACATAGAGAAGGCAAGGTTGCCAAGATGACAAACAATTGGATATCCCAAGTCCAAGGAGAGCACTGATGTTCCTGACCCATATTTGGTGTGAATGTGAGAAGGTTATCCTATTTTGCTAATGTTGGATTGGACAGCCTTGGCTGACTGATGTATTTTGGGATTATTAATTGGGATTGTTTGGTTTGGTTTGGTTTTTTTTCTTTAAGTGTTCGTTACTACATTACATCAGAAGAATAACCCCAGCATCCAAAGAGACAGTCTGTTACCTTACCAAAAAAGCATGAGTTACTTTTTTTGTGTGTGGGAGCTTGGCTGATAGGAATTTGATTGTTAACACTGCAATATTTTAGGCGTACAAGTGGTATGAACTTGGATACCAAAGAGGTCACTTTGCATCAGTTTGGCAGCGCTCCCTCTACAATGTCAAGGGACTGAAAGCTCAACCTTGGTGGACAGCAAGGGAAACTGGTTACACAGAACTGGTGAAGGTAAGGCAGTTTGTTTCTGTGTACTTTGATGTTATTTTTTTTAATAATGACTATAAGGTATTAAGCAGAGAAAATTCTAATCTATGAAGTCGGAATCACTGCCTGTGAGTGCCAGACACCAATCTCAGACTGAGCACAAGTTTTAACTAAGATACTATAAAATGAGCTCAGGCATTTTCAAAATTGAGAATGGGAACAGGATGGCTGAAATGATTAATAAATACAAAATCTGCATGGTAGACAACAGTAATGTCTCAAGTGCAAAATGACAGCAAACTTTAGTAATGTCTGGGATACCCATTGTGAATTTTTAATTAGTCAGGAAAGGCTGTGTCCTTCATCCCTTGTGTAATATTTGGCGACTTCTTTAGAAGTTTTTAATTGCATAAGAGAAACAAGTGTAGACTCCCAGTGATGGATTTAGCAAAGATAACAACATAGAATTTAGGTTCTTTAAAGTTTTTTATTTAATGAAAGACAATTAGTCTGGCTATTATTCATAATAATAGTTTTGTTTCAAAAATAGCATAATTTTTATTATTTTATTTTAATTTTAATAATTTTAATCATAATTCCTAAAAAAAAACCAAACAAACAAAAAAAAAAAACCCAAAAGAAAAGGGGAGAAGAACCCTTTTTTTTCCCTGTATGTTTTAATATTATTATGTGGTTTAGCAAAAATATTCTGCACAAATAATCTAAAAACATAAATGTTTATTTGCAAGAGACAGGTTCCTTCAGAGTGGTTGCTTCCTTATACTTAGTTACATAACATGTTAAAAAACCTACTATGAAAGGATGATTTTATTTTAAAAAAGGAAAGAAACTGAAAAAGGAAGATTACTCCTTGTTATGCTTTTGATGGCAACATAAATAAGGCTGGGAAATTTAGATTAAAGTATGATTCTCCAGTGTAATCTCAGTCACACAAAAAAGGCAATTAGCTTTGTGGACTAGCATTTGGGAATATTTTAAATGTGCATGTATTGAACTCATTCTCAAGGAATGTGTAGGAATAGATATTCCCTGCCATAAAGGAGATGGAGAAGCTGGGAACTTCTTATCATACTTTTGCCCAACAAAAAATAAAGAATATATATTATTTTATTGATGTTTTAGAGCTATCTGCAGTGACGTTTTACAGTCTCTTACATGTAAACCATTCAAATGCCTGAGTCACAGATGGCAATGGTCCCTTCACCCTTGGGATGAATGGCCAGGACTCCACCTTGAAGGGATTTTTTCAGATGGATTAGACCATATATGGAGGTCTTGATTTGGATCAGCATCCTACATGACTCCTAGAAGAACCATTCAGAAGACCAACAAGGATAGAAATTCACCCTGACCTCCACAGCACAAGTGCCTCTCTGAAATCCACTCATACCTCTTCAATCCAGTCATTTTGTGCTATGTTTTTTAGCTGTTCTGTTAGCAATATGTCATTGAATCTGGTCTAAATTGTGGCTGTTAATTTACTTACATAAGTATCATAATTTGGGGGTCATAAGATTTACATTCTTCAAGATAATATTCATAGTTGAAAGTATAAACTCAAAATATAAGTGAAATGCATCAGGAAAAATATTTGTATTGTGTTTCCCTTATAACTCAAGTTTTGAAAAAAAGCGGGCTTGATTCTAATAACATATGATGCTGCAAGCAAAATTTGAAGTAATATTCTCTAGAAAGTGGAAAAAAAATCATTGAAAACATTGGCTTTATTAATTTCTGAAATACCCAACTTCTGTACATGCTTTAGTTTAAAAAAACATTTTTTCCCCATTCCACAGAGCAAAAACTAATCAGCAGTTATTTCTTACTGCTTCGTCTCATTAGATTCCTCTTACATCTGTGCAGGATGTGTCGGAAATGCTACCAAATCCCAATGATAGAATTTGACATGGAAAACTGCTGTATGAAGGGCAAAGCACTGGAGGCCCTGACCCTCTCTCCCTGTGTTTCACTACTTGTTGTTAAATGTGAACAAGCTTTTTTCAATATCTTGGTAGCTTAACAGAGCTAACTGAACATTTATTTGTGGCTAACTAAGACAGTGCTAAAGCCAGACTGGCAGCTTGTTTTGGTTCATTCTACTAACTAGCACAGCTGTGGTCAGTAGCATCTTATGGCAGAGACCTGGCTTGATTTTGTTATAAAGAGTCATGTGATTTCTTGGGATTGGAGATGGGGATGTGAATTTTGACAATGCCTTGCTTTTTCCATAGAAAACCTGAAGAAAAAATTGTCTTTTTTTTTTTGTATTCCCATTTTAATAAATTCTTTCTGAGGGGCGTTCAGGTCACCTAACTGTAGCCATACAGACACAAGACATATTGTCCATACTAGTGGTCTATTTACAGGTCAAAAAAGAAGTATTTCCAGAGGATGATTAATTTTTACTATGTTAAATAACTATCTAAGGATGGCATGTCTTCCCTTCTGGTGTTAACTTCCCTACTGCTTTACTAAAAAAAGAAGCCTAGACAACTAATTTAGGCCTGATGTTTAACTGCCTGATGGGTAAGATTAAAGACAGCCTCATTCTTTATTTACTTCACTGTTACCTACTTGCCTGGATGTCTTAAGGAAGAGGGATTTTTTTTAGTTTCTAAAAAAACCCCACAAAGTAACACTTAACAGGATGTGTATTATGGTGGTAAATCCTGATTAGTGCTACTGTGATAAGGGGAAGTGGATCTTTGCAACTCTTTAGCTGTTGCTCATTAATGCTTGTGTATTTTATAGTTTCCTTGAAAGAATAGGAAGGGACACCTGATTTCTTAGGGAAAAGAAGACATAGGTTTAAGTAAGGAAGAGTGTGTCAAGTGATTTATATAGAAATGTTCTGTTAATGTTTCTGATCTACAGTATTTCAGGCCTTTGGATTTGGAGATAGAAACTCCTTCTTTCTTGTTTGAGCTCAGCTAAAAGGAAACCTTACTTTTATCTTTGAAAACCTGTCCTCTTCCTTTGGGGCAATTAGCTTTCCATGAATGGTCTTGCTGAGTCATTGCATCATTCTCTGGTACCTTTTGTAGAACCTCAGTATAGGTTCTATTCTGGTGCTCATTTAAAAAAAAAAAAAAAAAAAAGAGGTACAATGCTATTGAACCCTAGAGACTTTTCACCAGTCTGAAACTACTACATAGGTTAATGGCCTAGGTAACTTCTTCCTTTCCTCATGTTTGTCCTGTGACTTTTTGGAAGGACCCCGAGGATGCTTTGCCAACAATGTACTACAGTGAATAGCTATAATGTACTACAGTGATTGATTAAAGTAGATCTTGTATTGTCAGTTTTCTCTGGCTTAGATTTTATTAATTAAAAATTTAAAGTGCAGCAAGAAAAGCGTAGAGAATGAAAGTACTGGAGCAGCACATATCCATAATATTTTCTGGAGAGTGACAGGTAGGACTTTAATGGTTTAGCTAATAATAGCTAAACATTCATATATAATGGAGAAATTAAATTGAAATATGCATTTAAAGTGTGGCTGGATGCTTTAAGGGGAGCCTTGCGTTGAAAAGAGCAGATGATGCATACACATGCTGATGTTCAAGCACTCTGAATGACTGGATGGGTACAAGGAACCCATTTTGAAAGGTTTAAAATATTGCCCCTTACTTGGAGGTTATCCCCAGCAGAGATACGGTAACTGATCATGAACACTCTCATACTCTGTTTCAGTAACAAAGTGAAATAGATTGAAGTCTTCACCATTATTTTATTTTATAGTCCAATGAATTAAAATGGACATGTGTTCAGTAGTTAGGCCTCACAGAGGGTAGTAACCTCTCAGTCTCTGCCTGTGTCGTTTATGACCATGCATTTGAAAGGGTTTGACAGCACAGAGTAAAGATTCTTATAATAGTCACACATAAAAATAAACCAATATTTGGAAATCCCTATTTAAATATAGTAACATCTTTGGCAATAAAATCTACACTATTGCCAGATGTAAAGCAACTGTAAACTTCCATTATTGTTAGGAACTGTATTTAAAAAGCCATATGGAGGTTTATGGGAATCATCTGCTAGGAAACAAGTACATATGCTCCCAATGCTGTTTGCCACCTGATTCTTCACTTAAAATCGGGATATTGCACCAAATATAATATGAATTTGTTGCTCTAACCTGAGGCTTGAATCGCTACATATTATTGACTTAGTCATTATGTTTTAATGGTGTTATGAGTTCTTACCATTCAAGGTATGCCTAAGAGTCTGTAAAATCAGAGAGATCAAGACTGAGCTGTTTGAACTACTGTAACCCTCTGCTTCCTTTTTACCTAGGAGTTGCCTATCACTTATAGTAAAGCACTGTCAGTGTCTTTTATAGATGGGGTCCAGGTCTTCAGGAGTATAGAGACGCTATTGATTTCAGTGCAAGTTATATCTAAAACCACTGAGGAGCTAGTTCAAAATCAATGATATGTATTCAAATCACTTCATATCCAAAATGTTAGGGAAGGAGTCTTAAAATGCAAGGACAAACACACACCTTTGGAGGTTAACTTTCAGCCTGTGGCACTCATGAAGGATTAGAGGTGACCAAGCAGCTGTTGCCTGCAACTCCTTGGACCATTGGTGCTCTTCATATATCATCTTGTCTGCATGGTTGAATGCTTCTTCTTACCTTTTTTCAGATGAGGGAGTAGGAGGAGTTTGAGGAAACAGAGAAGCACTTGTATCTTTTAAAATTTCCCAGTTTTGTTGATCTGTATCACTGTAATTTGAGGCTTGTGCAAATGTAAGTTATTCTTTTCTTTCTCTTCTCCAGCCAGTGCAAAATCAGGTACTCAAGCTGGTATTTCCTTTTGTAGATACAGTAATGTTGAATCAGTACCAGCACTGTTCACTATTCATCTCTGATCGGGTGGAAATTTTCAGTCTTGTTTTGTACCCTGCATTTTGGAAAAGTCAGTTTTCCAAAGATATTCTAAGAAACATTTCTACTTAATGTTAACTGTTAAACAAGTGTTATGGAAACCCATCAATGAGAGAGAATAAGGTGAATTCACCAGGAAAAATGATAAGTGCTCTTCCCCTTTACTGATGGATGAGAGAGAAAACAATTTGCTAGGAAGAGGTACTGTAATAACAGAAGTGCAATCCTAATTTTCATAGGTCTTAGCCAACCTAAAAATGTTCTAGTGGGAGAAAGTTGCCGTATTATAGACAGCATGTTCTAGCCATGGCTTGCTGAGCCTTTTATGATGTATCAACATACAACCTATTTTGTGTGATTAGCTTGTCTTTTAATTGAAAAAACTCAAGTGGAAAATGCAACTTTTTAATTGAAATGGGGAAGGCTGATAACCATATGGAGTTTTAAGGCTAAAAAGGGGCAGTTATATCACCTGGTCTCACAGACTTGAGTTTTACTCGGCTTTACACATCATATAAAGAGGTAGTGTGGGAGCACACCTTAGCCTATTTTCAGTATGAAATTGATTGAAAATGTCTTACAGAAATGCTTTGTTCAAGAGCACAAAGGAAAAATGAAAACCATTCACCCAAAATAAGGTTTAGCAAGTAAAGTAAGCAGCTGGGAAATTGAAGTCACTTATCCAGGTCCATTGTGACGCTATGGGTTTTTCATTTATATTGCTTTAACATTAAAATGACTTATTGGCAGAATAAAAGGCTTTCTGATCTATCTGATTTTTACAAATATAATGTCCTAAGGCAACAGAGAACAGAATTTTTAGTTCTACAGTCTTGTGGTTTTGCTATGTATGGTACAAGCAGCTTACACATTTTTAATGGTTGTATCCATAAATCATCACCTGGCATTTCAAGTCATATTCGATCTTTTCCAATAGCATCAGCATATGCAAGTGAATCTTTGCAAACCTTTCTGAAGATTTAAATCATAACTGTCAACTTAAGTGGCCTGTTTACATTTGTACTGTTTGAACTGTGATGTTCTGCCAACACCTGGAGTTCCAGGTTATGGGAGTGGTTTTCTAGTTGCATGAGTGCTTCTAGGTAACATGTGCTGTCTTTAAGAACAATACTCTTCCTAGCTTGCAATGCAAAATGATCTGTTAGAGGGCCCTTAGGCTAATCAAAAAGCAAGTCAAAGTGAGGCCTAGTCTGAAAAGAGGCTGGGGATTATTGAAGTTTCATGATCCAAATGTAATTGAATCTGAGGAATACTGTGGAAATTGTTTTTCCTGCCTTAACGTGTCAGAAGGGAATTGAATATAAAGAAACTTGATAATGATGATGAACACTCTTTTAGTGCTTTTAAATTAAAAAAAAAGTTAATGTCAGGGAAAAATAAAAAAAGTACTAAAGCCAAATGTAGTAAGTTCTCAGTGCAGTAACATGGCTCTCACAACAGTCCTTAGAAAAAAATTGGAAGCTCATTCGGGATGAGGGGCTTGCTGTGATGGATAAAAAAAGAAGCCTCTTCCTGCCTGAAGATGAGAATCTACGAGAAAAAGGAGACTGGAGCCAGTTTACCTTATGGCAACAAGGTAAAACATTTTCTATTTCTTCTCTTTCCCCAATTTCACTTTCTCAGATTAATATAGTGTAATAAGGAGTAGCAACACAGTTTTTTCCAAAACCATTTTTGTAATCACTGAATCTGCAGAAGAAGGGAGCTAATAAAATAGTGTCTGGGACCCCTGTGACAGTGAACAAGAGTTCTTTATTCTAAACCATGTTGTCCCCAAGAACTTCTAAGAATCCCTTGAGGGTAATACTCCTCTTCTGACAAGGCTGCATTTTGCATTGTAATGCATAGTACAGATAAGCCTGAGGGAAGACAAGAATGTGGGGGGAGGTGCATCCTCAATATTGTGTTGTCAGCTAGGTGAGATCTATCATTCAGAAACGGTATGAGCAAAAGAATATGAGCTTTATTAAGACTGCTGCCCTGTCTCTGAGCTCTGCAGTGAGAGCTCCAACTGTTGGAATGACCTTAAATTCTTATAAGACTCTGCATTTGAAAGAGTACTGTAAAATAAAATATGAAAAGCAACTTATATCAAAATATATTCTGGTGTTAAAATGGTACAATGTTGGTGGCATTTTTCATCTTTTCTTCTATGCAGCCTCATTAACGATTATACTTTCAGAATCATGTTTAAAAATGATAGAAAGCCTGGTCTTCACAAATAATTTAAAAGCAAAGATGTGCAGGCTGCTCTGATAGTACAACATGAGAGTACTGCTGTTTCACGATCTGTAAAATGGGAATTTTACCTGTCTTTCAGTGTAGCTCTTTGACAGCTTTGTTGCTCTCTGCAAAGCAGAAAACAGGGAAATGTTTGTTCATTGATCTTACCAATGCTTTATTCATTATTTTCACTAGGAAGAAAAAATGAGAATGCTTGTAAAAGTGTTCCAAAAACATGCACTTTATTGGAAAGATTCCCAGAAGCTACTGGCTGCAGAAGAGGGCAGGTACCTAGCAAACTTCTTCATTTTTGCAAATTCCTAATGCTGGGAGCAGGTGATTTTGAGGAATGTGTATAGAAGGATGTATGACCTTGGTATATTTAATGGTGCTTCAGGCACACAATGAAGTTAACAGTAAAAGCATGCCCAGTTTTAGCCCTCAGCAAATACAAGGTGAAATATGTTAGCTGAAGCCTTTCTATGGAATCTTTAGTTTGAGCTATTTTACCTTGTGTGCACTGGCAGTTCGTGGTAGGTGAGTAGTTATTTGCAATGAGTCCACCAATAAGTAATAATTTACTAAACCTCAGCCCTAAATGACCTGATCTGACTCACAGCTAACCCTCCTCTGAGCAGGAGGTTGGATTAGGTCCTTTCTAATCTGAATTTTCCTATCATTACTTCTGTCTGAACTTTACAAAACTACTTCAGTGAGCCAGTGAGCTCACTGTGATAAATTTCACCCATCTACCCCAGCCTGACTTCATTAGACAGGACAATCACCTCCTGGAAGCCGAACAGTACTGCTGTCTCATGCTTCTTTCCTAAAGGTAAAAGAAGGAAATTTTACATCCATGAGCTGTGGCCTTGGGTGCCAACAAAAGTTGTTTCAAGTGCCTGGTCTACACTGACTACTCGGCTACAAATTAACATCATTAAATCATGCAGTATGGATCAATACATATGCAGCTGAACGAATGGCCCAACACAGATATCCTGTGATTCTATAGGACAGAATTTTTCATTATTCTTTTTTTTTCTTTTTTAAGTTATTATATTTTCTCTCTAATGACTGACTACATGAGGATAACCTTCATGTTGAAAAATTAAGGACGCAAAAGTTGGAAAACACAGTGCTAGCATAATCCTAATTCAGAGCCTTGAGAGTAAGTGTTCAGTTTTTTTCACTAGACTCTTGCTTTTGATGTGCAGAAGTACACTTGATGGCTAGTGTTGTGGCAATGAACAAGGCTATTGTTTCATTGATTTGTTGCAAAAGCTGGTTGCAGTGAATATAACTGATGAGAGAGGTCATCACACTCAGTGTGGCTAACAGCAAGAAAACTGTTTTCTGTGGTGTACACAGCCAAAATGGATCTATCCCAGAGAGCAAATTTGCTTTGAGAGCTACTATTTTGTTCATCATTTTTTGGCACCCCACATGTTATCACCAGGACATGTTTGCAGAAGCACTGTGTATTCACAACTATAGCTGTAGTCATGTGTTTTGAAGATATAAAATGTAAAATAGTGTGAAAAATGGTGCTCTAGAAGTCTTATGTCCAGTATTACAGTATACCTAGGACTATTTTGGTCTTAGGCTAGCTATGCCTTAGATTGTAACTGGTAAATTAAATTAAAAATATCACCTAATCTCTATGCATGTACTGAAGGACTTGGATGCAGTGTGAACAAACATAATCAGGAAATTAGGAATTCTGTGGTAGATAGATCCTTTGGGTTCTTTGGGCACCTTGTGTATTGACAAAAATAAAAAGAAATGTAAAATAATTCACAACCTTTTCAATGCTGCTGAGAGACGGTGTAGAACAATAGCGAGTAATCATATTATTAAAAATTATATAGTTCTTCTTAAAAATAACAGTAAAATAAAAGTAGCACAGGCAGTTTTAATTCTGAACATTTCTTAACTCTTTGGAGTTTTACTTTACAACCATAGTATAAATCATTGGTAGTTCACAACTCTGTAGTACTTGAGTACAGCACATACATATAATTCACAGACATATCTAAACTGATCTGCATAGTCAGATAAAATACATGACAGTAGTCATTCTGCACTGCTGGTATATGATCATTTAAAAAATTGTTTCTCTAGGATATTAGTAACTATTCTGCATAGGCAGTTATTTGCATTGCATTAGGGTCTGATAGAGCAATCAAGTTAACGCATCTCAGTGTACTGGTGGGTTGGAGCATCTGTGTTCACCACGGCCACTGGAGTTTATCACTTGCTGTTGAAAGAAACTGCTGGTAAACTGAAACCTCAGATGGTGGGAATGGCTAAGACACTAGACACACACTGTCTTCTGCTGATTTTCTTACAGTTGGAGAGCAAGCAACACCTTAAACCCTAAGACGTATCAAAGTTATCCTATCCCAGCTGGATGTGCAAATTTCACAGTTGAAAAAACACTTCTTGCCACTGTCATGCGTTATTCGCACTTTCTGTTTGGTGGGTTGTTGTAGAATCACAGAAAGGTTGAGGTGAGAAGGGTATCTGGAGATTACTTAGTTCAACCCCTTGCTCAAAGCATGATGAACTAGAGCAAGTTGCTCAGGACTGTGTCCAGTCAGGCTTGGATGCCTCTAAGGATAGAGAATCTACAGCCTCTCTGGGCAACCTTTTCCAGTGTACAGTTAAAAAGTGTTTTCTTATGTTTAAATGGAGTTTCCTGTATTTCAATATGTGTCCATTGCCTCTTTGCCTTTCACTGGATACCACTGAGAAGAGCCTGTCTCCGTCTTCTTCACTTCTTCCATCAGGTATTTATATACATTGATAAGATCCTGCCTTGAGCCTTCTGTTCTCCAGGCTGAGCAATCCCAGCTCTCTCAGCTTCCCCTTGTATGTCAGATGCTCCAGTCCCTTAATCACCTTTATAGCCCTTCACTAGACTTGCTGCAGTATGTCCATATATGTCTCATAGTACGTAGCACAGAACTAGACCCAGCACTCGAGTCGTCTCACCATGAGTTAGAGGGGAAAGGATAAAGTCCCTCAACCTGCTCCCAAAGCTCTCCCTAATGCAGCCCTGAAGCCTGTCGTCTTTGCTGCATGGGCACGTTGCAGGCTCATGTTCAAATTATTGTCTGTGAGGACCCCACAGTCTTTTTCTGGGAAGTTGCTTTCCAGACAGTTGTCCACCGGCTTGTATTGGTTCATGGGGTTATTCCTCCCCAGTGCAGAACTTTACACTTCTCTTTGTTGAATATCATAGGATTCCTGTTTGCTCCTTTCTCCAGCCTGCAAAGGTCCCTGTGAATGGCAGAAGGAAAAAAAAAAAAAAGCCATTTCTCTCCAATTAACTGTCATCTGCAAACTTGCTGAGGGTGATGCACTCTGTCCCATCATCTGAGTCATTTGTGAAGCTATTAAACAGTGTTGGACCCAGTATTGAGCCCTGGGGTGCACCTCTGATAAGTGGCCTCCAGCTGGACTTTGTGCCTCTGATCACAACTCTTTGAGCCTGACTGAACTGCCAGTTTTCAATCCACCTCACTCTCAGCTTACCTAGTTTCTATTTCATCAGTTTGTCAATGAGGATGTTTATGGCAGACAGTGTTGAAAGTCTTACTAAAGTTGAGATAAACAATATCCACTAATCTTGCCTCATCCACCAAGCTAGACATCTCACCATAGAAAGCTGATAAAGTTCAATTTCCCCTTCATAAATCCATGCTGACTCCTCCCAGTCACCTTTTTCTTCATGTGTTTGGAAATGATTTCCAGGATTATTTGCTCCATCACCTTCCCAGGGATCGAGGTGAGCCTGACTAGCCTATAGTTCCTCAGATCCTTGCCCTTCTTGAAGATAGGAACAACATTTGCTTTCTACCAGTCCTCAGGGACTTTTGCTGGTTCATGACCATGTGGATTCACAACATCATCCAGCTCCCTCAGCACTCACAGGTGGATTCCATCAGGACCCGTGGACCAGTTTGTTTAGTTTATTTAAATGTTCCCTAACCTGATCCTTCTTCACAGAAGGTAAGTTATCTTTGCTCCAGTGTTTTCCACTGGTCTCAGGTGCCTGGGATTCCCGAAGGTCAGTCATACCAGTAAAGATTGAGGCAAAGAATGCATGTAGCACCTCAGCCTTTTCCATAAGGCACATAATGCCTCAGCCTTTCCCGTGTCCTTTGTCATCAGATCTCCTGCCACATTTAGCAGCCAGGCCCACGTTTTCCCTAGACTTCCCTTTACTGCTGATGTATATGTGGAAACCTTTCTTCTTGCCTTTCAATTCAATCTCCAGATTCAACACCAGGAGAGCTTTGACTTTCCAAACCTCATCCCTGCATGCTCAGAGAGTGTCTCTACAGTCCTTCTGGGCGACCTGACCCTGTTTCTACCTTCTGAAGGCTTCCTTTTTGTGCTTCAAATTTTGTCTGAGTCACCATGCTTCCTGCACATGGGGATGAACCATTCTTGAGCTTGGATGAGGTGATACTTAAAAATCAACCAGCGGTCCTAGACCCCTCTTCTTGACAGCACTGTATCTCATGGGATTTTTCCCAACAGATCCCTGAAAAAGCCCAAGTCTGCTCTCCTGAAGCTGTGGGTAGTAATCCTGCTTTTTGTCTTCCTCCTCCTCTCATGATCCTGAACTCTACCATCTCATGGTTGCTCCAGCCAAGGTTGACAGTGACCTTGACAGCCACGTTGTCATCTGAGAGGGACCGGTCAGTCTGGCTAACACGGGCCTTGTGTCTCCTGAGATGCATCCTTTTAAATGTTAAGAGTGTATGTAAGTCTTTCCGTAGGAAAGAAGGTATTTTTCTGATTGTAGATAGGAGATAATTATTTCCAGGCTGAAATATGAATACTGATTATTTTAAGCAAAATGAAAAATATGCACTTTTACACACACACACACACCGCACAAGACATTTTTTTTTAGTATTGAATGCCTTCAGGACATGAGAAAGTGCAACTGTTGCTGAGACTCTAATAAAAGGCGACATTGCACTTTTGGCCCATCATCAAGGATGAGAAGTAGTGGAATCCTGAACTCCTATCAGTGTGGTTGTGAAGCTGAATATGTTGAAGGCATGCCTTTCTCTTCTTGCAGATCAAATATTCTATCATGCACCCAGGGACTCATGTCTGGCCCCACACAGGGCCCACCAATTGTCGGCTAAGGATGCATTTGGGCTTGGTGATACCTAAGGAAGGCTGCAGAATTCGATGTGCCCAAGAGAATAGGTATGGTTGGGGTTTTGGGGGGTTATTTTTTCCACCTTCCTCAGGACTGAAAAAGGGTTGGGCATGTAATAAAAAAAATTAAAATGGGGTGTTTTATGGATCAGGAGGTGTATTATATTTCATTAAACAGGCAATTTGCACCCTAACTCTTGCTACAAATATCAATATCAGTTCTTAAACAATACCAGAAGAATCTTTGGAGACAAAGCTGCTCTCCTCTGTTATGGCATGGAAATATCAGTGGGTTTAGTTCACAGAGTCCATGTGTTTACTTTTACAATGCCAGTCTAATATAGTTGCCAACTGAGTTCCTCTATTTGTTTTGATTTTGAGGGGACTTAGAATTCATTGCTTATTGAGCAAAAGCTAAAGCTAAGCTGAACCTCCATTTTCACCACCGTGACAGAATACTCTTGTATTTCTGGCAGAAGCCTTCTTCCTAGCTGGTATTTGTTAATAATTCAGTTAAAAATATTCCAGCTGAAGTTGATTTCAAGATGGAGACATCAATGAAGTGTTTGGTCCAATGAGTTACACAAGTAGCAAATTTCTTTAAAGTGCATTTTAAGTAAGAATTCTTACCCCTTAGGGAAAAATTATGATGCCTTGAAGACCAGTTTTGTTTCTGTTTGTTTGGTGCAAAAAACAAAATAAAGAGCAATAGCTTATGCATTTACAATCAGGGCATATACTCCCCTGGGAAATATGAGAAAATGTGATACATTTTTGCATGATATTATTAAACATAAACAGAAAAATATATATTAACCATATTGTTTTTTGATTACATACTTAATTTTCTGAGACTTATGTGAAATTCTAATGATGCTTAATGATGCAATATGTATTTTTTTGGAGATTCACTGTCTTGTCTGTAGCATCTGAGTGCAACAAGTGTTAATTTTGAATTCTTTTCATGGTAGTAATGTACAGATATATCTGATATTGAGAAATTAAATGCCACTCCTGTGTGACTGCAATATGTAGCAAAGATTTTTCTCATAACATTTGAAAACAACTACAAGAAATGTTTAGAATTTTTGAGAAGTATCCAACTGTAATAACCAAAATTGTTGTCACAATAGACTCCTGCCAACATATAGCTTATTTAATAATCTGTCACAGTCAGTGTTACAATCTACACTACCTACATATAGGTAGTGATGGACATTTGCTTCCAGCATTCCAATCCATATCCAAAATAAGCTGGGTTGAGGGAGAGGTAGCTAATGGACTTAAAGGACTAATATAGAGACATGAAGTCTTTTCACTTTAGGACATTGTGAATTCAGATTGGTGGTGACCGAATGGCATTACCATTAGGTGGCTGTTTAGTAGCCTGCGTGAATGAAGTGGTGGTTTTGATCTGCTGCCAAGAGAGTAGGTGTCCCCACCTCACCACCCATTATTACGGCTGGCACCCTTCTTTGTCTTAACCCGAACAGAAGGGATAGTCCTGTGGAAAGTGAACTTAACTACCTCCTTGGTAGCAACACTGTCAAAGTCAGTGTGTCAGAGTGGAGAAACACCTGTTGCTGCTGGTAGCTGCAGACAGAACACTGCAGTGTCTGGGCTCCTGGACCTGGCTCAATCATTCAGGTGCTGACTACAGCCTGTGCTGGACTGTGTTAACTTCAGTTGCTTTTGGCAAGAGCTATACATTCAGAATCAAAGACAGGATTTTCCCTGAAAACACTGAGAGTGTGTCTACTTCTGGCAGTGAAAGGGTTTTTTTACATCCCTTCACCTATGAAAGAGGAGGTGGGTGAACTGCTTTGGAAGGGAATGGTGGCAGGAGGAAATCCTACCTTGGGCATTTTCCATTCCTCCCTTCCTGGTGATTCAGAGCAGTGGCAAGCTTGTGGTTTCAAATAGGAGGTCTGGTTCAAATATGAATGTTAATGTAGGTCAGGCCTTTTCTGGCCTCCTGTCCCACTACTGTGTATATGAGATAAAGAACAGAAACAGTGAGAATTTTTTGCTTGGTTACCTCTGTGCCACCCAGTGGGGGTGTTTAGAGGGGAAATGTTACAATGGAACTCATTCTTTGATGGACAGGCAACTCAGCTCTGTCTAGTACTGTTGTTTTACTCCTTCACTTGCATGAGAGTCTTTCTGCAGCAGCTAGGAACTGGTACACCTCAGTGCTATTCAGTACAGCTATAGCAATTTTAGGTCCTTGGGCCATTTTGAAGTCCCAGCTCTGTAAAGTATAGGGTGCAATGCACAAAAATTGGTAGATAAATAATATCTAGTTATCAAAACTGAACATCTCTGTCAGACAAGGTAATCACGTTTTGAAATGAAGGTGCAGAATTACAGCCTTATGCAGAAGCCAGTCCAAGATCTCACCTGTAACTGTGATGTTAGAGCCATGCAGGTGATATAGAAACTACCCCAGAGTGGCTCAGCACCAGACCAGAATAATATCATCCCTATGGTCCCAATGTGAATTGTTTCTCACACCGTGAAGGCTTCTAGAAAATATTTATTTGCATGCTAATGATGGGGTTTGTAATCTGTTCAAAAGGGGCTAATAGTTCTGTCAACTTTGTGACTTTTTCTTTGTTGTGCAAAACAGCCCATCCCATTATGATGCAAATGATAGATCCTGGGTTTTAACCTCTGAAGCTGCTTCATCTGGGTGCTTGGATTTTTTGTTGTCCGTAACTGAGCTGCACTTTCAGGCTATTTAGGGCAGGATTTTTCAGGCTTGGTTTGTTTTAAAAAACAAAAAAACCACCCCAAAAAAACCCACAAAAAAACCCCAAGCCCAAAAAACTAACACCGCAGAACCTAACAACCCCACCACCAACAAAAAAAACACCAAAACAAAATACCTCTCAAATAAAAACAAATCCCCCACCTCTCCAAACAACCAAAACCCACACACACACTCCAAAAAAACCCAGTGTCTGCTTGATTTTCGTACCGCATTATAGCATTGCAAGTGGTTGACTCCCATTGACTTGAATACCAATGTAACTTTAGTGTGGTAGCAGAGACTCAGGGTCTATATGGCATAAAACATTTTTGTTACCAGATAATTGACATGGTAACAGAAAAAACACATGATCATAGCTGAAACCTGCAAAAGGCTCATTATCTGGGCCTTCAAGGCTTACGTCTGTGTGCAAGCCTGTGTGAATTTTTTACTGTTATGGTTTCTGCTTTATCTACTCTTGCTTAAAATATGTTTACATGATCATTTCAGTTGAAATGCTCCTATTTCAATTTCTATTTCTCTTCAGAACATTACAGCACAACCCAAAAAATTTCAGTGGTTAATTTTTGCTTTTGTTGAATTTAAAAATTAAAAATACCGAGATGACTTGGGAGTCTAAATCTCACTTTCACCCCATTTTTGAAAAAAAATAAAATTGTTTCCTCTGTGAATGAGCACAGTTGAATGAGCTAAGCAATGTATTTTCATCTTTGATGGGAAGACCTTTGTTTCTTTGCCATCCTACTGTTGGTCATAGTTCTTAATTCCCCTTAAGGGCATCCATCCTCTTGGACAGCTTCAGCTCCTAAGGAATCCGTTAAAAAACTTGATTATGCAGTCATTGTAGAGTGGCTTTAGGAGGTAACACTTCTTTGACTGTTGACTCGACTGACTGTTATTCATCCAGTCTCACCTGAAAGGGTATAATCAGGTGCATGCTTTCATCCTGCTGCAATGCAAAATAAATTTGCTTTCCTTATACCACTGCCTGACCTTACAATAGACAAAACATGAAACACATAATCAGCTACTGTGTCTAAATGCAGTGGGTAAGACTGAGATCTGAGGGGCAGCAACAAATGAGTAGCACCGTGACTTTTTGACATGTTGTGACATTATCACTAGTGATCACAGATCAGATGCTGATTTTTTGCAGTATCAGGACTGCCTTTAACCAGGTGTTAAAGCTCTTTTCAAAATTATGAATCCAGATCTCAGCAGGCTGGAGAAGCGTGCCAGCCGAAACTTCATGAAGTTCAACAAAGGCATATGCAAAGCCCTGCAACTGATAACAGCAGATCAACACCTTGTGACAGTACGGACTGGGTGATGACTGCATAGAAAGCAGCTTTGTAGAAAAGGGTTTAAGGGTCCTAGGGGACAAGTTGGACATGAGTCATAAAGTGCTCTTGTCTTGATGAAGGCCTGTGTACCAGACTGTTATTAAGTACATAGGAAGCAGTTTGAGGGGAACAATTTTTTCCCTCTCTTCTGCACTCGAGACGCTGCCTCTGGAGTACTGTGTCCAGTTTGGGGCTCTTCAGTACAAAAAAGTCATTGATAAACTAGAGGGACTCCAGTAAAGAATGAAAAATATTAGGAGACTGGAGCATGCAACACATGAGGAGAAGCTCAGAGAGCTGGTTTAGAATCTGAAAAAGAGGAGGCTAAAGGGGAGCCTAGTTACTGTCTTCAACTACTAGTGGGTGACTGTGCAGAAGACAGACCGAGACTCTTTCCGGAGGTGTGCAGTTATAGAATGAGAGGTAATGGACACAAATGACAGTGAAGGAAATTCCATCTAGATAGAAGGAATTTCTCACAAGGTTGGTGAAACAAAGGAAGAGGTGGTGGAATGTCCGTGGTTGCAGATATTCAAAACTCCGCTAGTCAAGAACCTGAGATATCTCATCTAACCTCAGAGTTGGATCTAACTTTGCAGTGAGACTTGCTGTGAGCAGAGGCTTGGAGCAGATGCCCTTCCAAGGTTTCTTCCAACCTAAATTATTCTGTGGTTCTATACTTCATAAAATTGACAGAAACTCTGATTCTCCTGCCATTTAATTCTGTAGAATTCCCTTCTACATTGCCTCTTGCCATTGCTTTTAAATCTGGTAATTTTGTTAATTCTTCAAACAATGAAGGTGCTCATATCCAAGCCACTTGGAATAAACTGTGTGTCCCTTTTTGTGCCTAACAAAGGTACAGATCTTGGAAGAGTACCACTGTTAAAACTTGACTCTTCCATGCTGTAATGAACACTCACCCAGGGTATTTACATCCATTCAGTGATGTGCTCTGCCTAAGCAGAACTTGGCAAGCAGAGGGGCTTTAAGTTATGTGGACTCATCCTTCCAGTTCAGTTTTAACAGTATAGTTAACCCAGTGTACACTATGGCATTACAACCTTCCTCTGAAGAAAAGCCTTTAGACTCACTGCTGTTAACATCCCTGAAATTTTAAGCATGATCAGGGCCTAATTCTGTTGTTCTGATTTTTAGAAAAAGCAGATTGATTTAATGTAATTTGTTTTCAAACCATATGACCATATTACTGGTCATTCCCTCAGTTGCCATCACTCATTATGTATGTATCTGATTAGAAAAGGAGACAAGTTGATACACCAGTATTATACCTGCTCCCTGCTTATTGGACTCAACTCAGAAGTATATAAGTAACAAATATTATAAATGTCTGAATTTGTATGTGGGGATAACTATGCAGAGTGAGGAGAAACAATCCCTCAATAATACAAAGGTCCATCAGACTGATCTTTCTGTAGTTTATTTCAGTTAAAACTCTGATACGCCAATCTCTTTATATTAGGTAGTGAAATCCTGACTGTGCAATATATACTGTTTAAATCATTGTCATATGTCAAGGAGCATCTTCAGAGCTGATATATAGCTGTCCTGCTCCATGGCACTTCAAATACTGCACTAAAGCATGTTCTTTTTTTGTGTTGCAGAACCTGGGAAGAAGGGAAAGTTCTTATTTTTGATGACTCATTCGAACATGAAGTATGGCAGGATGCTGAAAATTATCGCCTGATATTCATTGTGGATGTGTGGCACCCTGAGTTAACAGCACAACAGAGACGCACCCTTCCTGCTATTTAAGGGGTTCCTTCTGATGTGTGGAGCAGAAGAGCTTTAACCCCTTTAGAGTATGCAGATAGGATTAATTTATCCAGCATACAAAGAATACAAGTATTGTAAGGGTTAGAAGAGATAAGGATGACATTCTGCAATCACAGAGGACTTGATTTAAAAAAAGGAAAAAAAAGAAGGGAAAAAAAAAAGCCATGTTTTGTTCATACTGATACAGCACTGATATGTATTTTCTTCTGGCTGCAAGTTTGAAAATACAGATCTTGTCAGCCAAAGAGCAATAGGTCTGGATTTTCAAACTGAGGAATGTGCAGATGTTTTTGTCATGGACCATTATGCGTACAAAGCCAGTCAGTCAGTCACCTGCCTGATCAGGTTCAGGCACAAGTATTGCAATTCTACATCTGGGAAATACTTTCCAGACTTTTATCTGGGAAGCAACATGTAAGATATTTACAAACATATGCACACAATCAACTTTGAAAATCAGTATGCAGTTGTAATGTTAGCTGCTTTAGGCATAGAACATGTCCCTGTGTTATCAACTGTAGATAATGTGAATGGGTTATGTGTGTTTTGTATTTTTTTCTACCTGAGTAACTGTATTTTTCTAGCATAATTATGAACAAATCTTCTTTAATCAACCACTATTTTTAAAAAAACCAATATATATAAGTGCATCTCTAGCTATCAGCAGAAGGAAAATACTATTATATATGAACAGATTTCATTTTTGCCAAGTGTGGCCTTCTCTTGCCTTCCTAGAAATGCAAACAGAAACTTGCATAATCAGCTGCTTAGTGAAGCTTTGTTCTTCTAAAACAAAATAGTTCTCTTAGCAGGCAACCTTCAGTTTGATAATGTGATTTTGGAAGATGTTGAGCAAATGTGACATCTGTAGTCTCAGATCTTAAAGTGCTTGACAGTTTTTAGGATTATGTGGTGAACTGCTGTTTCTCCTATCATTGCAAAAGTTTGTGTTGTGATATCCATTTTCTACCCAGCAGGGGTCTGGGGCACCTCCTTCTAGGGGCTGCTCCTAGGTTACCCTTGGGTGGTCATTCAGCGGGAAAAAAATATGTGAAGAATTTCTTGTGCTTTGGGCAGAAGGACAAGGTCTAACTTGGTTTACTGCCAGAATGTAGAGGAGACAAAGAGCTTCAGGTTTTTAACTTGTATTAACTTCTGCTGCCAGCATCCTACAGAGTGCTAGAATGATCCTTTAATTAACCTAAAAGTGTTTTCCTTGTCTTGAAATGTATGGCATAATGATGAAGTAGTCTTATCCCAGTACTGTTTACAGTATGCTTTGTATTTGCCATACAGAATTTACTATGTGGTAAAAAGGCCTATTTTCAAGAAAGAAAACTGATTGGATGTTGAAACAGTTGGCTGGTCTTTTGGGTCCATACCGTTTGATGGGAGATGGAGGGTGCAGAACCTTCCATTGTTAACTTCTAAGAACACTAACAGGAAAGAGCGACCTGAGGTTGCACTGTAGATGTTTATGGCTGGCTGTTCTCTACTCAACCGCAAAACCAGCTGGGCGTGGGTAGGTGTGCTAGGACGCTCAGGGCTTGTCAAGAGCAGTGGCATCTTTACCGAGGGTTGTGAGAGTCAAACACTAAGCAAGGAGACATCGAAGTTACTGAGTCTCCATAGTTTTGGCTTTGTTGTCCAAAAGACAATGAACAGTCATCTTATTTGTTTAATGCTCAGTGGTTTTTTACTGCAGAGACTACATCATGCTACCTAAGTATCGTGACCAGAATACCACATTTGCTGAAGCAAAAGACAGATAAGAGCTGTGCATTCCCATAAACTGAATGCTTTTCAGATTTTCTATTTTACTAGGTAATTAAATCTTATAATGCCATGTAATACATGGTGATTGCACCATAAATTAGTATAACCAGTTTCTGGAGGTGTGCACTTTAATTTCCTTTTTGACTATTAAACTGATAAACCCTCTCTAATCAAGAGTCGGTTTTAGACAGCTATGATAATTAGGCTTTAATGTGTTGTCCGTATCAAAAATAGCACTGTGACTATACACAATATACAAGAAAGCAACAGTTCTCAGTTAATCATCATGAAAACTGAAAAGATTTATAAGTATCATGCTTAAGAAAATATAAAAATGCTTTTGGAGAGCTTTAGGAGAATCATGGTGCAAAGGTGGAAATAAGGTACTCATTATTGTGGGGGGTAAAATAGTAAAAAAAATTTTTAAATGCCCTAGTAGTTGTTTAGTCAGAGGCTGTATTTTGTATCTTTGTAAAGTGATTATCAGTAGAAATTATAAACTATTTTGTAATTCTCTAAAATAAAGACATAGTTTGTAAAGAAGGAATCAAGAACTGTTTAAACCAAAATTTGTGGTTTAGAAATATTTTTATTAATGTTGCATTTTCATTTCTATAGCTCAGAGTAAATACTAAAGGAGTAGTAAAAGCTTTGGAGCTTTGTTTATGAAAATCCATGCCGTCCTTCAGATTGTTTCATTGTTCCTTTGAAGGCTCATACTTTATCTTGTCCATTTCCAATTGGTAAATAGATAAAATTGGCAAATAGATAAAAGTAATCTACCCAAGATGTGTGTGTGCTGGAGTAGCACTGTTTATTAAATTGTGTAGTGATATATTGGCAATTTAAAATCTTAAGTGCCTTGAATATGGCAAGGTGTATTATGAATAGCTCCTGCAATATT
Organism: Strix aluco; assembly: GCF_031877795.1. Taxonomy (NCBI): domain Eukaryota; kingdom Metazoa; phylum Chordata; class Aves; order Strigiformes; family Strigidae; genus Strix; species Strix aluco. Next base: position 40,282,241 of record NC_133931.1, read on the forward strand.
GAAGTGAATCTACTCTATGCCTACATGTCAAGGAGCTGAGAGCATCTTTTTGTTAGGTACAGTTAGTGGATTAGTTACATAGGGAGGAGATACATATATATATATATATATATATAGTAAACTACAGAAATTATGTAGCGAATAAGTGGTATATTATTTTAGGTATTCCTGTTTGCCAACCGGTATTTCACCTTGAAAAAGCTTTTCAGCATTGAAAATGCCAATGAAAGAAGTGAATGGAAATGTTTCTTAAATGGAGAACCATTGCAATTTAAATATTTTTTTTTCCTTAAATTTATTTACAAAGGGAAATGACAGAAAAGGGCAATATAGTCTCCTGTTTGTAAGGCAGTACGTACTCATCACGATGTTAGGAGGTGGATTTCTCCCTGCCTATAGTTGCCTTGCTTGCAAGCACAGAATCTGTATAAGATCCTACAGTTAAATACAAGCATCATATGGTTATATACAAGGCATCATATGTATTTATTCATGTCACAGATAAAAAAAAAAAATCTAATCCTCTGAAAGGATTAATCTTCAAGGACTGGATTTCAGTGATGTTTGCACTTCTTGGGCAGAACAAGTCCCACTTGAATGAACAGTGATTGTAACAGACATCACAAAGATGCAATGGCAGTGGAGGTAAGAGTATTAACAGAGAAAAATTGTAAACCAAAGTATTTCTTCATTAATGCTGCAGTATAATGGCCAATGTCTGTCCTTTTTTGTCTGTTTGTTTTTTTATTTTCTGCTTTAAGCAAGTTCTCTGTGACAAATTCAAATGCCTGTGAGTCTTTGTGAGCCCAGAGAAGGGAAGGGAGCTGTGTCCTGTTACCAGGAGTTGACATCCTAATTTTCTGTAATAGGTGGTAATGCCAGGGGAGGGGGAATAGAAGAAATCCCAGAGATAAATTGGCTCAGTTGTCTTACTTGTTTAATGTTCCTGCAAACTTGTGCTTCTTTTTCTGACTCCCGTGTTGCCTTGCTGGGACCATCCACTGCCTTAAAGACTTGCTCTCTATCATGGAGACCAGGCTTTGTATCAATGACATGCTGCTGCAGAAGGTGGTTAGTCTGAATGAGGCTATTCTGTACAAATACTAGTGGGTAAATCCCAGGTGTGTTGATAGGATCTGGCAGAATGTCCTTTCTTCCCTGTGCAGGCATAAAATGTTGTTGTAGATAAAGGCAGTATTTTGTTAGTCCATCTGTTAGGGCTGACCAGTTGAACTATATCATCACTTCAGTGTATTGCTTGTGTATTCAGTGGATGTTCCAGAGGCACATTAAAAACTCTTGTGCCCATTATCATCTCATTTTATATATATGGTTTACACTGCTACTTTTGATGTGTTGGTGCCAACCGCTTGTTCTAGTAAATTGTCAATGTATGGCAATTTAATTGAAGACTAAAGGTGTGTACAGTGGTTGTAACCATTTTAGGAAATAAAGTCACTGCACATGCAATTTGATAACGATTTTTCTTTTATTTCTTTAATGTGGTTTCCATTTCAATGAGGGGATGGGACTCTCTTTGCAGCTAGAGCAGAGAAATAACAAACTGATCTTTGGCATTTCAGTTCTATTCTTCCACATTTCCTTCTAGCAGAAGCTTGTACTGAATAATTAATTCTAAGTTTTCCTTTTTCATTTTAACCATGGTCCGCATCTGCAATCAGCATACCCTTCTGGCTACACCTTTCACTGTTTGCGGGAGGGAAGAGGGTAAATGGCTCTGCAGAGCTTTCATTTGCCGTTGTGACCCAAATGAAACAATCTGGATTGAACCATTAATCACTGGTGAATGTGTCCAATGGGTCTCCCTAGCACCCCCCCTTCACACGCACACACACATGCACACGCACATATCTAATAGGCTCCCGAGTTACCTGTGGAAAAACGCATTGTTAAAATTAAATAATTGCATTTCAAATTGTGCGCGTCTGCTGCCCACACAGCTCATTCCACTTAGCTGACAGTTTTATAAGGGCTTCAAAAGTTAAGAATAATTTTTGCTAGATGCTGAAATGTGACCCCCCTATAAGCAGCATGGATGGGGCAGTCACAAAGTGTCATGTTGAATGGCATTATGCTGTCACTGACTTTTTTTCTTTTTTTATATGCAAAATCCTTCTGTAAAACTTGGGCACTCTGTAGATGCTGTTGTTTCTGCTCTCTGAGACAGATTAAACTGCTGATTACAGTGCAAAGTTTAAATTTGAGATGCTTTTCTTTAAAACACACTTAACCTTTGCTTCTATAAAACTGAGCATCCCTGCTGGAGTCTTCAGGAAAACTACAACACACCCCGGTTTCTTTAAACAGAGAATGCAGTCCCATCATTTCCAATATTTTAATGTCATAAGTCAAAAAAAAAAAAAAAAAAAAAAAGGAAATTCTTTGTGTATGGCAGACTCCTGTGTCAATAGAAATGTTATTGTTCGTTGGCCACATGGACAGATGGTGGGTGACAGTTGTTACTTGGTCAAAAAACATGAAGGACTTGTTCTCAAGCAAAACGCATGTGTGTGTATATGTGTGGTGTGCTCTGTGGGTTTCTGGTGTGGTGGATGTCAGTTAATGTATCTCTGTGTGTTGGGCACGTGGGAGCTCAGTCCAGAGCCAGCAGCGGCTGGGTGTTGTCGCTTTCCCCTTGGTCTTCGTGTTTCAGTGTGCCGGCTTCCACCACAGACTGGGACCTGAAAGCAAGAAGACACGCATGCTAGCGAAAGCTGCTGCAGAAACACTCACCTTCCTGGAGTCCCTTTGCTTCGTTTTATGATTTTTTGCTTTTGTTCATTTTCATCTTTATGGCTTTTTAATTATTTTCTGTGGAGCACATAAGGAATTTGAGAAGCATTCTTTTAAATATGAACAGGGACATGACTTATTGCAGATATCAAATGCCTTCAAAATATTTAGTGCTTAGCTACTATCCATAATGCTGAACACACTCAGCAACTTAAAGACCTGATCCCGAGAGGCTGTGAGATCTGTTGGTGCTTAATGTCTTCCTAGGCAAAACTGCTTGTGCAATTGCTCACTGGAAAGCAAAGTCATTTTACAAGTGCTTGCAGGAGTGAGTCTCAGCTTGTACTTGTTACAAATCTCGAGAAAGACAAGTATATAAATCACGTTTTACTGATGTAGGGGTTTAAGGGGTAGAACTTCCACAAGTTACCCAAGGTCAATGAAGAAGCCAGGATTAATATGACAACAAGGGAGCTTCTGGTGTGCCCAGTCTTGCAATTTATCTTTATCTCCTTGTCTACACCTTTGAAGGAGAACTTTATTCAGGGCTAGTCCAGCTGAAATTAATGTCTGTCTTCAAGTTTGGAAGCGTAGTTTATCTTGTGCTGCTAATGGACAAAATACCGCCAACAAGTAAAAAATGAGTAAACACTAGAGAAAGTGGAGCATCATGATTTCTTGCAGTGACAAAAGCTGAAAGGTCTTAAACTAGTGGGAAAATCTGAGACTATTTTATTTTCTGAGGTCTGGGTGCTCCAGTGTTAACTCACTGAGCTATGGAAGGACAAACTGATAAGTTTATTGTTACAGAGATTTGTTATCCTCCATTTTCTCTGGTTTGAGCTAGGAGTTGCCTCCCAGTTTGGAGTGGGCAATGAGCTTTAGTGCAAAATCATTCTGGAGTCAGGAACTTTTAAAAAGGGAACTTTTTCAAAGGTAGAGCTAGAATCATCCAGCCCAGGCGTTTGCATAGTGCATAGTATTGTCTTACAGACCCAGTTTTCCCACGGATAGCTTTTAGAATTTTGGGTAGCTCTCATTCCCTACAGGATGTGTTTGTAGTTCCCAGTTGTTCATTATGGTAACCTCAGTTTAAGCCTTAGCTATTTCATGAGATTAGATATCACCTCTCTTTTGATAAGAATCATTAAAAATTGAATCCTTTGGTACTGCAGCAGTTGATCAGGACTGAATACCATGACTGTGAATATCTTGTACGATTATTTTTCTTATTCGTATGCCTGAAGCTTTCATTAAAGCATAATAAAAAATTTTCATTAAAAAAAAATCTCCAAAGAGAGATAACAAAAACTGGATGCTCAATGGGAATATTTTATGACAAAATTTTCAAAGAAAATATGTTTGCCCAACGTTTTCACTGTGTATTTTTTACAATAATGTGACATGCATAATGTTTATGACTGCATTTTAATATAGAAAAGCAGCTGATTCAAGAGATTATGTAAAATGGCAATTTACGTATTTCTAGTATGTGGCAGCATAAACTAATCATGTGGCTTTGAAACTGATACAGAACGAATTCAAATCACAATATCAACAGATCATTTTTTTTTCTGGATTACCAGATTAAATTATTATTAAATAGCACCTGATTAATACTTGTCATCAATGTATTGTTTCTGTCTGACCCACTGCCCTACAATGAATATAAAAATTTGCAGATCCATTACAATATTTGCCAGCATAGAGCAGAAAGTTTCTTCTCTAAGTCAAATGTGAAAAAACTTGCAATTTTGCCTTTTGTGCCTTTTGTGATAACGGCTGATTATCTCTGCTCTCATCTCACTACACAAAAAAATTGTCTTGCACCTGTAACAGCAAGATACCAGTTTCTCACCCATACTGTACTCAGATGCATACCAAGTTGGGAGCAACGTAATCCTAAACTCTGTATGCAGGTCCCACGTGGCTCCTTTTCACACAGAACCAAAATAGCCGGAATATCAAATAAATGTGTTGCAGCCCACCTGACCTCCAAATTCAAGATGCCAGATGATTCAAATGCTATGCCCAGCCCTTCTGAATAACAGATTTTAGTATCTGCTAAGCTCTGCAGCAACAATCTTTTTCCCTTTTCTCCTAGAAGCTGTTTGGTCCCCTGTCCTAAAATAAGCAATTCAGACATCTATCTGAACGGCACAGTAGTGATTTGAAAAATCATTGCTGTTTTCTAAGACACCACAATAAAGAACTTGCTGTTGTGTTTGGATTTCCATTTTCCAGATGCATCAGTTTTTCATTTGCTGAAAAATGTTTCCAGTTTTTTTTGTAACTTAAATTGTATATAGGAAAAAAAGAAAATTACTCCGTTCTCAACAAGATTCTAAAATGCTTTTTTCATATTCTTCATTTATGGTAAGTATTAAAAGTGTAGTTGCTCAGAAGAGCATTTTGGCAATATATATTAATGCAGGTCACAGTCCAATGTAATAGCTCAGTGTGAGAGAGATGTTTTACTGGCCTAGAACATCCTGGAATATGTATTTTATAGCTATACTTTATTTAACGACAGAAATTATTTTCAATAGGCCCCTATTGCATAAAGCATTTTCAACTCACCAGTAACTATATTTTGCAGCTGTAGAAATTAATATAAGACAAATACTGTTTGAAAAAATGCACCCTGTATGTTGATTTCATCTTGCTTTTGTGTATCTGACACACATACTCAGTTCAAAGAAAGCAGTCATATTCTAGGTATGTGCAAGTTTACACAATATTTAAGGGGTTTGGAATGCTGACTGGTATTGAACCTAGGACTATGACTAGTTTCTGTTTTAAAAGTACTGCTACCTGTTTTAACTGCATTAACATTTTCTTCAGAGGACTTTACAATCATGTTTCAAATTTTTAAGTAGAATCTGATCATGGTTCTTGAAAAGTGTTTGGATATCTAACTCCACCTTAATCTCATTGAAAAATAAATTGCAGTCAGGCACCAAAGTACCTTTGCCCTGACTAGTCCTTGTAATTTACAACCATCTTTGAATTAAAAACACCAAAACACCCTCTTGCACAATGGTTTAAGCTATTTTGATACAAAATAGTAAATGAGCAGTACAGAACTTCCCTTGTTTGGCAAGCTCTGTTTTAAGCTTTGACCCTGTAAATGCTGTGGATGCTATTCTGTTGGTACCCTATGGCAAGTGGTTGTTTATGGCACCAGACAAAAGCATTTTTATTTTGCTGTCTTTCCATATCAATGTGTACAAATACCTGATGGGATGGAGTAGAGAACACAAAGCCAGACTCTTCTCAGTGATACCCAGGGACAGGAGAAGAGGCAGTAGGCACAAACTGAAATACAGGAACTTCCGTTTTAACATGAGAACAAATGTTTTTACTGGGGGAGTGAACAAACACTGGAACAAGTTGCCCAGAGAGGTTGTGAAGTCTTCATGCCTAGAGATATTCAAAATCCAGCTGGACAGAGTCCTGGGCAACCTGCTCTAGCTGACCCTCCTCTGAGCTAGGGGTTGAGTAGAAGATCTTCAGAGGTCCCTTGCTCAACATTTTTGTGATTCTGTGCCCACAAAAATACCAGCTTCTCTGAACCATCCTAATTCATGTTTCTCTGTCCTGACAGGGCAGTGATTTTCTTTCCAAGTTCATTATGCCTTTGAGATGTCAACTTTGACAGTGTGGATGACATTCAGCTGCTAAATGTAGGTATCTACTGCCATTTAAGGCACCTTAGGGTATCCAAGACAACTTTCTATGGCTGACTGTTTGACCCAGGATTTATAGAAGACTTACAGAGGACTCATGTCCTTCTGGAGTAACAGATGGAGGCCAAGAGGACATCACAGTGCCTAGGATCATACAAGATGCCTATACTTAAGCAGCAGAGCCTCAACTGTGCTGCTGTTTCTGAAGGATGAATGCAACTAGTTTGTAATGTTCAAGACATGTCCAAGTCCTTTTGACCTGGGCCAGATACGAACTAATCATCTAAGCAGGATATAGTAATTGCATTGGCCTTCTCCTCATATCACTACATTTTAGTTTTGTGTTGTGATTCATCTCACCATCAGACATCTATCACTCTGTGCTATAAATGACAGAGAGAAATAGACCCTCTCAGGGTACAATTCATCTGATCTGTTCTAAATATATGGTCATATCATGTGATTCATGGGTTACCTACATTCGGGTCCCAGTTGTGATGAGTTCTCATCTGTTAACACCAGGGGGAACAGGTTCCATGATTTACAAGGAAATGTTTCCTACGTATCATAGCCACGACTACCTCACACTATATTACCTTCAACACTCACCTGAAATGTGGCACAGGTCCTGCGTGTGCTGCAACTTTGAAGTATATTTGAATTCAAAGCCTTCTGGTTTTCTTCCTTTCTCAGCTAAAAATTCTCAATAACCAGTCTGGAAGATGCTTGGGTGTGGAGGATCTGGTTGAGTTAAATTTTAACACAGGTAGACAATTGTTTGTATCACACAGATAAGGTTACTGTGTAAGGCCCTGAGCTGACAGACCATATGGCTGTCTGTCTTTAACATGATACATGCAGGAGAGAGACTTAGCTCCTGTAAAAGTACAACATGATCACTGTGGGCTGAGAGCTGAAGTAATTAACAGACAAGTCAATGCCCATAGACTTTCCTAGCCTAGTTTCCAAGGCTAAATAACCTTGCTTAGGAGAGCAAAATGAGAATGGAAAGAGAAATGATCTCTCAGTCTCACTTCTGAAGCCTAGATACCATTTGAGTGTGCTCCATTTAAAGCGTTAATCAAACTCCCCATGGTTGTTTTACTGTTCAGCAAGAATATTTGGAAGTCTGGAAAATCAACACTGCCCAGCTGTTTCTCCAGCATGTCAGCCATATATTTCAAATGACAGAACTGCATAGGTATGTACATCAATATCTAAGAGAGCAGATGGCTTTATGTGTGTGGTCATTTTAATGCAACTATCTCAAATTCAGTCAAAAACCATGTAAGACGACTGGATACAGGCCTTCTAGCTGCACTGATTTCAGAAGGCTTTTGTCAGAGTACAGCTGGAGTCAATCAGCTCACAGGAACTGATGTCTGTTGGGTATCAGTTTTGTTTCCCATAAAAAATAAAATACCAAAATCCTGCACTGAGCTAACAGTAACTGCCAGTGTATCATGACGTGCTTGCCTTAAAAGATGTCTTCCAGTCCTCTGATCCCTCCTTTTATGCTTTACATCACAGCAATGCTGATGTGCTGCAGCCCACAGGAGTGAGGACATATTACATTTTTGCTGGGCTTCCTTTGGGGGATTTTGTGAAGGAAGGAGGAGAGTGGCATGCTTTTTTCCCCAAGTACAGGAGGCTTTAAGTTCTCAGAGTGACACACTGCAGCCAATCAATCAGATCACATCCTGTGACTCTATTCATCTACTCTTACCTCCCATCTGCTCATTTCCCTCTAATTCCCTTCCCATTTCACCAGCACCTCAGGGCTGTTCATCTCCCAATTATTCATTCTCTTTACAGAACATAATAAGCATTTTTTAAAAATCATACCTGTGAATTTTTGTATTCACAAGGTCTGAGGGACATTTCTTTCTCTGACCTCCTCCCTCCCCATCAGACTGCAGAGGAGAGTGCAGCAGTCCAGAGTGTGCTCTGCCGTATGCCTTCATCAGGTGGGAAAACCAAGGATTTCCACCCCACCCCACCCCCAGTATTACAGAAACAATGTGCAGGTGTGAAGTAATTGTGGTAAAAGTTACTATTTTATTATTGAAAGCACTTGAAAATGAAATGCATGTGCAAGGCATCTTGAAAGACATGTATGCTCCCACAGGTGGTGCAGGCAGATGCAGGCAAGCTCTGCTCAGTGGTGCACAACTCCAGCGCAGAAGCCATGAAGTGTGGCTCTCTGCCCAGGCTAATAAGCCATGCTGAAATCTCTTGCTAAGGCAACTCTGCAGATTCTGCACTTGTGCTGGCTCACAGCTCTGCATTAAGACAGTGTGGTGTTGTGCCACAAAGACCTGCCCAAAGGGGCAGCTTTGATACACCGATAGCAGCATTTCAAAGAGGTGAAGCAGCGTCCATGTCTAGGAGCACAGCTGAGCTGGGTAAGTGATCCATCGACGTGGTGAGTCAGAGGGCAAAGCAGCATGAAAACTCTGGCTTAACCTTAGTGCCAGTCCCGTGCTTAGCCTACAGGACAATGGTGACAAGCTGCTGTGCTTCCCAAACAGGAGCTGGCTTTGTGGCCACCATGGCAGCAGTGACCACCTTCCTTCCTGATGGTTAGTACATCCAAGGGAGAGGTCTCCAAGCAGTGCCTTGGCACATCAAAGCCAAGTGACCATGGCCCAGATCTGTGCTTAACTGCATGTGTGAAGTCACAGTGAGTGCATCTACACCACTAAAGAGGCAGCTGCTGCAGAGTGAACCCCAGCACAAGATGCCTCCTCCTCCCTGTGCCCACCAGCTCTCTCAATGCCCCTCCTTTCCCAACAGCTGCCCCCAGCTGCATCTCCCCACGGCAAACCCTGGGCACAGCTTACTGCAGGGTCTGCACCAAAGAGTGGTAGGGGTGACACTGCACTGCATTTGGCTCTAACCATGGCCCACATGGCTGTGCTCCCTGTCCTGACCCATCCCTTCAGCCACACCCCAGGGAATGCAGCCCATATCCTTTGGCACTTGCTGTAAAAACAGTTCTCTGGTGTTACAACATAACTCTCAGCTTACTGTAGACACTCTGAACTGGGAAAGCATACAGAAATGCTTAAGTATTTGGCATAGAACATAGTCTTATGCTTTAAGGCCACTGAGACCCAGAGGAGAGGAAGAGCCAGGCGCTATGCAGGGCAAATGGAGCCAAACTCCTCTAGCAGAGGCTATCCCTGAGCAATACAGACAGGAGTCAGTCTGTGCCACCAACCTTGAAATTAGACTGCACAGCTTGGTCTTTTTTCATCAGTGTGGATGTGTCTGATGTCTCCTGCTCCTAAGTGCTCTGAGCTTCAGTGTCAAGATCTTGCCTTGGTCACACCGCAGGTTCAGGGTAGAGGAAAGGCATGGGTGGGAGTTTGTCCTCTCCATTTTCTTTCTCTGCTACAGACTGACTCCTCCAAATGCTTTTTTTCATATAGAAGGGATAGGAGCACCTGTTTCAGACAGGAGTTCCTGGAAGACCCTTAATTCCCTGGGGTGCAATATGTCACCTAGTCATGGAACCAAATAAACACAACACTGCAGCAGCAGTCAACATCAATTTACAGCAGATTCAGCAAAAGCTGCTAAGAAGTGTGCAAGATATGATATCCAAACAAAAGAAGTTTAGGCCAGGTAATGAAGAAAATTTTCTGCTCCCACTTTATGAATATTATACACACACACACACACACACACACACACATGGACTTGTCATCACCATTCATGCTTTTCCTGCTTATCCCCATTTCCTTGCCCACCAAGCACTCTTTCTAGCCCAACAGCTTCCAATCGCTTTGCTCAGACACTCCCATCCTTTACACCTGCTTCATCTTTCAGTCTGCCTTTTTTGCTCCTATTCCACTGATTCCAATTCCCAATATCTCAACCAGATTTGCCACCGAGTCATGGCCTCTTCACTGCTGTGTGGCAGTGAAGGCTAAGGCTTGGGCAACAGGCCCAAGCCAGAGTTGACCTATAGATGAATCCTGTATATTTTATAACTGATAACCATTGTACTAGTAGGTATTGTACTAAGTTATAACAACCCACTTATGCTGATGTAAAAAGTGCTAAAGCATTGAAATACTGAAGCCTGAACAACAGGCCCCAAGCTGAAGCTGCTAACTTAGTATGTAATCATTAACAAAGTATGTAAGCTCACTAGTGAAAGATGCAGCTTAGAATATAATCAGTAGTGAGGATGAAATGCTGAGAGAATGTATCCAACTTCCCTTGTTTAGCCTTGTTCAAGGCTGAGAACCCACATATTTGGCCTTGTTAGAAACTCCCTTGGTTTCCCCCCCCAAGCCCTGGCCAGGCTTTGGGTGGAATCCAACAGGAGAATGAAACCAGAAATTTTCCACTCAAAACAAAGGTGCCAGTTATTTTGGCTTGCCGATCTCTAGTATATAAAGCTGGACCCGCTCACAGTGACTTTGGATGCCTCACCTACAGACACATCATGTAGGATATCTCACTTGCCAGGAAAGGCTCTCCAAATCCTCGCTGTAACCGGGGCTCCCCAGCGTCTGCAGATCTGGATGATGGTAAAGTATGCATGTATCTTTCTTAATCACTATTCTCTCTCTCATGTAGTAATGATTTGATGCATTAGCCTGTATTTTCCTATTTGTTGCTTTAGGTGCATTATTCTGGCTTTTCTTACTGCATGTTTTCTGTATTACTCTGTTACATTATTTGGTTATCACTAGTAAAATACGCCTACTCTCTTCACTCTGGTGTCTGAGTTTTAATTGGTATCCTTAATCAGCAAAACAGGCAGTAACAGGGAAGATGGAGCCCCGAGAGCAAAGGGTGTCATACCAGTCTTCCTACTCGCCTGTCCTACATCAGAAGTTTCCTGTCCTTAACAAGAACAGCACAGCAGCGTGAAAGCAGCCCTGCAGATGTACTATTTAGGCTGGAAAGTCAAGCACCACTGCAGCAGAAAAAGGCAAAATGTAGGTTGTGGGAGCAGCAGTCACTCGGCTGAGTACGTGGGGGCGTTGTGACCCCGCATTGTGCCCCAGCCCCAGGAGCACGCACTGTTCTTTCTCAGAGGGCTCTTTCCTCCCTCACTGCTCAGGGTAGACAGTGCCGAGCTAGTAAGTGGCTATTTATTTTGCTTTCTTCTAGTGGTTCAGCATGTGGCTCTGTGACACATTTGCTGCATATTATTCCAAGCCTGCTCTGAAGGTAGCCTTTGTTAATTCCCTCCTGAGCTTTTCTGTGGAGTTCATCAACACGGTACTTGTGTGCCTCTTAAATGTTAATTCATTTATTGCCATAGCATGACTGTGAGGGGGGTTTTTATTTCCATTTTGCATGTGGAGAGCTGAAGCACAGTGAGATTAGGGTCCAAGTATTTCTCTAATGTGGGGTGCCCATTTCCCAGTGCCAAGGGTCTGATTTTGCAGAGCGCTCAGCATTACATGGCAGCTTTGCGTTCAGAGCACATGTCCCATTGATTTCTGTTGCAGGTGAGCGCTGAGTATTTCTGGAAATTAGACCCCAGAGTCTATAGCTTGGCAGGCTGAAAATAAGCAACGTGCAATCTCACCATCTGTGTGAAGTTTGGTTTAAGCGACTTGCCAAGCCGACACAGGGGCTCGGGGAGAGAGGGGGAGTGGGATCTGCTTCTCCAGGGCTGCACCCAACAGGCATAACCGAATGATCATTCCTGGTCTCCGTCAGCTCTCCCACTAAGCATTTGCTTGCCCACCAAGTATGCTTCCTAGTCCAGCTGCTTCTAGTCCTTTATGCCTGACCCATCTTTCAGTCCAGCCTAGGGCTCCCATCCCAAATGACCCCTGTTCCCAGTATGCCAGCTGGATTCTCTTTTGAATTCTCGTCTCTCCAGTTCTCTTGCCAAAAGCAGGGAAGAGGCAGCCCCAAGAGCATGGGGTGTCAGTCTGCCAAATCCCAGGTCCATGTCTTGCTACAGCCTGGCCTAGTGCAGAGAAAGTTCTTGTGATCACAAGTAAAAGCTGTAATTACAAAAGCCCTCTGCACCCCGTGGCCTAGACCGGAGATGTGCATTGTGGGCGTTGAACCATCAACCTGAGCTGACCAAGTTTATTTATTCTGGGAGGTCAAGCCAAAGCATGAGGCAATCGTTAGGGTCATTAAATGCTAAAATTAAATATGTTTCTACAAGGCATGTGTGACTTGCCTTTTCAAATGCTTGTAACTCAGCCAGATGTAGGTGGATTTTTCACAGGGCAGCAAAAGACATGAGCAGTGTAAAACCATTTGTTTTATTAAGTGTCATGTCTCTAATCTAAACTACTAAACTTCTGGCAAATTTATAGCCAGCTGAAAACATAATTTACAATGCAATATTTTAGGCAGCCTGAACAGCGCTGGTTCTGCCATTCCCACCTCCAGCCTGTGTTTGTGCACCCGTGCACTGGTCACTGATAACTGAGTGCTGTAAATAGATGAAAACCGTGCTGCCAATGCCCTCAGAGAGCAACCCATTTCCTGCCTTGGCCCAGGGGACCCCCAGCACCAAGCTACCTGTCCCTCCTGTTCTTGGTTCAGCTGTGGCTTTGCGACTTTGATCTCCTCCTCGGCTTCTCTCACTCCTGGCTCCTGAGGATATTCTGCACCATCTCCCCTGCAGCCTCCCTGGGACCTGCTAACGTGCCAGATCCACCAGCTCCTTTCCATTTCTCCCTGACGTATTAGCAGAATTCCAGTCAAAAGCTATAAAACTGTCCAACAGCTAATAATCTACATTGCTAGATAATGCATACATTACATGTTATGCATGTCCCTGGGACACCTGCTTTACTATCAAAACACGTCTCTTTAATAATCTGCATATGGGGGAATCACTTCCACAGAAGCATTCAGAAATTCTCTGTTGCTTGAAATAAGTCATAATAAAACAGTGACTATAAGTCTTTCACCATAGATCTCACATTTTATAGAGCTACTTTAACTGAAAGCTTACAAAGAGTATTTCCCTTTTCCCTCAGCACGTGTGGAAATGCACCCCAGCTACAAGCAGAGCAACCCAGGTGCCATCCATGAGCAGTGAGAAGTTTTCACACATTTTCATACCGATTTTTATTTGCTGGTATTTTACTGCTTCTGCAGTAAATTGGTGCTGACTGTGAACCGGCATAAAACATGACCCATAAAAGCAGAAACATATGGCAAAGGAACATTAAGGTCACACCAAGGATAACAACTAGAAAGGTCTGCCTTGCACAGCCCAGCTGGGCATATGGAGGAACCAGTCTGAATAAATAAAAACCTTACATAAGTCACCCCCACGAATGACCCCTTTTGGATCTAAAACTGTTCCAGTTGGCATTAGTGTATACCAGTTGTGATACCATTCCTTCTGGGAGCAGGATCCCATTTCTGAGAACCAGCAATTAGTTTCAGCATCAAATTCATTTGAAGATCAGTCTTTTAGAAACCGCACACATCAGGAGGCAATAATGGCAAGCCCTAATCTGTACTTGAAAATCCTTTCACTCTAATCTAGGACGTAAAAATCCACATGCTCTGACTCAACAACGTGGGGCAATGCATTCCAACAGGTTTTTTTGCTGCATTTTCAAAATGCCTAATATGGGGGCTTTTGATGAACAACTAGGCAGGTCATTGCATCTTTAGTCACTCATATTTCTACTTCACAGCAGGAAAAGCTAATGGTGTCCTGATGCATGAATTGTACATTTTCAAAATTAGCGTGCTTGGCTCTACTTTTGAAGTTTTACTTTAAAAGTTGTACCCTAACTCTGAATTTCCTGAGTCTCTAATGAGCTTGACTTGGTGATGGTAATGTTCTTGCAATCCACGTTATCCTAAGAATAATTTTTAACACCAAATTTGATTAAAGTCATCCTTAATTAAACTTTGATTTTTTTAGCACATGTTGTTTGGCTAGAATAAATATGTAGATGTATGATTCCTTTCTCTGCAGGGCAATTTTAAATTGCACTAGGTTTTCAGACCTGTTTGCACTGGCAGCAGGTTAAAAGCGAGTGCTCTTTTGATGCCTGGAAGGGCAGAGAAGGAACAGTCAGCTCCCAGGCTGTGCTTGGTGACTGCACAGGGAACAAGCAAAGGCAGAGTACAGTCTTAGTCCCTTGGACTGAAGATCAAGTTCAGACATCAAGAATTCACTCAGATGCAGCTGCAGAAAGCCAGATATTGTAAAGAAAAGCAAGTCACAGGGAGGCAATGTGCTATTGCAGGTTACCCAAGTGGAAGAGTAGGGTGACACCGGGGAAAAAAAGAAACTCTTCAAAGCACTGAGCTCCTTCACATCTTCCCCAGTCACTGAATCCGTCTCTCCAATTGGGGATGCTTGCTCGATGAGTTAGGTACTCAAATAGCTACGGGAATCCTTCTCCCACTGTGGCTGGCCAAAAGACTGTGCCCTGTTGGCACAGAGATATGTGGAGAACAGTCTGACTCTTTAACTGCTAGACTTAACCATCCACCATAACTATTCATTACACTGCACACCCAGATAAAACCTCCAGCTGTTCCCAAAAACAACAGCTCGTCAACAAAAGCCAGCACGAGTGCCTCAGGCAAATGCTTTGCTTTTGTGTTAGCTCCCTGTTGACTAAAGCAACCCAAGGCCCCTTTCTGACCATCAGGGCTCACAGAAGGTTTGGCCACAGCTGAAAGGGAGGTGATTTTCTTCCCTGTGTTCCGAATTTTCACACCGTTTACACTGCTCTCAAATCCCATAGCTCATAAGTGACAGGCTCCCTGCCTGGATGCAGACCATTCAGAAAAGATAGCCCAAGACAGGGGAAGTTTGTGTTGCCATTGCTGCTCCCAAAATTATCAAATGGAGGTGGCCAAGCTCTTGGACTGAACTGACTTTGCTATTACTGTGTTCATGCTGGTTTGCATGTTTATTACTTTGCCCATTTCGAACTTCACTGAGCTGAATCTTAATGAACAGATATATTCTGAATGGATTTTGTTATTGTTGCCTTTTTTTTTTTTTTTTCCCCTGGCCATTAAGACTCATTATGTGGAGTCATCAGCTGTTTTGCTTTGTTTCCCATCTGCTCATACAGAACTTGAGTTTTGGGATTTTTCCCAGGGTGTGAGATAATACTGCAGATGGGAGTGCAATTTCCACTGTTTTCATTTTGCCCCAGTGGGACTCTCCGTGGTCACTGGTGGAAAAATGACAATTGCGCTGGTTTTGATTAAAGATTTTCCACATTATAGAAACTTGTCAAATCTCAAGCTTTTTGAGATCCTGTTGCTAACTAGAGTCAGTGACATTTTTTTCTAAGAGGATTTTCAATCCTTTCTCCATCTGCAACGCCTCCATTCTCTGAAGTAAACAAAGACTCTTTTTTGAGAACAAATCTTGTACAATTTCAAGTCACAGGGAAAAATTACCCCTGTGATTGGGGAGCTGATAACGTTCTGGTCCCATAGTTGTTGAGGGGAGCAGAAATTGGAACCTAATGAGACTTTGAGGGGCAGGTCTAGTCTCCTGTGACCACCAGTAACCACCTCGTATCAGACTTGTCACTCATGTATCAGTTAGGTTGTCATATTGACAAGCTGTTTCAGTAACTCACTCCCCTGATGACTAGCAAACTTACCTAAGTTGTCCTTTTTCTCAAATACCTTTTTTCTCTCCCCAGTTTTTATCTCCTTTTGTATTTGTAGAGCATGATCATATCCATTTCGACCTTTGCTCTGTGAGGCTGAAAAAAACCACTGTCTTCCATAGTTTCTTGCTGGCAAAATATGCTCTCCACACTCCTCATCCTCCTTGCAACTCTCAGGTGAATTTCTTTCAATTTATATTCATCTACCCTGGTGATGGGAGCCAAGGCACTGCTGTCAGTCCTGAAGCCAGTGTATGGGAACGTAGATGCTCCCGTTTCACTCCCTCGCACTGCTGTTTGGTGCTACATTTTCTCCTGGTCTGTATTTTGAGACATTTTAATTTTCAGGTGATGACTTCAGTTTGGTTTCAGTCACATCTTGAAAATGACCTCTTTCTTCCCCTCTGCATTCATTTTCTAACATAGATTAAGTGGCTACAAAAGTATTTTGGTCAGTTATTTTCTGACTCAATTTCTTGGCATTTTTCTTCCAGATCTGTAATTCCTATCTTGATTTCTCAGCATCTCTGTTACTGAAATTGCTGGACACTATTTGGAGTAGGTTATGCCCACGGTGGGCCTCTCTCTAGGTGTTGGATGGCAGTACTACATTTCACTGGGACATTTCTGGTTTTTCACAGTGCAAGACTCCAAGCTATTCTAGCAGTATTGAGCTCTGAGATTAAGAAAGTTTTAACACAGCACTGGCCCAATGGCAGTTCTAGTGAGGACATGCTTGCATGGCTTTACAGCAAGAGGCAGCAGAACCAAGAGGGGCAACCTACAACCCTGCACCTTGTCACACAGCAGGACGGTTCTCCGGAGGGGGAACAACAACCATCCACGCAGCCTCTGGGGTAAATCCACCTCCCATAAGCACTGCCTTCCCCTGCAGCTAATTACTGGACAGGTAAACCTGCAGTGATATATGGGAAGTCAAAGAGAAGACCCATAATTTTTCAGCAAGGTTTTTCATCCTTAAATTACAGAAACCCAAGGCTCAGTCTTCATATATTTACCCCTTTCAGAGGAACATAAGCGTTAAAGAAAAGGTCAGTCACCTTTTTTTTGTTAAACTCAACATTTCTGCATAGAAATACTTACAAAATTACCATGTTTATTCAAGAGTTTAAAGATTTTTACGCTGTGAGTGGAGGAGGAGAGATTTTTAATGAAACTGCAAAATTGCTTTCATAAGGGAAAAAATGATAGGGCAATTGTGAGAGAATTATATTGAAGATGAAGACTAATGCTAGAAAATCACCTATGCCTAGTGTAAACCTCCCTGAAGTACACAGGAATCTCATCCATGGCCTGAGACTCTCATTGTATTGGTGATGTATGAACCTAAAGAGGCAAGGAGGAGGGATATATAAAGACAGCTAATGCTGGTAGAAGTCTGTAGACCTTTTAATAGCCCTTAGGTATAAATCTGGTCTAATAAATCTTATAAAGCACACAATTATTCTTCCTAAGCATAGGCTTTTACCTCAAGTTAGGCCAAACCATAATTTCAGGGGAAGGAGAATCAAAGCAAATACTCATAGGAGAAAATCTGTTGAAGCTGTGAACTTTTCACCTCTAACAGCTAGTAATGACCACGGGGTACAAGATCAGATGGTTCACTTAACCGCTAAGGTAACGAAATTAGGCTAAAAGTTAGATCTAGTCTGCCCAGAGGCAACATGACAAATTAGATTCATTCACTCACCATATTTGTATTAATGCACTTTTGTATTAGTGAACAGATTATAAAAGAAGGCTTTGCCTTGAGGCAGGGTTTTCTGGCACTGAACTCATTTTCAAGATGAGGTTCTCCCCTGAGGGTATGATAAGACCCTCCCTTCTTTGCAGTCAAGGATCTAATCCTCAGCAAAGATTTACCTGTGAACAGCTTTTAACGCTTCAGAGCTTTGAAAACTGCAGATTTCTTTCTGTGAAGCTACATAAATTGTATATTCTTGATATGTTTTAATAATAATGGAATATTTAGTTAACATTTTTCTAAAATCATTCGGTGTGTTCCACTACTAATATTTAAATTAAAAAAAAAAAAGTTCTTTTAAAATCAGCTTTCTGGGACAGGCTCTGTAAATTCATCCAGGCTCCCAGTCTTGGATGGCAGTCAGTACTGAGAACTGTTGACTATGAAGATGGCCACTCCTCTTCATGCTGTGGATGCAACCGTGCAAAGAGTCGTAGCCCTGCGGTCTCCTGGCCCTGTGAGTCGTGGGACTCACAGCACTTAACGTCACCCGTACGTGGGAGCGTTTCCCACACGAGGATTTACTTTGCAGCTGCAGCAACCTGGCATCCCTCTGACCTGGGAGGGAGCTGTGAATCAAGAATCCATTTCTTTTTTCTTTGAAGATGAAAGACTTTTAAAATTAGTTGCATGACATTATGACTTGTCTGTGTTGTCAGCTTTGATTTTGCAGTGACAAAATGATGGCCGCTCCCTGTCACACATAGTGATGTCGCGTCTGTGACCACCACACTCATCAAGTGGCAGCAGTGAGTGAAAGCATCACTGCGATCTGCATGGAAAGCAGTTTTGTGGAATGGGGCACAGAGGGTGAGGCGAGTGCAGATGTTACGCTCCTGCATGGCAGCCAACCTCGCCATCGCTCACTGCAGCTGGTGTTGGCTCTGCCGTACCACCCACAAACCTGTGCCAGGTGTCCAACCCTCTTCCACCCATCCCCGCAACCAGTGCAAATTACTGAGGGTGATACTCTTGAGAGGTGTAATTTTAAGCATTCAGAGCTGAATGCACAACCACTAGATCTAAAATCAAGGATCTTGAAAGAGCAGCTCTGCTGCCTTAGCAGAGCTGGACAGAGAAAGAGGGACCAGAAGCAGCGGGAGGAGACTAACCCATTTTCCCTTTAGATGGCAGTGGTGTTCATCGTACAAAAGCTGCATTTCCAAGGAGGTAAAACCCTTATTGATAACTGGGGTTAGCAGCAGCAAAGCAGCAGCAAGTAATAGGGACCAGCACTGAAGTGGTGCTGTTGGCCACACTACGCCGTACTTTCTGTAATGCTCTGTGCAGGGGCTCATTAATTTCCCCTTGTTTTCGTGCACAGTAATCAGACAAGTAATTACGGTTCCACAGAGAGGCTTCCTCTCTCGCACCACACCGTGAGCACAGTCCAGGGTGAAGTGCCTCTTACTGCCAACGTGTGCCAAATTACAGCCTCTCTCCAAACCAGATGAGCCCTTCCTGCTAGATTTATGCCAAACCTGCTCATAGAGCCAAATAACAGATGATTTCAAAGGCAGCACTAACCTTTTCATGGGTTTGGGCGAGGCCTCCCTCTCCAAGTTGGAGGATGCGTGCTTCACATGCATGGCATTGTAGGAGGTGTGGGTGTACTCGTTTTCATCGCTGTAGTCGGGACCAAGTAATGTTCGAGCCCATGTCCCCATGTCGTATGGAGGAAGAGTCCCCCCAAATTCAGAGGGCAGGCATTCAGGGTGTATTAGCTGGTGAAGGCTGTTCAGGTTGTTACCATGAAGAAAGATCTTTAACAAACGAAAAGAAAGTTCAAAGTCATCATCAATTCCTTACTTCATTAAGTACAATAATAACAGCACTAATGAGGTGTGGATCATCATTAGTTGATGCTGCAGTTTCAGGTGGGAATTTCTGAAGCGCTCAGGGCTGGCTCAGGCAGGCAGGACGGGGGGATTAGCTTTGGGGTGTGCAGCTGAAGAATTAGTCTGGCACTATAAACACTTCTGAAAACCCCCATTCTCTTGCTTTTGTCACATGACACTTTCTTTCTTGAGTACCAGATCAGGGAAAGTGGAAGTTAGGAATAATGACTGATTATTGCTACTGTAAGAGGATAGAGGCTTGTACAAAGAGCAGTTAGAAGAAAAGGGAGATAGTGCAGCTTACTGAAAGAAGATGTGAAGAGTAAGTCCTCAGCATTTGAGAGGGCAACCCAGCCCTGCACCCCAGGAATGATGTTTCCCAGGGGTGTACCAGGTTGTGCCACCACTTTGCGCTGCTTCAGCAACATTTGTCTCTCTAATACCTCTTTGCTTTCAGGCTGGTACTACCCTTGTCCTGCCTGGTTGGACACATCCCAGGGTGGGCTCTGGGGCCTCCTGAGGAATGATCCAGTGGTTGTTTGGTAGACTGCAGAGAACAAGTGGCTAAGCTGACTGCAGAACCACAGTTCACATGGGTTTCAGTGGGGAAGACCTGCCTCTTCTGCAGTGTGAGCAAACAGCTTTCAGGCATGGGCATTTTTTGTGGAAACGAGTGAGTTACCATCATGTGAGAACAGTCAACTTGCTGAAGGAATGAAATAGGAAATTTTACTCCCACAAAAAGAGTTGAGCTAAAGTTTCCCTCACTGCAGGTGACCTCAGCCAGGCCTGATCATCCCTCCACATTGCCAATTCTCTCTATCCCTGAGCATGTCCCATTAAAATGTATCTACGCTTTGTTAATGATAACAGCTTTCTGGTCCCTGGCTGAGTTATTGATTCAATCCAGACCGTTGCAAACTCTAACTTTTAATAACAGCTGCAATTCTCTGAGGCCAAATGAAAAATGCAGAGAGAAAAAGAAGGAAGAAAAGAAACCAGGCAACTATTCAGCTACTCCAGCTCTGAAGCTTCCTATCCCGCTCGTCCCGGTCTAATTACCCTTTTCCTTGTCTTGTCTTTGAGGAATGGTTTGATTAGCGTGTACAGGGCATGGATGTACCAGGGCTGGTTGACAAAATGGACTCCTCCAAAGCGGGCAGGAAAGCTGTCCTGCAGAAAGAAAGAAAAGGAAGGCAGTTAATAGATGCAGTGCTTTAGTCTGGCAGTCAATAGGATGAAAGTCAGAAGAAGTCTGCCTCTTTCCAGCTGCAAACGAACACTGGGCTTGCTGGGAGGGGGCAGGAGGGAGATGGAAAAAGAAAGACGCCTGGAAACGTTTGCATCAGTTTCCTCTGTTAGCAGATGCAGTCCCTTCTTCCCTCCACGCACTAATGCATCAATTGCCGATGATTTAAAGTAGGCTCTCCAGCCATGTTGCCTGAACATTTTTTAACTCCATCAGGGTATCTGACTTGGCAAGGATGGGAAGTGAGAGGGGGTTGATGAGCACCGCTCTCTTGAGGGGAAGCTTTCTAATTTCTCATTGTGCAGCGTAAGGCAAGCCGCCGGTTCCCACGCACATTGCTGCACACAGCTCACCTTTTCACCCTTTGGCCTCCCTGCCTCCCCCCTGCTAAAATCATCATTACAATGGCTGACCTTTCGGGGTGAGCAAGCAGCATATTATGGGGAGGAGGATGGGTGGGAAATGCTGATAAGTGAAGGTGTAGCGAGAGAGCACCATGACGGCACCATGGAAACTGCCGGAGCCCAGCGCTCACTGCCAGGCTGTGCACAAACACCCTCAGCATTAACATGCAGGTAGCGTCCCGCCAGGGAGGTGTTTGCAATAGCGTCCTACTCCGCTCAGCCAGCGTGGCATACTTAATAAAAGAGGAGGTTGCTGGCATGTCTTTAAAGGTTATTGTATATTGTGATGGGTATTTCGCACCTACACTGTCATCTAACAAATGTCAGTCAGTCAGGGAAGAGCCTAGGATTTTTTTGCATTGCATAAATGGTGGGATGACCGCTGCTCCTGCGAGCAAATACTCTTCCAGTGAGAGGAGAGGTGCCTGTTTCTCCCCTGTGAAGGGAGATTCTGATGAAGCAGTCCTCATCCTGCATTTGCCCCTATTCCCTACAGCTCAGTATGTAAAGACAGAGCATAATCAGGTCTCTTCCTTCAGGGCATTGGCTTTGGGACTCAGGCAGGTTCATTCCCCCCACAATTAGCACAGAGTGTCCTGGGGCTTTCTCTCACCTTCCTCCAGAGCATCAGAGGTTGAGCACAGCTGGTGGGGATATGGGGTGGATTTGCAAGATGATATGGAAAATCCCTTTATACACCTGCTCGGTATAGCTTCTGAGCTGCTCCAAGGTCATTTTTTTCCCCAGATTTAGCACTATGTAGGCATCCCACCACCTCCTACCACCCAGGGCAGATTGGCAGGACTCTATGTTCTTTAGCACTGGCCATGGATTGCTCTGGTAGATATCTTAAGCCATACTCGTGTAATGTTTGTGAGCGGCCACAGACATTAAGTGATAACTTTTTCTTTTGCTCTACAGTTGTATAAGCTGCTTACACCTCCAACATGTCAGATAACCTGAAACCATTACAAACCTCAATATTGGATCCTCTGTGCAAGACTAGTGGGTAGTCAGGCCAGCACACAGGAGGCCAAGCAGTGTAACATAACAGGTGATCTAGTTTTACATACCAATAAACTATGAGCTGAGATTTTTAAGACTAGCATACGCTCTGTTGAGGTGTTCATTCACGGTAAAGATGACTGTATTTCCATTGCTGCTGGAATATTCATTAGAGTTTAGGGGTTCAGCTCTGTGATATAAACTACTGCAGTGCTGCAGGTTGCAGAGACTTCAACTGGGTTGTGCTGGGAAACAGTTGTAGAGAGTCTAAGACCACCTAGAAAAAAACTTTCACCAACAGAATTGTAAAGTGAAGCCCAAAGTGATTTTCTACCCTGTGGTAACCTAAAATTGAGTTTTACAGCAGACCAGAGCCAAAAATGCCCATCTCACACAAAATTTGTATATTCAGTTGCTTTCTTCCCACATGGTAATGAAAATTTGAAGATTTGAAACTTTGCACAGAACATTCTAAAAAAAAAAAAAAATAAGAAATATTAGAATGTTCTATATATTTTTTTTTTTTTAATTCTATATTTGTCAAGCCAGCTGCCATCCCACAAACTGTATTTCTAAGGGAAAAGTTTTGGACTCCTTTGCTCTTTGGGCCTGAGTTGACACAGCTGTCCCAGGTTGTACCATAGCAGCATAGGTCAGTGTAGAAGATACAGTCTGAGTCTGAAGCAAAAGACAGTGAAGAAATGAGAGATGGGAAACAGGGGAATAACTATAAGACACAGAGGTTTATACTGACCCAAAAAAGAAAAAATATTTTGCCTTCTCACTGGAATGCACAGATGATATTAATCACAATCTTCAGTGAGAAATTTCGGTCAGACTTCATTTCCAAGGGGGAACATGAATGTTTTAGAACATGTTGACCAGCCTTAATGATACCACATTACCCAGAAAGGTCTGAATGATGAGAATTATAGGAACCAGCCAGAGGTTTAAAGTGGCAGACTGCATCTGGAAAATGTCGGCTAAGAAGAAGGATGTACTTTCCTATATAGAAAATGAATTTTATGCCCACCCAACATAGATTGTTGAGTCCAAAAACTAGATTCTGTCTGGTACATCAGTAGATTACATGTCACAGGAAAGCCCCTCATATAACAGTTTTATATAAAGGCAATTTCTTTCTCTTCATTCTGAAGGTACACTCAAAAATGCACAGAGACCCTTGAAAAGGCAACACGATGGCCAGGGAAAAAGACCACCAAAGAACACCTTTTTGTAGGTAACTTTCTGCTAATTTTTGTTCCTTGTCTTATTAAGCACAATAAGCTCAATTTGACCTTCATCCCTCAGTCCACCTGCATTTGCAAGGCTGTCAATTAGAACAAGGACAAAGACTTTTTTTTTTTTTAAAAAACAAAGAAATTTGATATGGGAATCATCCAGACACTGTTTGGAACCGCAACATACCAATTTTGCACAAGTCCCTAATTAGAGCAGAGCTGTCTTGGAAAGAAAAGCTCCCGTCTGGAGGTCTGCCTTGTGCAGTTCCAGGAAGATGTATGAGACATTTCCCACACCCCACTTAGTGTCTCTGCTGCTTTCCCTGGGGCAAGGTGAAAGTAGCAGAAATTGATTTTCTGCTGGAGAGCTTTTGCTTTTAGGAATTCTCTTTTGATTTCTCATGTCTTGTGATTCCTTGGGAAGGTGTATTTTATAATGAGGTACATTTTTTGGAGCCTACTGTGAAAAGGACCCTGGGATCATGCAGCCTTTTCTTAAACTGATTCCGTGTTAAAAATACCCAATCCTGAGGATATATTTACATTTTATTCCAATGCCATAAATAAAAATATAGCATGCAGGAATTGGTCTAATTATTTGGGTGCACTACTTTCATTTTATCTGAAAACCAGACTGGACATTTTACTGTGTTGCTCAGAGATGAAATTGCAGCGTGAATAAATACATTCAGTGCAGTGCTAACCTCGCTAACTTGCTACTCAGCAATAGCAGGGAAGAAAGAGTGAAAGAACTCCAGATACCTGCTTGGGCAGCTAGCTCACTCCAGAGTCAGACCAGGTCTTCTCCATTGGGACCTGAAGTGAGCTAAAACAAGTTATATATCTAACCATGCTGCAGTGGCACTGTCCTGAAACTGTAGGCAAACCTAGAGAGAGAAAATCATCCAAACACAGGGTTTTAGTTGTTCCTGTTGATTGAATGAAACCTTTCTTTTGCCTGAATTTTCTTTTTTTGACTTTATGTATTTGCTTCTTTACTGTTTTAAGTTATTCCCCTTCACACTGTCCTCAAAGAAGAGAAAAAAATGAACACCTGAGTGCCACAGTGGAGCTGGCACAGACACCCCAAAATCCATACAGGCCTCAATACCTCTTTCATTTCAGATTGCAGAAGTGTCTCCAAGCTTGCAGATCAGAGGAAAATGTTATGGAGATCATTGTTTTCCTTCTCCACTCAGACCGCCTGCTAAGGGGAATTTCTGAACTGAAATGAGCCTGGGACCTAAAACCGTCCGTACATAATGTTCCACTGAATAGCTCGGGAGTGATAGCTACGAGGTGAATGAGAGACAATTTTTCATTATTTCTGCCTGCTCTTGCCTTCATGACATCTATTTCTTTTGGCATGAGTATGCATCAGAAACCTTTTACTGTGTTGTTGTTTGGAACTGCCTGAAAGCTAAAATCAAGATGATCTTCCAGCAGCTCACACACTAAAGTGTAGCAGAAAAGCAAAACAATCTTTGGAATACCAAAATTAGGAATAAATCCAACCTGGTGTTCAGGGTCAATCTTTTCAAAACGCATTAATTTTCTTCATAGACCAATGACCTGAGCTTAAAAAACAAGTCATAACATATTTCTAGGTTATGGGACATCTGAATTTTGTGACACAAACATTTTTAAAATGCTTTCATAACTTCTACCCCTTGCAGTCAGAAAAACAAACACACATCTTGCCATCCAAATGCACTTTAATCTCAACCATACTTGCCAGTTTGCTGGAAATCAAAATATAATCCCCTTTGAAAGAAAATAATTTCCCTTAGATTCAGGAAGATTTCAATCAATCATAAACAAAACTGTTTAAACTGAAAGGTCATTTAAACTGAGGTTAAAAACAGCATCTTCATGCCTGTGCACTTACATAATCAATCCCCGTGGTGGATTAAAGCTCCAGCTTCCACAGACCGTACTAATAGTTCAGGAAGGTTTTATTAATAGTTCAGTGATAGTTTCTCCATGGAGAGTTTCTGTGAGTGTGTGATTTTAATGGATTGGCACGATAAGGGAAGGAGGCTTTCTGGTCTCCATCTCTGGATCCAAATTCAGGCTCTGAAAGAGTGGCAGTGGTTGAAAGTTGTTGTCTTACAAGTTTGTCAGGTATTAGATAGGTTCTGTCTATCAAAAACACATCCCTGAGTGTGTTTGAATGAACACCATGTAACTCCCTTGGTGCAGATGGAGCAGGCTGTCTTATAGTAGGTGCTAGGAGAGAAGATAAAAGTGTCCCCCCCATCGCCACAGCTTCAGCTTCTGATTTTAATGCAGCCTAAGAGATCAGTGCTTAGTTAGGGAAATCCCATGGGCAGGAGGTGGTGGGAGGCAGTGTCAGGGCTGGGGGCTGCAGGGACCCTGGGACTGGGCTGCTCCTGCAGCTCTCTGAGCAGTCCCTGGGGCTGTGGGAGTCAGGGATGCTCCCACTCACCCGCTGTGGAGCCTGCTCTGAGCCCGGGCACATTTCAAACCTCCGTCTGGACAAGTTGCTCATCTTTATGTTATCTCTTTTTGCTCCCCTGTGTTTTTGAAGAGACGGGAATGCAAAATTAATGTTGCCAGTGGCAATAATTGCAAACTCGTTTGCTTCTACCTTGGCATACCCTCAGAGTACGCAGGGCTTGGAAATAGCTGCAGAGTAGGGGAAAACCATTAAAAAAAGACATTAGTGCTAGCAGTATGGCAGTGCTGACCTGCTCCAATACGACTGTAAAAAGAATTCTTGCAGTCGTGAAGAACTCATTGATTTTGGGTAAGCTGTGATTATAACTGCTCACACCAAAACACTCTCTTTTCTTTGAAGCATACAGTAGCGAAGGACTGGAGAAAAATCACAAGAAAATATGAGTGCTTGGTTTATTTTTACACTGCATACCCACATATGTAGATGAGTATGCTCTGAAGTACTGCTGTCAGGGAAATGAAACTGAAAAATGAACATTGGGATGCATTCTCCTAGACATTTTTCATTATGTTTGTTATCTCTCCCGCTACACTCGATAACTTTTAAAATTCAGTCATTTGCAGTGGGTTTCTCCCAGTCATTATTGCACATTAGTGAGGTCCTACAGAGCATCTGTTCATGGGTGTTGGCAGATGGCACCAATAAATCAGGTTATAGAACACAGATTTGCTCAGTAAACTTTGATTTGTCCTGATAGAATCATGCTGTCATATCATCTGGTCTAACAAAATAACTTGTAACCTTGGGGCAAAAGGGGGATTTCTTCACTACCTTTTTACAAGAAACCCTTTGCTGAACCAGTTCAGAATAATTTAGGAACAGAAAATTTCCCAGAAACAGTGACTCCGTTGGATTGACACCATATCCCAGTGCTGCTTTTTTGGTTGGCATGTGCCCCTGTTGATTTAAAAGTGTTTCTCATACTTAATGTAAAGACTGAGGCTCCCTTCAGAAAAAAAAGATAGATAAATTATATTGATAGAGAAACAGCAGGTGTATTCAGGGGCTTGGTTGAAGAGGTACAGAGAGAAGAGAGGAATTCGAAAGGTGATTAAAAAATAATGATACAAAGAGCACTGACACACTGATTTGGAAGTAGCCCACACATGTGTGTGACCAGGGTGACACAGTTTGCTCTAGATAGGTCAGGTTAGGTGAGACCAGATCAGGGAGTGTCTGGTGGAGCAGACAGAGTGAAAGTCACATGCTAAAACTAAGGAGGGGTAGACTCGGTCACAGGAACAGGCAGCAGCATGGTAAGGGACATAAATTAACTGGAGGCTATTTTTCAGAGTTAGTTTAGGAATCTGCTATGCTCTTTGCAGCCAGCTCTAGCAAACTGGGCTAAATTGTCTCCAGTGTCCTAATTTTTGGTGTAAACTGTAGCTCAGAAACATGTTTATATCCAGCTCTCTTAAGTGAGGGTGACTGCAAGCTGGGTTGCTTCTATTCCTGTATCTCACTGAACATGAACGTCTGAAATTAGTTGTGGGGGAAAGGAAAACACAGCAGGAAGATCATCAAAGCTGAAAGTTGTTTAGGGCTTAATGAGAAACTGCAAAATGTGCTGGGCACAGTGCAAGCTTGGCCTGAAGGCTTCCTGGATGAACACAGGTGCTGTTGGCTGACGTGTATGACCACAGGTCAGCGGTGATGTTTTGCTCTCCCTGAGATACGAACTCCTTGGCTGGCTGCAACCTACAAGCTTTGGTTGTTCAAAATCATTATCATCAGAAAGTCTCTGTGCAAACATCAGGTTTCTGAGAGAAGTGACCTCCCTCCAATCCTTTCCCTGACACCAGGACTTAAAGAAAAGCTGTCTGTCTCCACTTGAGCCATTGGTGGGTCATGTGGGTGTGAGTGGCTCTCAGTGTTGAGTGTCTGATAAAGAAGTATATTTTTCCTGTAGCCAGATTTTAATGCAGGACCTTCTGAAGCAAAGGGGCCACATGCAGAATAAGCATATCCAGCATTAAGACATTTTTAAAGACAGACCCCCCCCTAATTTCCTTGCACCTGGAAAAGAATCCACCCAGGAGCACTGGGGTTAAAAAGTTTGCATGGAAAACCTGACCCAAAAAATGTTCTATTTTTAATATACAGTTTTTGGAAAAGAATAACTTAAAGATTTTTTTGAAAGTAATTTTTAAAAGTTAAGCTCTAAACAAAATTACTTAGTGCTATTAACCACTGTAGCCAAAATCTGCTATTTTCCTTAGATGAACTAATTTAAAACTCTCTCTTCCTAGCTATTTCCATTTCCATAGACAGGCCTTGCATCCATCCTGAAGGGCAATAGATCTGTAGTTGAAAGCACAGGGAGTGAAGGAGTTAGGGTAGAGAAGAAGATGACACCGAGGCAAGTCCACTAAGATTTAAAAGACTGTTGAAAGGAGAGTCAAGTGCATGCAAAAAGCCAGTCCTGAAAAGGACAGAGTACAGCACCTTATTTCTTGTACAACACCGGGATTTTAAACAAAAAGCCCTGTACAAAGACTGCCTCTTTAGATATGCATTATTATGCTGAGAATCTACATCATGTAAGTAAAACATTTCTTCTATATCTTCTTCACATCGCCACTTGCTCTATCTACGTATCTGCTCTCTGCCAAAATAGCCCTGTATCTGAGCAAAGGGGCAATGAAGGTCAAACTGCCATGGTGAGGACAAATGCCCACAGCATTAGTTAAAGTCAGCCAAAGAAAAGCAATTAAAAAAGGTCTTGTGGCACTTGCCTTTCTTCTCAGGAGACTTATTGACTTTGCAGAAAGGCTTTCCATCTTGCCTATGAAAGCGCTAAGGTGTTACACAGAAATCATACTGTCGTATTACACTTGTGTGGTGATTGAAAGCTGATGATGGAGAAAAGGAGATTTTGTTATTTATAGTGCTAGGCAACCTATTTGGCGCTGAACAGAAGTCTGCCGTAGCTTGGCTTGAACAAAACCTGGAATCATCTTAAAGCTTTTGCATGTGCATTCACGTATAGAGTGGCATGTAAAGGAGATTATAAACTCTTATTGTTATGTGATTAGCATGGGTCAGAAAGCAAATGATCAAGCAAATTTTTTTTTGGCATTTGTTGACTGACTGAAAAACAATTTAACAGGGATGATTCCCTTTCCAGTAAATTTCTCTGCATCTAGCAAAAAGTTAAGAAAATCCTTTGTGATGACTTCTCCATACAGCTCCTTGAAGGTATGATAGTCTTCTAGCACCCATATTCTCAAGGCTATCTGCCAAACAGAAGCTAGATTCCCATCTTATTCACTAAGAATTTCAGGTTTTACCCTAATTTGTTTGAGGTTGGAACCTCATTTTAAAATAGATTTCCTTTCACTTAGCTCTCACACAACCCCTTTTTAAAACAATTTCTATGGTGTCTGTCATCACTGGTGAATGTAGTCTGATGAGCGTCCCGGTGGTGAAGATATTTTTTCAATTCTTTTTTCTCTTTCAACAGGAGTGTGTCTGTGGGTCTGTGTGTGTGAGGGTGGGTGAGAAAACCCCGTGACCTCCTTTGTTTTAAAGGGAATCAAAATACTAAATGCCTGTGCGATGGTGGAAACCCAGCTCTGGGGGGATTCAATATGAGACAGCTCACACTGCATAAACACCTGACAGTAGCAGAACCTTTGCTTCATGTACAACCTCTTATTCTTCAAAACAGTAGAAGCCTGGGAGAAAAAAATCTTTTATTATTTGCGTGATTCAGTCTCTGTCCTTGTTCCAATCTCTTAGTGAGATTGCTTAGCTTTCTTATCCCTCTATGCTGAAGGGAAACTTTTTTCATGTATTTGTGTTTCACAAAGTCCCACATAGTCACAAGGGCTGATTTGGCAGGAGCAGACCAATGTGTCAGGTCTGCAATAAAATATAATCTCTTTGTGTCTGCCCTTTTGTGATCTCTTTCTCTAGTTTTGGGGGTTTTTTTTAATAATGGAGCAGGCTTTAGTAATGAGAAACCTGACCATAATTGAATGTCCTTGAAATAAGTTTTGAGAAAAAAAAATATGAGTAATGCTAAAGATACATGTGGAAAAATGTAAAGATACATGTAAAGACACGTTGTGGAAAACATATTTTTAGGAAAGCTGGTTTTACAGTGGCAGATGGCATTTTAAGTTTCATGACATTTGTACACCCTGCATTTAAGAAACAAGTTATTAAGACCATTTTGCAGTTAAGAGCCTTATACTATACAGTACAGAGAACACACTGATATTTTTCCCCTGTGGTCATAAAAGTAGGCACATATAGCACAACCAATAGCTAAGACTGTCTGATGCTACATTTGCAATTTGTTGTAACTTTGCCAGAGTTGTACATTTTGGGCCCAGAAATTTCAACAGGGAGCTAAATGTATTTCTATGGGGACAGTTTTGGGGTCTGGAGGGTGGGGGTGAGGAAGTTATTTGAGTGTTTCTCAATGAGCTTGGGGGGAAAAAATATTATTTTCTACAATTGAAATATACTTTCAGATGCATATTGTTTATGCATTTCAAATCGTATACAAATGTATGATTACTGGAGGGTGGAGATTTAAAGCTCAAAGTCTTTGGGGCATGGACCCAGCCTTTCACATGAGGTTTTCCTAGTGTACATCCTTTTACTGGCACAGTGAGAATTTGCAGCTCTGTGTGTGCATATGCAAGAATTCATTCACGGAAGTTTGGAGGTTGAGACGTTTCATAAACTGGACTAGTCATAGTGATACCCTCTTGCCTTAAAAGCCATGATCAGTCAAAATCCTTGAGTTCACTATGTTCTCCCAACAGAGTGGCTGCAGCTCTATGGGTGGGAGGCAGAGCTCTCCCTGCAGTGGTTGGTCCTCGAGGTACCATAAAACACAGGTGGAGTCAGTGCCCCCTGAAGCTGTACTTTGATACTGGGATTTCTTTTTTCCTAAGTGTGTGACTTTGTCATTTTAATGTTCTTTTTTGCTGTGTTCACCACCTAAAGCAATGCTAGCTGACAGCTAGTGCTGCTCATCACATAATCACTCAGAATCTAGGGCTTTTATCAGTCTGGCAGCTGCATAAACTTTGTACTCTTTGCTATACAAAATACATGCTTATGCTCTCTGTAACAGCTCTCTCATTTTCACAACACAACTTCCCTTTCAGTTCACACTTCTTATTCCTCACTACCTTACTTTGTTGCAACCTTAACTCTGACTTCGAAACAACTTTAAAATATAGCAGCAGGAAAATTATTTCTCCTGTCTGTGTAGGTGCAAGCAAAACATGGCACTAATCAGTGCGGCTTTCCAGCCTTTTCATTATCATCAGCCAAGCATGGATATCAAACTGCGGGGATAGTTCCAGGACACTACTTCAGTCCTGTGACCTCTTCTATATTATCACCTGCTCCCACTACAATCCATGAACAAGAGGATTCTGAGGGTTACCAGTTAAGTTTACTGCCCAAGCAGTTCTTGCACTGCCTATCCCAAAAGGTTATTCTTAATTGTGTTTTCAGGCAGCACAACATCATTCTGCAAGCTAATGATTCCTCCATTCTCCTGTTCCACTCTTAAAAATTTGTTCTGATTATTTTTTCTAATGCCAAGAGCAGGGAGGAAAAAAAAAAAAAAAAAAAAGACTTATCTGAATTTGCTAAAACTACAGCTAGCAGGAATGCATGACCCCATTTCTCACCCACCTCAGATTAAGAAACCATACAAATTTTCCTCTTCCTCTTTCTTCTCATATTGGATTAAAGTCACAGATTAAGTACTGCTACACGAAGTCTTAAATGAATTAGGCTTTTTCCACCCAGAGACTTGGAGTATGCTGTGTCGTGTCCCCAGTGGTCATTAAATTTGCTAGGTGGATACAGGGCAGTCAGTCTATACCTTCTTCTTTGAAGGCTTCCCCTTGAGAACTCTTTTCACCTAAAGACATGAAACAGCATATCCTCCTTGTTAAACTCCAAGCATTTTATTACTGCTCCCTGCTTGAGTACCATGGCATTTGCAAATCAGTGGGTGTCATTTACCTTGAGTTTAGCAAGGCTTTAGGCACGGTGACCCATATTGTCCCTCTAGCAAATTGTTTGCAGAGGTGTGGGTGAAAAATTGATCAAGTTGCTGGGATTCAAGCATTGAGATCGGAGGTACAAAGTCTGTCTCATGGTCATTTGCTAATGTTTTTTATCTGGGGTTGACACTGGAGCCAGTACAGCTTAATGTCTTTATAAAGACCTGGGTGACGGTAGGGAGTAACTAACCCTCAGAAACTTTGCTGATGGTACCAGGCTATGAAGTACAGCTGATATGCTGGAGGTTAAGGCAGAGAGTCCATATTCAGAGGGATTCTGTCAGACTGGAGAAATGAGTTGCTGGGAACCACATCAACAAATGCAAAGTGTTTTATCTTAGACAGAATAACCCCATGCAGCAGGACAGGTCAGGCACTGAACAACTAGAAAGCAGCTTTGAAGAAGAGGACCTGGGCATTCTGGTGGGCAAGTTGAATATGAGTCAGCAGTGTATTCATATGGCAAAAGTGACCAGCTGTGTCCTAGGCTGCACTAGCAAATGCATAACCGGTGAGTGATGGAGGTGATCCTTCCCGTCAGCATCTGTGAGGCTACATCTGGAGTGCTGTGTCCATTTCTGGGCCTCCTACTGCAGGAGAGGCTGACATACTGTCATGAGTTCATCAGAAGCTGCTGCGATGGCTGAGGACTGGAGCACATGGCATATGAGGAGAAGCTCAAAGAACAGGGTCTGCTCAGCCAACAGGAGAGGACATTAAGGGGGAATCTCACTGTTCCCTGCGACTAATTAACGGACACCTACAGAGATGACAGCCAGACTCTTCTCAGGGAGAAAAGACAAGGTAATCAACATGAGTTGCTGTTGTGGTGGAAAGCCAAACCACACATTAGGAAAAAGTTTCATGGCAGGCAGTCAAACACAGGAACACATATCCTGGAGAGGCTGTGGAAACCCCATCTATCTGTGGAAATGTTCATATCTCAGCTGGAAAAGACCTTAAGCAACGTGATCTAAACTCAAACCTGGATCTAACTTCAAAGTTTGCCCTGCTTTAAACCATGAATGGGATCAGATGACTTTCAGAGATCCTTTCCAACCTTAATTACCCAATGATTCTGTGGTATTTTATATGTGTGGGTATATATGCATCTGAAATTGTCAGACTGTTCCTGCCCTGTAATTTACTTAGTCATGTTCCACACTTATTGCTGACTGATCTCTGGTTACTCAGGGCTTCAGGTTGCAGTTTCCATTTAAAACTGAACCTTTTATCATCTTTAAAATATACCACAGAATTTATTATAGACTAATGGGCAGGAAGGTAAGGCTTATTTATGATATACTTTGCCACAAAACCCATATTATGAGCATAAATGACAGCAATAAACAAAAGAAAATAATCTGTTCAGACCAGAGGAAAATCTATATCACTAATTCCCTGCATTGAACTGTTGTTCCAAGAATGATTTTCTTGTTATCAGGAATGTGCTGGGTGAACAGAAGTCATCAGAAAAGCTGCATTCCCTATTAATTGCTACAGTATTTCACACATGCCCCAATGCATATTAATCCCATTTATGTCCATCAACTTAATTAAAACCCCTCCATTATTAAAATCTATAACTGACAGAGAAAGATATCACAGCTTAGGAAAGAGTGTTCATTTATGCTGTTCACTGGACAGCTTTACAGTAGTGCTAAGTTATTTCTGGTAGGATATAAACAATTTCTGCTGGAAATCCAGCAATTTGGAAAACACTTGGAGATTGCAACCAAAGCCAACATTTGTCTTCAGGCATTTGTGAGAAGTTAATAGTACTGCTTTGCAGATGCTTGACCCAGGATTCTTTTGGGTTTTTTTCCCTTTTCTTTTGGCATTGACACATTTTTATCATATATATGCACTAGTGTTCTTATACAGTACATCTTTGCACAAAAAGTCAAGATAAGGGCCACTAACAACACACTTATGCAGATATTACACTAATATATTCCCCACCTCTATTATGGGTCTGAGAAAGTCGGTTCACTGCTTATTGGTACCATCCCCTCCAAAAATTTAAGACCAAACCCTTAGCAAACTTCCTTCTTTTTTCCTCCTAATTCTCTGCTTCAGGCACTATATTGTTTCAATTTTGAGTTTAAAACAAACCTTAGACACACTGTGTTGTACAACCTGGAAGAAACTACTCTGTTAAATAGGCTCTGCTATTTGAGCTGGTGGAGTTGTGAAGCACTTCAGCTTATGAAACTCCGCTCAGTGTGAAATCCATCACTGAGTGCAGCAAATTCTTCACTCAGGGTGATTATTGAACAACTAATTTTCCCAAGATTAACAACAAGGAAATATCCTAAACAGAAAAATAGAGAAGTTAAACACCTTGCCAGCACCAAAATTCTTTCAGACCACAGAAGACAACTGCAGTCATTTGCCTAGTACTTCAGTCCGTATCCATAAGCCAGAAGTGCCACTGGAGAGGTGGCTTAATTTCTGACAGAGAAGTTCTGAAGCACCTTGATTGTTATAAATATTTTCCCATTAACTTAGGCAGAAGAGGCTAATTATGGAAGATTTTTACAACAGTTTGAACTCTACTCTCAAGGTAAGGTGAAACATGTCAGATGTATGTTTTTAAACACACCTTACAAAGAAGGTTGTAAAAATAAAATTATGTTTGTGATTGATAGAAAGATAAAAAAAGTTCTTCAACTTTTGGAATCAAATTCAATTTGTGTGAAGATCACAATTAGATTCTGGGAAAAATCATTCAAGAAAGTGTTTACTGAAATACCAAAAATCAACTTAGGGCAAATCAATTAGCATTTCTAAAGCAGTGAAGGACTTGCTTGAAGTTTGAGGAAGTGTGCTGGTTTTGGCTGGGATAGAGTTAATTTTCTTCACATTAGCTACTATGGGACTATGTTTTGGATTTGTGCTGGAAATAGTGTTGAGAATACAGAGATGTTTTAGGTATTGCTGATCTGTGCTCACACAGAGTCAAGGTCTTTTCTGCTTCTCACACCACCCCACCAGCGAGTTGGCTGGGGGTGCACAGGAAGCTGGGAGGGGACACAGCTGGGACAGCTGACCCCAACTGACCAAAGGGGTATTCCATATCATACGACGTTATGGCTAGCAATAAAACTAGGGAAAATGTTGGCTGGGGAGCCGCTGCCTGGGGACTGGCTGGGCATCAGCCAGTTCATGCTGAGCAATTGTTTTCATTTGCATCTCTTGTCTTTCTTTGGTTTTATTTCTCTCTGTTATTTTCCTTTTAATTACAATTTTTTGTTATTATTAAATTTTATTTACATTATTAAACTGTTCTTATCTCAACCCATGAGTTTTCTCACTTTTACCCTTCCAATTCTGTTCCCCCCATCTCAGTGGTGGGGGGAGTGAGCGAGCAGCTGTGTGGTGCTTATTGGCTGGCTGGGGTTAAACCATGACAGGAGGTTAGATGTCGTTTTCATGCTGTGGACATGAAAAGAAACCCACAATGTCTCTGCAGATGACATTGAGGTGGGAAAGCAAAACGCTGTCAGTGTGGGAATCCACAGAGGCCAAGACTGAGAAACTCAGAGTGGACAAACAACTCATGCAAGATAATATGTGCCATTTGTAAAAGGATCATGACACTACACAGGCATTTACAAGCATCAGCATAGATCTGTAGAAGAAGGAAGCAGACTTCTTCATGGCAGTCATGGAAAACAGCACAGTAGAAGGTGGATGGACTGTCTACCTGAAGGCACATGGGACACGAAATGATTTTCCATGGTGTTTAGGTGCATCAATATCAGCAAAGACAAATCACTGATGGTAGGAGTCAATGAAACTATGTCTTATAGAGGTAAACCTTATTCCACTATAGAATTCTGTCAGTAAGTGTTTGGATAAAGAAAAATATTGAAAAATATGGAAAAGTTAAAATTTATAATAGTACCAAAAAGAAAAAAAGATGCTTATAATTGAGATAAAAAGATGCCACCTTCTGGATCTCAGAGAGTGAATTTATTCAATGGATGGACAATTGTTGACAGCAACTGAAAAGGAAATAAGGATGCTTTCAGGAAATACAGGAACTCTCAACAGAGTATGGAATGGAGACAAAAGAGTCAAGACAGTCCATGGTTCATCTACTCAGGAAAGTTTCTCTTGCCATATTTCAGGCTACAATAAGAGAAGCTTATTGCTCTAGGGAGAAAAATATAACTAGGAAGAGCAAGTGAAGGTAGTGCTCTTACAGATTATGTAAAAAGCAAGCAAAAATGTTGAAATATTTCATTTGCATATGAATGACCTAAAAATGGCATCTATTGCAATGTCTCTAATGAGAAACTGAAAGGGCAGTAACACTCTGGGAGGTGACCTTATGAAACTGGGGCATCCATTTGTGCATGATCATTATCTCTCTAGGAAACCATTTTCTCAGAATGCCATTGGGTTTTGCTCAGAGCCAGAAGTTTTTTGCTTGGAAATACAACACATTTGATGGTGTAAACAGTATGAAGTTATGCATAATTTATGTTAGATATGGGGGAAAAGTGTAAAAAATTCTGTCTGGAGGCTTCAAGCAACTCAGAAAACACAACAAATTCTGGCATAAACTAAACAAATAAGTTGTAAAGTGTACAGATATATTCCAGAGAATCCCATGGGAATGCCTATCCCAGCAGATCCCTCAGATAGGGGTGGCGTAAGGAAATTTGCACCTAATCCAGCTGCCTGCATGAGAGGGCTACTGAGAAGATACAATGCAGGAGGGGTAGGTCACAAACAGATCTGTAGTTAACATTGTGAAATTACAGTGATGCATGAGAGGTCACATGAACTCTGTAAACAAGATGCCTGTGCTTGTCAGGCAGCTGTCAGAGTCACTTTGGCCTCACAGGTGTCTTGAGACAGATAGAGCAAAGTGGCAAGTTCAGTGCGCTTTGTGAAATGATCTTAGCAGTGATAAAGTTGGGAATCAGTCATGCCAATGTGCAGTGTACTCATCCTGGATGCAGGTGACACTGCTGCATCAGATGGACACAGCAGAGGAGAAGTAGGTGGAGTAGGATTCCTCAGCTGAGGTGCAGGACATGTGACAGCAGGAACTGAAGGACCTGGCCGTGGCAGAAATGGATGTTACATGGATGTTACAGCTGAGATCCAAGGGTCCATGTGACAGCATGGGACAACTCAGGAGTTAATTGAGCACTGTTAACTGATAGTCTCAGAGATTCTGAATTGCCTTAAGAATTGGTGACGGTGTGCTTCAGAAGGGAAGTTGTGGGAAAATAAAGAACTTGCAGGAGGACCCTAAAATAACCACTTGGTAATAAATGATTACTGATCCCTTCCCCTCTTCCATCAATCTAACTGTGATCAGTTTATTACCCCCACTGTTGCTGTGCTCACACCTTGGAGCAGTAACATGAAACAGAACTTTCTTTGTATCTCCTTCAAAAGTGGCAGGAACAGCCTCTTCACCCTTGCAAGGGACAGAATAAGGTGTCCCACACTGCTTGTAGAGACCAGATTGGTAAGAAGCAGCAGTAAGGAAGAGAAGACAAGACAAGAAGGAGGAAGAAGAAGGTAGGAAATGTGTTGTCCTCAATGGCAATCTCACAACCGGATCATTTATTTTGGTTTCATATGCCCTCGTCATAATAGCAAACCATTTGCTCATGGAAAGAGCACACTCCAAAAGGATAGCTGACAGTCATCCAGTCACTTCACAGCTCTACAGGGTCTTATTTTTAATCCTGTTTCTCCATTCTTTGAAAAACATTTTGATGTCATTTGTATAGTTAATTCTGTCCATTCTTCTAAAAAAAAAAAAAGGAAATACCAGAGAAATAACCAAGCATCCTACAAAATTATAAAGCTAGTAGTACCAACAATTGTAGTAAAAATAAAGCACAAATGTAGTTTAAATGGTCTGGAATCAGATACCGTGCAAGAGAGTTTTTAACACTCATGGAGTCATGTCTTTACTATAAGTGTATCAGCCATGCTCAATACCAATGACAGCCAGGGATACGCACAACCCTGGTGTTTAAGGCAGGAGTGCAGGACACAGCTCCCTGCAGCAAGTCCGACCCCTCTCCAGGATCTCCAAGTTATGCACCCATGTGGGTAAGTTCATAGGGCCAGGTCCACCCTGTGTGGCTGGACCTGTCCTATGTTTGTGGATACACACATATGTATGCTACACATTCCTACAGTTTCTCTCTGACCTTCCCTCTGGCCTCTTCTGACCTCTTCCCTCTCAGCTGCCAGTGTGATGCTGGATGAGCTGTTGGACACTGTTTCATTGCTCTGCCTTTTGCTGCATTTTCCTTCTCCTTCAAGAAAATCCATGTATAGTAGCTAAGGACTATTTGTTTCTGTTATGCTGCAAACCTTTTCACAATCTTCAGATACAAACTGCAAACCACGACCTAATGCTAAAGTTCTTGAAGCACCTTTTTTGTGCCTTTTCTTTCCCCATTGTTGTCATTTCTTTGCCCTTCCCATCTTCCATAGTCCTCTCCTGGCTGAACTAAGTTTGTTGAAGCAAAATCCTGGACAATATATTTCAATGTGCATTTTGTCTTTGATTTTGATTGACTTCCCATGTGTTTTTAGAGCCACAGGTCAAAAATTTCATTGCTCCCTGCTGCTTTATAAGGTATTCTTCTGAATAAATAGTACATACCACAGAAATATCTGATCATCCTAGCAAAACATGAAGCTAGCAGCGCCAGTTAGAAGCTGAAGAAAACTGCACCTGCTTGTGTACAGCAATTTTGTGTAATTCTAAAGACATAGAAACAAAATTAAAAGCCTTGCTTCTGCTGAGACACAGTAAAATTTACTGTGAAGTGAAACTCAACACATGAAAACAAGGATGCAATTCTGAAAAAGCAAGAGAAGTTATTGTCCCATCACTGCTAATAACCTGCTTGAAGCTTCCGCTTACCTTCCCTCATGGTAGCTGGCCTTGTGAGGGTCCCTATAGCATTACAGATAAAACTTTCCAGGATGGCCTAGGTGAACCTGATGTACGTGCCCTGAGCACAGCTGCAGAAAACTACAAGATGAGGTGTGGATACTACTATATGCCAATCTCTGGTACTCTTTCAATTGTACACATATAAAATTTGAGTTTCTTAAACTGATCTCAGAATTGTGGTGGGTTAACAGCAGCTTCACTGTCATTTTCCCCTCCCTCAAATAAAATACGGTAACATATAAAAGTCTTATTAATTTATATCTATTCAATCATATGTTTATTCTCTAAGTTGTTCAGAAAATATCTTTTTATGGGTTTAAGTTTTTTAGAAGCCAGATAACTGAAGAAAAGATTAAAATCTAGCACTTGTGTATTTTACATACAGAAGGTATGGACGATGTTTTCTCTATTTAGAAGAGGACCTGAATATAACACTTGTCAGCGCCTGAAGCAGTGAAATTTGCTGTGTAGTTTTTTTCTTCCTGATGAGTGTCTTGACTTTACAGCAGATTTTAATGTCAGTAGAAACTGTAGCTCCACAGTACACTCCCAACTCCAATGGCTTCACGATACAGAATTTTTTGTCAAAACTTCTGAATGACTCTGGCCTCAAAAGTCTAAATCCACTGAGGAGAATTGGGACATTTTCCATCCAATTCTAATTTCTGTCTGATTTTCCACACTAAGCTTTGGATCAACCTTGTGATGCATATGTTCATTTTATAATACGTAATACAACCCAGGTATGTTTTTGGTGGAACTGGCAGCATAAGAGGGAAGATTTCAGCTATATATTTTTGCTGTGCCATGCAGCATTGTAAGCTTTGACTCCAGACATGCTGACATATGTAGCAAGCAAATAGATGGGTTTGCAATGGTGAGCCAGGGAGGTGAAGAGATGGAGATATTACTTTGTATATTAAACATATTGCAGCTGCTGTGTCTGCAAGAGCTTTGCACACACACCCCCAAAGAACCTGATGTTTCTTTTCATACTTCGTGGTATCTGACTTTGAGGAAACAACTGCAATATCATGGCAGTGTATTTTAAAAGCTGCCTTCACTGTCATGGGTTTGGGACAATGAAATAATCTGACATTTAAATGGCAGTAATACTGAATGCTGATTGTGTGTTATCTTGAAGGACCACATTTACTAGTAGAAGCCCACAAAAGAGAGTTGGCAGGTCATCTTAATATGAGACCGCCAGGGGGAATATTCATCACACAATATGAAATGCCATCAAACATGCCTGACAGGTGAGTCTCATGGTAGCTTGACAGGTTGGACCTTTGCGTGAGAATCTTCTCACCCTTTGCTTTACTTTTCATTGAATAACATTATACATTGAAAACTCTGCCTTGCCATCTTTGCAATCCCAACCCCTCTCAATTGCACTCAGTGATCTCATCTGAGGCCATGTTTTAGAAGACTTCTCATGGTATCTTCCTCTCTAAGGTTACTACCAGCTGCTTCTCCTCTCATACTCCTTCCTTTGTTCTTTTGTTCTTCAAAGAAGAAAGATATTCTTCAAAGGACATACTACTCTGGCAACATTTTAAGGTGGACCTCTACATCTCAACAATGACCCACGTGCCCTCAGGTTTGGTACATGAATGTTACCTGGTATTTTGTTATCAGAAAAAGCAGGAAATGCAAGAGGAGGAAATTCCTCAAGTCCTACATCTGGATCTGAACATCACTTCCTTCTCTTCCATCCTTTGATCTTACTTGCTGTGTTAATGATAGGCTGCTGACACCAGTGTGATTGTCTTTTTTCTGCCTCTGAGTTATTAACAACAGGACAAAAATTCAGGAACTCAACACATCCTTGCTCAAATTCCATTTTTGAAAAAGCCTTTCATAAAAGCATTGGAAGATGCTTACTGAGCCAGATCCAGCTAGCCCAATATTCTGTCTCTGGCAGCCGTCAAAGATGGACAGCCAGGAAGGAGTACAGAAACAGGATAAAATCTGGTATGTTCCCAGGGTACTCTCAGTCTCCAGTTAACATCTTTCTGTATTTGCTCTTTTCCTCAAAGATTTTTCTGTCTCTAAAGACATCTCTTCTCTAATGACAATTCAGTCATGATTCTCCATCCTAGTAATCTATAGATGAAAAAAAGAATCAACTAAAGTGATGGGAATTTTGAAGACTATTGATACCTTAGAAGTCCAACTTACCTGCCTGGGAATAGATTGGAAGGTTTAGCTTTCTCCTATCGAAACATTCCTTACTAAAACAGAAGGGAGTCTGCCAGCTGCAATGCTGTGCCTGGAAGTCAGGTTTTGTTAGGAGAAGGGGAAGGGTTTCATGATTTCTGTTTCTCTGGTTTTGCCTTGTCAACATATTTTACTATTGCCTCAGTCAACAGCTCATTACTTGCTTCACTGAAAGACTGAATTTTCCACTGGAAAAAAAAATAACAAAAAGCATTTCTGTGGAAGGAGTCAAGCCTATTATTATCCTGAGAGAATGAATCAGGACCCTAAATGTCGCTGTACAATGTCCTTCTAGTTGCTCCCTCTTCATGTCTCAGATCAGGTATTATCTTGTGTGTAACTCCATGTGTGCTCCAGGAACACTTCAGTTTTAGCCAGGGAATTTTAACAGGCACTCTTCAGATACTAGTGAATACTGTGAGAGCTCTGCTCTCCCATGCAGTGCTTAAGCAACAAGATTTAAAAGCTTGTAAAAAACAAGAAAAGCGCAGGATCTTTATGATCAAGTTGGTTACATTGCTGGATATAACAGATAAATTTGCAAGTCCTCCTTGGAGCTGAGAGCTGCTGAGCACATTTCGCAGTGTGACAGTCACCTCAGGACCCAGTGTTGGCAGATCTCCTTGGAGTACCTGAGAACCTGACCTGGCTCAGTACTCTGTGTTGAACACTTACAAGTACAAACTTGGGATTTTCCAAAACACTTGCTTGTTTTTCATTAGAATGACATTTCCTTTTTAACTTCACCTCCAAGCCTGAGACATGTGGGCTTTCTGAGGTGAAAAGGGTGATGACTGATTGTAAGAAAACAATTTGCAAGGAAAGCAAAAACAACAGCACTTCATCCAGAAGCACTTGCCATTCTGTAACATTCTGCAACAGTACTTCTGGATCTCCTGATACTGCCAAGTGTTTAGCAGGACTCAGTACAGAGAAAAAGGGATAAAAAGGGTATTAAAGCTTTCTCAGTTCACCAAAATATGACGTATTTAAGAATCCCTTACAATTTATTACACTTAGTTGTCTAGAGTGAAATGCTGACTCTGAAGAGGTCATGAGGACTACAGTATCTTCTAGAAGGTATAATACATCCCTTATTCCAGTGCTCTTTATTTTTGTAGTTGTCTTTACTCCTGGGAATGCAATAAAATGCATTTTCTAAAAATTCTGTAGTGTCAAACTAATAAACACTATGTGTTTACAACTACTCAACTTATTTTCTGTGCAGTACGAAAACAAGTGAAGATAGAAGCAATCAATCATAAAGAAAATAAAAAAACTATTCCTTTAAAACAGAATGTCTCATCCATAAAGCCCTTTGGTTTTAGGAAAAAAAACAACTACCCACAAAACCCATAAAATCTAATTCAGCCTCTTAGTGGAAGCAATTCACTGCAGTTATTCAGAATGGTGGAGGGTTGCAGTGTTTGTAAAAGTCCATGGCAAAAAAAAAAAAGATTAAAATCATCAAAGAGGTACAGTCTCCTCTTCTTGCATAGGATATACTGACCTATGCACAGCCTTCCTTTAGAATCAAGATGTGAATATCCTCACCACAGGACAACCCCCTGCCTGGGGATTTCTCTCTGTTGCCTGACCCACAGGGAGCACTTAAATACTCCTCTCCCCTAGCCCTGGGAACACCATCTGTTCTGCAAAGTAAACAAGCAACAGACTGGGAAACCACAGGAAGTCTTTCTTTATAAACACTTAACCATTCTTACGTGACCATTTAATTGTTTAGATAGGTAAACAAGAATTGATTTTGCTGACAACCTGACCAAATTGAAACCCTACATCCCTCAGTGAAAGATGTCTACTCTTCCATCCAGTGCTATCTAGTTTTTAACATTGGAAGGTCA
Organism: Strix aluco; assembly: GCF_031877795.1. Lineage (NCBI taxonomy): Eukaryota > Metazoa > Chordata > Aves > Strigiformes > Strigidae > Strix > Strix aluco. Next base: position 40,325,351 of record NC_133931.1, read on the forward strand.
TACAATTTGGTATCAATTTGTTTCAGGTAGTAACAGCTGGACTACAACAAAAAAAGTATTACTGTTGGAGGAAAATTTCTGGCAACATCAAGCATTTGCTGTCTGAGTCAGAAGTTGTTCAGGAAAGCTGCAGAGCTACACTGACATGATGACATCTCTAAAGTAATGTATATACTCACATCTCAGGAGGGCTTCTTAGCTCGGGTGTTTGTCACCAGAGTGGCCACCCAGATTGCAGGGTAGTACTAGCAAGTGGGGGTGACACAACATTTGTCTGCCTCAACCATAGAGACAAGGCCCAGGTGGCCGAAATTTATTAAGAAAGCAATTTATTCATTAAAGAAACAAAGGATTAACTGAAATACTTTGTATTTATCTGTTGAAGCATCTTGCCAAAAAGAATGAGGGAAAAAAATCAAGCAAATGCAAAAACCACAGTATTTTCAACTTTTGTTTTGAACTCTGACTTCTTTTTGATATGTATCTTCAGTGTGATATAAAAAGGGGAAAAGAAACATTCCAAAATGACACAAAGCCTTTTGCAAATCTAACAGTGAACTGGATGTTTTCTGTTTTGGTTTGACCCACAACAATTGGTTTTCCAACTTTTATACTGGGACAGCGACTTAGAAAATCAATTTGTTCGTCTCTAGTCATTAAGTGGGTAATGAGGCATTCGGTGTGGTTCATGGCCACATTGAATAAACAACTTATTCAATGTCATTAACATTTTCAGCATATGAGCTCATGAACACCCAATAATACTGTTCATTTTACAGTGCAGGTGAGACATCTTCAGTGTTTCACAAATCATTGTCATAATTCAAGATAATCTTCTACTTTTATTGACCATTTTAAAGATTTCCTTATGGCAAAATCTTATCAAAACAGTCTGGACAAGGTGGTCTGATGATCTACATGTCTTTTTGGCCAGTGGCGCATTTGCTGGATTGCGTTGAATTGTCCGTTAAAGTAATGGAGAAAAAGCAGGTATACCAGGAGGGAGTATGTGCATCATCCTGTCAGATGTGTGATTTTCACAGAATCACAGAATCATCTAGGTTGGAAAAGACCTTGAAGAACATCTAGTCCAACCATTAACCTAACACTGACCATTCTCAACTACACCATATCCCTCAGTGCTATGTCAACCCGACTCTTAAGTACCTCCAGGGATGGGCACTCCACCACCTCCCTGGGCAGCCCATTCCAACGCCTAACAACCCGTTCTGTAAAGAAATGCTTCCTAATATCCAGTCTAAACCTTCCCTGGCGCAACTTGAGGCCATTACCTCTTGTCCTATCGCTTGTTACTTGGTTAAAGAGACTCATCCCCAGCTCTCTGCAACCTCCTTTCAGACAGCTGTAGAGGGCGATGAGGTCTCCCCTCAGCCTCCTCTTTTCCAGACTAAGCAACCCCAGTTCCCTCAGCCGCTCCTCGTACGACATGTGCTCCAGACCCTGCACCAGCTTCGTTGTCCTTCTCTGGACACGCTCAAGTAATTCAATGTCCTTTTTGTAGTGAGGGGCCCAAAACTGAACACAGTAATCGAGGTGTGGCCTCACCAGTGCCGAGTACAGGGGTAAGATCCCTTCCCTGTCCCTGCTGGCCACACTATTTCTGATACAAGCCAGGATGCCATTGGCCTTCTTGGCCACCTGGGCACACTGCTGGCTCATGTTCAGCCGGCTGTCAATCAACACCCCCAGGTCCCTCTCTGACTGGCAGCTCTCCAGCCACTCCTCCCCAAGCCTGTAGCGCTGCTGGGGGTTGTTGTGGCCGAAGTGCAGCACCCGGCATTTGGCCTTATTGAAACTCATCCAGCTGACCTCAGCCCATCGCTCCAGCCTGTCCAGGTCTCTCTGCAGAGCCTCCCTACCCTCAAGCAGATCAACACTCCCACCCAACTTGGTGTCATTTACAAACTTACTGAGGGTGCACTCAATCCCTTCATCTAGATCATCAATAAAGATGTTAAACAGGAGTGGCCCCAAACCCGAGCCCTGGGGGACACCACTCATGACCAGCTGCCAACTGAATTTAACTCCATTCACCACCACTCTTTGGGCCCGGCCATCCAGCCAGTTTTTTACCCAGCAAAGCGTATGCCCATCCAAGCCTCGAGCAGCCAGTTTCGCCAGGAGAATGTTGTGCTAAAGTGTGTCAAAGGCCTTACTGAAGTCAAGGTAGACAACATCCACAGCCTTTCCTTCATCCAATAAGCAGGTCGCCCTGTCATAGAAGGAAGTCGGGTTTCTCAAACAGGACCTGCCTTTCATAAACCCATGCTGACTGGGCCTGATCATCTGGTTGTCCCGCACGTGTTGTGTGATAGTACTCAGGATGAGCTGCTCCATCAGTTTCCTGGTCACTGAAGTCAAGCTGACAAGCCTGTAATTTCTTGGATCATCCTTCTGATCCTTCTTATAGATGGGCATCACATTGGCTAATTTCCAATCTGTCGGGACCTCCCCGGTCAGCCAGGACTGCTGGTAAATGATGGAAAGCGGCTTGGCGAGCACCCCAGCCAGCTCCTTCAGCACCCTCGGGTGTATCCCATCCGGTCCCATAGACTTGTGTATGTCTATGTGATGCAGTAGGTCACTGACTATCTCCTCCTGGATTGCGGGGGGATCGTTCTCCCAGTTTGTCTTCTGTCTGAGGAGGCTGGATTCCCTCAGTACAACTAGTCTTGTTATTAAAGACTGAGGCAAAGAAGGCATTAAGCACCTCAGCCTTTTCCTCATCACTCATTGCCATGTTTCCTCCTGTGTCTAGCAGGGGATGGAGGCTCTCCCTGGTCTTTCTTTTGCTGTTGACATACTTATAGAAACATTTCTTGCTATCCTTGACTACTGAAGCCAGATTAATTTCTAGCTGGGCATTAGACCTCCTGATTTCCACCCTGCATAGCCTCACAGCATCTTTGTAATCACTGTGAGTGTCTAGCCCCTTCTTCGAAAGGCTGTAAACTCTCCTTTTCTCCCTGAGTTGCAGCCAAAGCTCCCTGTTCAGCCAGGGTGGCCTTCTCTGTCGCCGGCTTCTCTTACAGCACCTGGGGACAGCCTGCTCCTGTGCCATTAACACTTCCTTCTTAAAGAGCGCCCAGCCTTCCTGGACCCCTGTACCCTTCAGGACCATCTCCCAAGGGATTCTGTCAAGCAGGTGCCTAAACAAGACAAAGCCCTTTGGAAGTCCAGGATGTCAGTTCTGCTGCCCCCTCTCCTGGCCTCCCTAAGAATAGAGAACTCTATTATTTCATGATCGCTGTGCCCTAGTCGGCCTCCAACCGCCACATCATCCACCAGTCCTTCTCTGTTCACAAAGACGAGATCCAGCAGGGCACCTTCTCTGGTTGGTTCTCTCACCAGCTGCATCAGGAAGTTATTTGCCACACATTCCAGGAATCTCCGGGACTGGTCCCTCTCTGCTGTGTTGTATTTCCAGCAGATGTCTGGGAAGTTAAAGTCTCCCACAAGAACAAGGACAAGCGATCGTGAGTTTTCTCCTAAGTGCCTATAGAATATTTAATCCACCTCTCTGTCCTGGGTGGGTGGCCTATAATAGACTCCCACTATGACATCTGCACTGTTGGCCTTCCCCTGATTCTAACACAAAGACACTCCACCCTGTCTTCACTATACATGTGCTCAAAATTTTGGGATTTTGCTGCATTATGTACATGTCTGTCATATTAAAATGTTCCAGGCATCTTATTGTCACCTTGAGGATGAATTTTAATTAGACACAGTATGGAATAATGTTAATAATTAAACTCATAAGCATATATTTTACATGAGAAAGGTGCTATATCCTGCATAAAATTATAATTCAATTTCCAGACCATTTTTTCCACAATAGCACAAAGGGACTTAGATTGGACCTGTGATCCGTCTAGTCTGGTATTTTGTGATAAGCTCTCTCAGTTGCTGATTTTAGTATTGATACCAAAAATACAGCTATTATTCACACCTGTATAGCTTATATATTCACAATCTGGCCAGACACCCTTAGCACAGTTCAGGCATACGACTTGAATGCATGTCAAAGGGTAAGTCCTGTTCCTGTGGTTTAACACAGAGGAGCTGCAGACTGTGAATTCCTGGGGTTAAGCAAACGTGCCTAACCAAACACCTCTGAAATTGGAAAGCAATCCTATTCCTCCCTTTGTTTTCAGTTTTGTAAAATAAAGCATTAAACAAGACGTGGCCCATATCAAGTAATGGTGAATAGAAATTGAATAGAAAACACTTCTCTAGCTTGAAAACCAAACTGGAAACAGGTGAAAATACGGCCTGGGTGTGACTGAGAGAGCAGAGCCAGGGTCAGCTGTCAGTGGCTGACCCACATATTTTGGCTGATGTTTAAAATAAACAATCTTTCCAAATTATTTCCCATCCCCTCACATGACAAGGCTAAAGTCTTTCAAGCCCATTTGTAAATCACTACTGGAAACTGTATTTGCTTGGCCAAGAAGTGGAACTAGATCCTCCTACCTAAATAAAAAATATAAAACTTCCTTTATTCCACAAATCCAGGCAGAGACCTCAATGAAAGTTGAGAAGACTGTAAGGCTGGGGAAGACTCAACACTTGAATGTTGCATTTATCTTAAGAAATCAGTTCCTAATCATAAGACCTACTGGAGAATCCACTATCATGTGGGTTCCAAATTATTGGAAAAAAAATGTATGTTTTACTTCTTTCCCAAAGCAGCAAGATAAATAATTTTGAAAAAGATGTACATCTGAAGGACAGAAAGATGTAATTATTTGTATCTGATTACATTTTCTTTGCTATGAAAGAGGAGTCAACCATGTTTCCTCATCACAAAAACTTTTGCAGGAGACTTAAGTATTTTTAAAAATGTAGTCTAACATTAAACAAATTTTGGGTCAAGAGAATTGACACATTTTTGGACAAAAAGATGTTAAAGACTTTGATTAGCTTCTAAGCCAAAGGTTCTGCTGCCACTCATACCTTTCCAGGAAGTTTACAAAGAGTTTGCAAAACTGCTGGAACTCCACAGAAATTAGAACAGCTTCAAAACTGCTACCTGCACAGTTCCTTTTGGCAACTACTTGATCGTAATGTGTCATATAACCTCTATAGAGATACAAGAAGACTATAAGACCCATCCTTGTATTTATTCTATGGCTGGAAGGATGGACTTTACATGGCCAAATGCCACATCCCCTTCTCATTCAGAAATGTAATAAAGGCAGCTTCATTTTGCTCATGTGACAGAGACATATTGAGGGACACAAGGGCAAAGGCAGACATTAGGACCCAGGGAATTAGGATGTCAGAGAAGGAATTGTCAGAAGATTTTTATCCCTGTTTCTCTCATTTCTCTGAGAGGTCTATAGCATGAACTGTTCTGAGGCTGGGGTTGTTCCTGGTTGGATGGTTCCACTTTTGATTTAATATACAGGAGTCCTGTTTGTAGAAGCAGCAAAGCTTTGCTGTCTTACCTGGAAAAACTAACTATGAAATAAACTGAATTGGTGTAAACTGGTTTAACTAAATTGGTGTAAATTTCTAAACTGTTATTTTAAAGTTGCTTGGTTAAATTGACCTGAACAATCTCATAATCCCATTGGCAACTAACCTTGACTGGACATAAATGCAAACCTACACTCAAGAATCCTTCATCCCCTTTTGATATCAGAATCACCTGCCCAAACATGTGCAGACATGGGATAAATTTTGCTTTTGTAACAAGATTATCATAAGACTTTGAATTAATTGAGCTGGTTATCACTTGAAAATTGTACCATCCCCTGTTGAGTTCAATTTACAGTATAATGAACACATACCTAAACATCTTCATTTTCCTTTTTGTCATGGCTGTTTTGCTTTAAAAGATATTTTGCCTGGGAGACTTAATATATTCATAATAATTTTCCAGTCTATATTTTACTTAAGACACAAACACCTAGAAACCCTGAGAAAAATCTAACAGAGGTACTGGTTAAATGGATTATTTGAGCATGTGTATTTTATAACTCACTATTCTCAAAGACAGCTCAACAAGGAAGTTTATCCCCAAGCCTCACTAGGAAAAGGATGACACATGCCCCAGGACAGTACCATATACCTGATATTTAGAAAAATAGTGACTTGTAAAAGGGAAGGAAATGAGCCAGCAAGACAAGTCTAGGGGTACCAAAGTCATGCTTACATCTCACCACAAAGTGCATTCCTTAACTATGCATGATGTAAATTACTAAGTCCACCTGATGCAGTGTGGATGTGCCACATCACATCTGAAGCAATATTACTTCCTTCACATCTCTCTCATTTAGCTCCCTACTAGTTCTTAAGTTGATTATCATGGAAATCTTCTGTCCCTTCTCTTGCAGTGTAGATAAACTATTCTGTGAATCTCCTCTGACTCACTCTCCGATTTTAAATGACTTGTTTGTCCCTCCCAGCATCTGAAGTTCCTTTAGCTGTGTCCTGCACAGACATGGGAAGACCTCTGGATAAGAAAAGTGCTGAGTGCTTTCACTCTGCATCATTATTTTCTGAATTAGTAGGCATAGTTTGCTCTGTGTCAGTTCAGTCACCTTCATGCTAGAATAATGGGGATTTTAATTACATGATGTTAAACCTCTCACTCTGATGTAGCCATGTATTGGAAGGCTCATCATCAATTCAGCAGTCGATTGAGGAAACCTTGGATAATGAGAGTTTATTAACCCAGGTTAATGAGCCTCAGGCAAAAATGAGGGATTTTGTCCAACTGAAGAGGAGCACTGAACACAAATGTGGCTACACGAGCAGAACTCATCCCTCTTGAGATCTGCCCAGGAAATGACAGAGCATTTGGAAGAAATACCAGTGACTGGATGCTGAAAGCAGAACATCTGTGTTCTCAGGAGTTAGATTTTTTAATCATGTCCTCCAGATCTCTGAGGAGGGGTAGATATTCCAGCAAGGGCACTGGCAAAGGGGAAAAATGGCTGTCGTGTTGCTCAGAGAGGCAATGAGCATTGATGGGTGTCTCTCAAGAAGTCCCCTAGACCTTTCTCCAAGGGTGTCTCTGAGGGAGTCCTTCTGTTGCCAAAACTGATTACGCTTCTGCTCCCAGCAACATGTTGCCAGTCCTCCCTGGACTTCATACCCTGTCCTAGGTGCAGAGAGCTGCCAAATATTTGTGGTGCTGAACATAAGCAACAAACTATTTGCCTCTCTTGGAAGACAGCCCTTCGATAAGACACTGGTCCCATCACATAAATTCACACAGGTACATGTTCCCATAGGATGATGCGACAAGGATAGGGAAAAGGGAAAAATCCATGATATCTGAAACAAGCATTTACAGCCACCCAACTCCCCCTTCACTTTGGTCTCTCATGCATGTCTCCACTCCTCCTGTTCTACCCTGCCCTGGCAAGACATCAATAGATAAGGAGGTGAGAAGCAACACATCATTGCAGCAGAAAGGGCAGTTATTTAATTAGAGCTATGCATTCTTAATTAAAAAGTTTGACTATGGAATTGCTTTGGGTTGGGAAATTTCTCTGCACCTTTTTGTATAGCTGTTAATGAAGCTAAAATAGTGAAAATATTATTTCAGAAGTATTTGCTTACTTGCAAGTAACTGTCATTCACAGCTAGCAAGACAGCTATTAGCCAATGGAGGAAAAATGCATGAACTTCATGAACTTCAGTGATGCAAAATATTCCTCTTTCCTGCACTAAATGCATTACCCAGTGAAATTATAAATTAGAATCTGCAGTTCAAAAACATGGTAGCAGAAGCTTTCTGTATTTCCACTTTTGCATCCAATCCCCTGTGTTTACAAACTCTTGAGAAGAGCAAATAGTTCAGAATTACTCACTAGGTGGAAATTCTTGGTCCTGAAGTCAGCAAAAGATTTGCCCTTGTTGTCAGTTCTGGGAATTCATGTAAGCAGTAAGTTTACTCATCAGATCTTGCTGTTGACAAAAATCAAATGGATACAAAATCTTTAAGCTAGTGGATAGAAGAGAAAATGGTCCAAGAGAAAATGACCCTTAATTTTCTGAACTAAAAAATAGGAAGTTTCTATTTCATATTTCTGCATCTATTGCAAAATGTAGCTCATGAATTAAAGTATCCTACCTTCTTCCCTATAGGGCATCTTATCTATATTCAAAGAAGGAAAAAGGACTGCTTAAAATATCAAGTGCTATGAAATATATGTAACCTTTGAAATGAAAACAGGTGGGAAATGGCCCGAAGAAAGTTGAGTGCATATTATTCATAGCTTCAATATATGTGAAACTGTAAAGCTGTGATTCAATGAAAATAACAGTAGCTATGCCAAAAATGTATCTGCAACAGATATGAGTAAGTTTATTGCAAAGTCTATTGTAAAATTTCCACTGTGCTGCTTCTTCAGAAGGGAAAATCTTGCAGTTCTTGTTAAAGTAAGACCTCCACTAAATAAAACATACATACATACATACATGCATACATAGAAATGGTTGCAGGTTTTGTCCCAGAATTAGAACCTTAGTCAACTGGATAAAAAAAACCTATATGATGACAAACTGAAGCTCTGCAGGGTCACGGGTAAAACCTTACCTGCACAGGAAAGTTCTCATTTGTGTCTGTGCAAATGTTACTATGACAGAAATGCATCTGTGTATTTGTGAGGATGTGCCACTTTCAAACGATAGCAGACCCCAGAGGGCCTTGGGCTTCTGGTGAACATGAACTGAAGGGGCTGATCCACACCTCCTGGCAGTCACACAGCAATCCCAGTAACGCAGAGGTCTGTGAAAAGCTTGCTGGAGTTGCAGCAGGACATCAATGCTGGAAGAGACCTCCATCAAGCCACCATCACCTTATGTATATGCATACATATGTATACATGCCTATATTTATAAAAAAAAAAACTAAACAGAGTGGTGTTTGTAGCTCAATTACTGCTGTCAAGAAGGTTTAGAAATGCACGAGAGATCAGTACTAGATTTGCAGTGTAGGATTCCTGCAGTAGGATCATGACTGCGAAAGAGTTCTTGCTTTTTACCCCTCACAAGATTAATCCACAAGGTGGAAAAACACGATTGTTGCCCAGAGTTGTAAGGCATGTCAAAAGCTTCACAAGCCTATGGGGTGACCATCTTGTCTGTAGTTTGGGGTATGTGTGCAGGTTGTAAAGTCATTTTCTGGCTCCCTATGAAAGATCCCTGCAGTGAGTACTGCTGGGAGGGAGGGAGGGAGGGAGGGAGAGAGGGAGGAAGGAAGGAAGGAAGGAAGGAAGGAAGGAAGGAAGGAAGGAAGGAAGGAAGGAAGGAAGGAAGGAAGGAAGGAAGGAAGGAAGGAAGGAAGGAAGGAAGGAAGGAAGGAAGGAAGGAAGGAAGGAAGGAAGGAAGAGGGACTTTAGAGGTTTCTGTTGGAGGATATGAGGAACAAAATAAATACAGTACTTGTTTGTGACACAAGGAGTAATATCTAGGTCTAGATTAAAAAAACCACTCATGGCTTCACATCTATTGATGAACTTTAAGAAATGTACCTTCACCAGAGTATTGACAATTCAATTTATAAAATCCAAAAGTAGGTAAAGAGCTAAGGGTATTGATTAAACTATGAACCAGTATACCATTTCTATTTTTTATAGCTGCAGCTACAATAAACATATGTCAGATTAAAGTTTTAACCAGTTTGTTACCACCACCCACAGAAGGCTTCAGACCAGAAGGTGAGGGAAACTAGTAATTTAGGAATAGAGAAGCATATATGGCCAATTACTGTGGGGTTTGAGATTTCAAAGGGGGAACCTTTTCAATCTCAGTAAGTAAAAGGGTAAATATGAAGAAATACCAGTTCCTTAGTGTCTACATTATGTTAAGTGGCTTATGAAGTTGTGGGCTTTTTAACTGTAAGAGGCTGATGAGCAGAGAGCAGGGTACTGCAGCAGAGAGGCATGCACAGAGTTATCCTCAGACTTTGCTCTGGAGCTGACACTGCTTTGAACTCCAATTAGCTAACTCAAAATCATAGCCCTGGCATTTTTTTTTAAGAGGACCATTATGTATGAATACACACAAATTGTACTAAAAAAATTATGATTCAGTAAAATATGGTCCTGGGAGCTTTTGGTACTAGAAATACACTCTCAGGAATGACGAAAGCCAGCCAGTGCTAAGCATTCTTGCCAGAACAAGCTCTGGGGAATAAGAAGAAAAGACCTGACTTTTCATATGGATGCTACCTACTTAAAATATTGCTGGTATTTTCCTTTGAATGTAGTGACAAGATCCTTTTGGCTTCAGATGCTAACTGAGAGAGTGAAAAAGGGAGGCTAACCCTTCCTGTTTCAAAAAACACTGTTTTCCATATTTAAAACTATCTACAAGGCATAAATATAGGCCTTGTGCAGTATTATAAATTATTAAAGCTGACTAAATGTTTAACTGTACTTGGAGGCTTCTTGCAGGCCACCTGACAGGCTTTGGTGGCCCTGGTGGTGGAAAAAGGCAGGTTCCTTTGCTGAAGGATATAGGGTGGTACAGTAGACCTCTGTTTGTGCTCCCCATCCCAAACCAGGATCACTACAAGAATGCCTGAGTGATGCCCCATAGCTATCTCCACACAACCTCTTAAGCTTTCTCCATCCTTTTTAGTCTAACAACCCTGGAGCTCCCTTGTCCCTTCTCCAGCTGCACCACAGCTCACAGGTCTTATCACTCCAAAAATCCCATTCATGGTTATTGCTAATTCTGCATATTCATCTCAGATCACAGCTTCCCAAAATTTCACAGTATATACCAGACCACTCACCCTCTTTGCCCCCAAAAAACATCCAGAGCATCACCCAACTCCAAATCTCCTCAGTTCTTCCAACCTCCTGCCCCAAACCTCCTTCTGCCCAAACCCTCCAACTTCCCAGGCTCTCTGCTGCCACCCCTCACTTCTTCGTGGCCAGGACCCCCAGCTCTGATCTCCCAGCAATGATGGCTGCTCAACCCTACATCTCTGGACCCGGCAATTTTGATTGAGCCATCTGCCAACATCTGCACCCACTGCAATGAGCTGCCATGACTGGCTGAGCCCACCTTCCTCCACCATAACACCTCCTCCCTCAGCACCTCCCCAGAGGGAAAAAACCCAGCTCGTATTTCTTGCAGAGATTTCTAAAACCTAGATACAGGCTTTGTCTCCCAGAAATGTACTTTAAAAGGATGCAAAGAACAAAAAAATCTATTTCAGGAAAACCAGATGTATTTAGACCCTTTATTTCCTTACTTTTACTCTGCAATTAGATCTGGAATTTCCTTTTTTATAGGATTTGGAAAATAAAACTGGAGAAAATGCATATGTAAATTTTTTCCTCTTTTTTTTTTTTTTATTTCACCTTACCTCTGTTTGGCAGAGAGATTAAACCCAAAGAGAACATTTTTACCTTTATCTCCATCTCTTTAGCCCTGTATTTGAAAGGAAGGTGGAAGAGGTGAAAGGGGACTAAGATCCAAAGAATTAGAGGTTACTTGATCTTCTTTGTAAATAATTGCAGTACCATTGACTGAGTGCCCTGAAGCCCAGTTGCCTGCTGACAGACTGCTGCATTAGCAAAAATTTATTTTGTTTTGCAGGAGTCTTTAAAATCATCATCGGTTAAATACAAGGCAGAGTGCAAAACAAACTCACTAACAATCCTTGATGACACACAGTCACTTTCCACCCAATCTGAACAAATTCTTTTTCCTTTCCACTGGCACCAGGGGTGTTACCTCTATGGTGTTGATCAGTCCTTCCTTTCTCACGGAGGGTGGAGTGTTATTTGCTTCATTCTCACTGAACCGTTTTTTTGCCTATTGAGATTTCTCATTGCAATCAAAACGTGGGAAGTTATTTCATTAATCACTTTATTAGTCCTGTTTTCACCTTTGAAAAAGACACTTCATTCTCCTCCATTTATAGTGCACTAATTCCTACAAGGCACTGTGGAAATGCAGCTATGGCTCAACACCCTCCTTTTACGATAGAATAGCTGGATGAGGAGGCACAAGGACAATCTGGATAACAAAACCCTGCTAGGTACCTCACTTAGACCTTTTCCTGTTCGAAAACTCTTTGTTCCAGTACAGGAACATATATGCTTCCTTGTAAATTATATGTTTGCCCCTCAGCCTCACACTGCTGTCAGTGTTAAAAAGATGAACAAAAACCAGGGTACAAGGAAGCTTACAGCAGTAAAAGTACGCTGTGAGTTTGAAAAGCTACTGAGTGGAACTGGGCAAGTAGGAGTCCTTGTTTTTCAGCCACACAGAGCTTTAAAGGATAGAATGAAGCAAGGTGGAAACCTGGTCTGGACTATTGCTTAGCAAAAGCCACTAAATTTTCAGCAAGTGATTGCTGCAAACTGCCCAGTAAATCCAGCTAGGGATAGTACACATCTTCAAGGAAGCCTTCAAACCTTCACTAGCATAGCTCAGATGGTGGAGGATCTACTGCACTCCTAAATAAGATGCTGTAGTGGTTGATAGCACACATCACTAAGTAGAGACCTGTTTTCTGGCCTGAACTGGTCTTTCCGAACATGAGCCAGCAGTGTGCCCAGGTGGCCAAGAAGGCCAATGGCATCCTGGCTTGTATCAGAAATAGTGTGGCCAGCAGGGACAGGGAAGGGATCTTGCCCCTGTACTCGGCACTGGTGAGGCCACACCTCGATTACTGTGTTCAGTTTTGGGCCCCTCACTACAAAAAGGACATTGAATTACTCGAGCGTGTCCAGAGAAGGACAACGAAGCTGGTGAAGGGTCTGGAGGACAGGTCTTATGAGGAGCGGCTGAGGGAACTGGGGTTGTTCAGTCTGGAGAAGAGGAGGCTGAGGGGAGACCTCATCACCCTCTACAACTACCAGAAAGAAGGTTGTAGAGAGCTGGGGATGAGTCTCTTTAACCAAGTAACAAGCGATAGGACAAGAGGTAATGGCCTCAAGTTGCACCAGGGAAGGTTTAGACTGGATATTAGGAAACATTTCTTTACAGAATGGGTTGTTAGGCATTGGAATGGGCTGCCCAGGGAGGTGGTGGAGTGCCCATCCCTGGAGGTGTTCAAGAGGCGGGTTGACATGGTGCTTGGGGATATGGTGTAGTTGGGATCTGTCAGTGCTAGGTTAACGGTTGGACTAGATGATCTTCAAGGTCCTTTCCAGCCTAGATAATTCTGTGATTCTGTGATTCAACAGCTAGATTAAGGGCTCTCTACTATCACTGAAACAATGTTCTGAATCTGTGGTCTTCAAATCAAACTGTACCCATTTTGCAAGGGTCAGGATGAGGGGTTTTTTTCCAGCTAAAGCCTGGAATCAGCAATAACACCAGACTCTTCCGTTCTCACTCATCACCACTTCATGGGAGTTCAGGCAGTGTGCAAGTGGCAGTAAACTCAAGCTTGCTATTTCCTTTCTTCCTTGATTCTGCTGTGCTAGTGGGAGCAAATAGCAACACAGCACTTCATCCTCAAAGTAAGCCTTGTTACTCTGATTTGATGAGGAAGAATATGATTTCTTAAACATCAACCCTTCACTCTGAGCAAAAAAGCACCCCACATTGTCACTGTGCAAAAGTAAGCAATGAGCATCTCTGTACAAAGAATTCTTTTGACTGCATCCAAAGGAGGAGGGAGGTGGTCTTTAGCAATGAACCATTGTAACTGAAAATAAACAGCATTTCTATGGAAAACACTTAGATGTGGACTTGGTGAGAAGGGAAGTGTTGGAACTGCTTACAAAACCTTGCTTAGTGCAACAGATGCTGTGTGTCATTTGGCTCAGAGAGGTTGTACCTCTCCATCCATGTCTCCTTCTCCATCCAACCTAAGCATCCCATTGCCATCACAACCATATCCAAAGCAGCACTCTCTGCTGTAAGGTCAGCAGCAGCAGCTGAGTGAGAGCATATGTAAACCTTCAATTCTAAGCAGCACTGGCAAACAATCTTGTGATTTTTAAAAATTCCCTGAAAGCCTGAGCTGCTGTACCTGTGATATTACATTAAAGCTTTTCATTAGAAAAGGAAGAAAATGGCTCCAGCCTTCATGGCAGCAGATACAGTCTTGAAGACATCAACTGAATGCACCTCAGAGACTAAAAACTTAGTCTGTATATGTAAAAGAAGAGTCTTAAATTTTCTGTTTGTACTTATATCTCTATTTAAAAAAAAAAACCCAAACAAAAAACAACCAAAAAAACCCCATGATGCTAAGGAGATAAAAGAGAGGAAGGGTGTGGGGTTTTTTGATGTTTCCAGAGGAAGGCTGTAACTACTATGGAGCAGCTGCCCTGACTGATAGCCTCTTGCCCACGTGGAGGAGAGGACGTGAGGTTTCCATGAGCTCCTCAAAGAGAGCCAGGTGGAGCACAGTGGCAGCAACAGGGTTTTGGATGAAACTATCTCCCTTTTGAGTCCTGTGGTTTGTACAGACCTGCTGCAAAGAAGTTGGAAAGCACTGGAAAAGACTGCGTGGTTTTCTGCCAGAGCACAGCTGGGGAATTCAGGGGGCTTTTGCTCTTCCTGTGCTTTGGGTGCTCCATGAGACACTGGAGTAATAGTGCCACAGTCCAACTTTCATCTCGTGATCATGGTCACCACTTCATCTGGCTCCAAGACAGGGAGTGTGGGGGTTTGCTGTAGAGGGTGAAGGAAAAGGCTCTGCAGTTTCTCCCTCTCTTCGCATCAGCAATGCTCACACACCAGCATTACGACAGGACAATAGACCTTCAGCTCATCAGCTCCTGCCCCACCCACCCTGGTTGGACAGCAATCCACCAGCCCTTCATGCTGTCCTCTGCAAAAGAGGCTATCAGGATGGCAACAGTGCCGTTTAGGAGCAGGTGATGGATCAGTGGCAATGACTGAATGCTCTGTGTTTTTGATTCACCAAGCTCTGCTGTGGTCATGCTTAGATAAGCACAAGGAGAAATACAATCAGCTTTCCACTAAATTTTGGAATTTACTAAATTTTTACTAGCATTTCATTTGCTTGAATATGTTTATTTTTATCCTTCAGGCAAATATTTCTGCCTCCTGTGAACCTTTTATGTAAATCAACGGAGGCATTTGGCAAGCCATATCAAAACTGCAGCTTTACATATCACTGAAGCAGAAAATAAATGGAAATAATTACTGATGCCTCCAAGTACAGATTTGTTTCAAAATGAAACATGTAGCTCAGAGGAGGTGGGCAGTATATATCTAATGATTTCCTGTTAGCTTACATAGCATTGGCTCAAACATTTTTATTTCATTCGGGGATGTGTTTTTTCCCTCTTTTGGGGGTGATCAGAGAGAGGTGGTGCTTGGTTGTTTGCTCATTTTAAGCATATTGAACGGAATCAGATCTTTACTTACTTAAGAAACCCAAAAGATCATATCTGTAAATCCCTCCCTCATGCTAGGAATTGGAAATAAACTGATGTTTGAAGGAAAAAGGTATACACTGCTGTGCCAGTAACATCACTAACAGAGCAACTGCCTGAGTAAACTGTAGTTTCTATATGATGGACTTGATCAGTATTCATAAGGGTCAATACTAATATGTTTTTATTTATTTCAGTATAAACCAGTAATGCATGTCCTGACACCACTGAGTTGCACTGACAAGAGGAGAACTGAGTCTTGCAGTGCCAAAGGCTGCCCCTGAGCCACCACCACAGTCCACCATTGGCTGCATCCCAGGAGAAAACTTAGGAGCATTTCTACTTAGGGTCTTTAGACTCTTGGAAACTAATGTTTTATCACTTTTACCATGACTAGACCGTACATGGAGGAATCACTGAGGACAGATGTAAATTTTGCTGCTTCTGAAGCAGGAGGCAGGCATGCAAACCAGACCAAAGACTTATCTGGCCCTGTATCCTCTGTCTAAACCAGCAGCCCTACCCTACACAGTTGCTGAGAGAAGAGGAGGAACAGGAAAATGTGTCTTTACCCAACACGCTCTCACCCTTCAGTTATTCTCAGCTTTTAAAGTCAGATGTGATTCCAGTCTCCTTAGTCACCCTCACTGGATTTCTCCAACATTAACCTGTCCAGTGTCTCCTGATATCATGTAACATCCACATATCATTTGAGACAAGAACTTTCAGGTCTACAACGCACTGCAACAAGAACTGCCTCTTCTCGTTTGTTCGAAACCTGGTTCCTAGTAGCTTCATTTGCTTGTACTAGTGACCAGTAACAGGTGCCACTAGTGACAGTAGCAAAGTATCAGCCCTGTGGTCCTTTAGTTTCTCATAGCAATAGTTCCCAGACATCAGTTATTACAGCCCCACTGTTAAAATTTAACCCACAGACAAGGGGTTTGTTGTGAATTCTGGTTCAAAGCTTTGCTTCTGTTGCATCTAGATTTTAAACACACAATCCACAACTGGACTTCTGTGGGGGTCACACCCCAGTTGGAATTGCTATGGTTTCACAAGCCCCAATTTGTTTATTGCTCTCCTGCCTGCACCCCCAGGATATAAAAATATACAGAAGTGTTGTATTTTAAAGGCCAAGTTCAGTTTTATTTAATTTGTCCCCATTTTTATTTTATCTTTTGCTGCAGAGTGAAAATGATTGGATTTTTTGGAATACCACTTCTATTGCATTCCCATAGCATCTCAAAATGTGCTATAGTACACAAGTCCTGGAAAAGTGTATAGTATGAAAAAATGACCATCCTTTCTACCCCTCCACATGTTACAACTCTTTTAAAGCTTTTAAAGATAGTGAAAGTATTAAACACCATCTGAGCTTTGCTTACTGTAGATAGAAAATCTCTGAAGAGACAGTACCTTGAAGTTCAGGCAGAAATTATCTGAGAAAGAGCAGAACACCAAGAATGTGGGAGATGTGGCAACGAAAGAAAAAGTGAAATGGCATGTTTTCTGATGTATTTAGCAAAGCAAACTACTGCAAATATCCTTCCAGTACTACCTCCTGACAGGAAGCTTATCAATGTTTGATGTGTTGCTGCTGAGCTCATTTACATAACTCTGATGCTGAACAAAAAAGAAAAAAAAGATGTGGCACTAGCTGTTCTGCTTCATAAAATCTCCCGTCATGGCAGTGTAACAATACTTCAGCTTGTAAAGCTCTGCTGTGCATTAGTGATTGGAGACATGCAGGGGGAAAAGTGAGCTCATGACTGAAGGGGCAGAAAGGTAGATAAAAAGAAAAGATAAATGATTTTAAAGTTTGTGGTTTACTGCATTTAGCATGTACAAACGGTGTTTTGAAATGTTTAAAGGCTTCAAGATCTGCTTCACATATGACAACAGTTGAATAGCAAAGAAATCAGAAGGGTTCAAAGTCTTCACCTGTGTCACATCTTCCAGAGCTGTTCCTACTGAAGTGGTAGCTTTCTCAAAAGGATGCAGTATACACAAAAATCAACAGATGTTTCATCTTTAGTGAGATGTTCCTGCCAAGAGTTATTCCACATCTTCTTTTATTGTGCCAACCAGCCTAAATTCAAAGAGGTCTGCCTTAAAAACACAGCCTCCAGGGTCTGGGGAGAGGTGGCATGAAGTTGCTCTCTGAGCTTGCACACAACCTCCCAAATATACAAAATGAGGGAGACATTTTGCCTGTAGTTACCACAGTCATGTTAGTAGTGCTGGTGACATATTTGGGGATTCACTGTGCTGAAATCCTTGATCACTTGCCCCTGTTCATGTGAGTGTCATGGATACTTGCTGACTCGTCCAGGCAATTTGAGGAGAGTCAGTATGAAATACTGCTGCTGAGGGAAAACTGCAGCCTGACAACTAACTGTGTGGAAGCACATTTAAGTCAGGTATTTATTTTCAACAATGTGCATGCCCAACAAAGCACTCTGCTGTTTAAAGCAAATTTCTGAAAATCATGTTCTGATATTATTACAGAATTTGTACTATGTAAAGTATCCAAATAAAAAAAAAAATCTTCAGACAACTAAGTTGCAAGATCTCCTATAAGCATACAAGGTTATTTCCTGATTTTATTTTTTTTTGGTCTAAATCTGGAATCCCACAGATATACTTTCTGCATCAACTTCAAAGAAAAAGAATGCACTGCTACAAAGTGTTGGTTTTTTTCTTTTTTTCCCTATATACAGTCAAAGCTGAGCAATCCTTAGAGTTAGATACCAAATAAATTTACTCAAGTTAATAGTAGCATTCACTTATTTTGTTAGTTTAACAAACTGTCCTGATCTTATTTGCCTAGAATATCTTTGCAAACCAAACAACATCAAAATGGTGTAAGCAGTCAAAGTAAAATACTTCAGACATTTGAATGGATTTTATCAGACATGGCAGGAATTTGCTAGTAAGGTTATTCATTCTCAGGCAATGCTGTTCAGC
Source organism: Strix aluco (assembly GCF_031877795.1). Taxonomy (NCBI): domain Eukaryota; kingdom Metazoa; phylum Chordata; class Aves; order Strigiformes; family Strigidae; genus Strix; species Strix aluco. Next base: position 40,343,686 of record NC_133931.1, read on the forward strand.
CATAAGTAACCTCTGGAACAGAGAAATCTAAGCTATTTTCATTGTCTTTTAAGACAGTTCAAATGGAATTTATTTGCCTTCCTTACTCAACAAACTGGATAAGAGGTCTAGCCCTTTAAATGCTGTTCCAGTTTTAGAGGAGAGAGGCTACAAAACAGGGGTGCTTCATTAAAATACTGTAGCTGGCACCTCTCAGAGGCACAGGAAAAGAATATTCACTGAGTAAGTAACACATTATAAATTATAATTGAGATTCAATTCTCCCAGGGAGAAGAGAAGGTAACTTGTCATTTGAAGTGTTCTGAGTTTCAGAGAGTAGACTTGGAGTTTAGAGGGTATAATGATATCATTAAGAAATGCCCTTGCAAAGCAAGCAAAATTATACTGTGCTGTTTCTTGAAAACCACAGGAACTCTTTATTGTTCTGTCAGCAGCAGTTCAAAGAGCTGTGACCCCATTAACATTCACTCAGGCATGTATAACAAATTGGAGGAGGGAAATTTCTCGAATAGTTAAGTATATTTTGTGTGTTTGAATACACAACACTGTTAGCCATGGGAGCTCAGCACCACAAAATGCACACCTTGCACATCTGGTTTACCTCACAGTTTTATTTATCTTTTAATATTTAGAGGAGAAAGCAATATTAAAGGTAGAGAAAGAGGAGGGAGATTGGGAAGTGGAAAAAGCTAGATAATGGCTAGCTGATTTGATGGCTGCAGTTGAACTGATCTAGTATTTGCAGTCACTCTGCTACGAGCAGAAATTATTAGATGACCAGAAGACCCTTTGAACTCACATATCCCTGGCAAAGACTGAGTAGGAATATGTGGAGTGATACATTATAAACATAAGCTAGAATCTTGCAGAGAAACCAAATTTCTCTCATTTTCATTAAGAGGCAGCTCTTCTGGCCAAACTATTTATTTATTTCTGTGAGAAAAGTTGTGGGCTTCTTCCAGAAAATATTGACTTTTCATAGAAAAGCTTAACTGCAGAGATTCTGATGCAGTATCTGACCAGAACTGCAGCTTTTCTGCTTCTTTAGTTCTTTGTGAGTCCAGCTGTCCAAGTGGCTCTTCTACATATGATGCTGAATGACCACAGACAGTCTCCATGCTGCAGTGATCATTGACTCAGCTTAAGAAACGACAGTGGCCAGCAACAGCAACTGAGGTTTATCTGGTTGATTTTGAGTGTAAAAGTTTTCTTTTTGATATAAAATGCTTCGAATTTGTCTGCAAATACAAAGGGTTATTTTTTTCTTGCATAGACAAATGATTAACTTTTTTGTTCAGAGAGAGTGAGTGGTAGATACTGTCTCCAGTGTTAGCAGAAAGCCCACCCACACTGATTAATTGAGGTACTTTATCTGTACCAATTCATTAATATCAGTTACAGTACAGATTTGGGAATCTTTATCTCTTTAGGACTGTGCCCTCACAGCTTTTCTTACACTTAGCAATAAGTTTGATAAATGTTATCAAATAATATGATAAAGGAAAGAACCATCACAAGGAGGTTAATGATATCTGTGCTATACTGAGGAGATGTTTTTTCCTGAGAAACTTTTAAATTCGGGTTCTTTACATTTGTAAATGATGCCAAATAAAATTAAGATTGCCAGTGGGACTCTTCATGAAACTTCACACAGAAGTTAGAGTAGGACCCTTTGTAACTACTGCAGATGTCCTTTTACAATGAGCATTTCCACCAACCCACCAGAAACCATCTCTTCTAGATGTTGAGCACTCATGCTACTCAGCACACTTCTACTAATTCAAAGCTGCTTCTAAATTCTCTTGGAAAATAGAAGAATAAGATTTTTATTAACCTATAAGCCTAGGCAAGCTTGAATTTTATTTTCAGTTTATTGAAAGTTCTGCTGTTATCCTCTGTAATTCTTAAAGAGCAATCTACTATTTTGTTCATCATATATATTCATGCTTCTGCCTTTCTTCTGAAAAACTGTCAATTTGATGACATTCTAAATGTATCTGCTATTTGAAGAATATTTGCATTGTAATTGTATTTGTGTTAGCTAACCTTCTTTTTCTTGGCTGCATTTTCATTGAATGTAGATTGGAGTTGATCAGAAAGTCCCCTCTGAAATGGAAATTATTTTTCTTACACTGGTTCTACTGTAAACAGTTTGAAACAGTGGGAGTGTGCTCACAGCGAAAAGCAGAATTCACATTCATATATGTCTACCGGAAAGGGATGTAAAACACATCCTGAAAGAATCATAAGAAGGTTTCAATTATAGGGCAGTACAGTTACTGGAGGAATTTTCACTGAAATTCTTTTTTACTTAGAAGATGTCCATTTGTCAAAATCAAAGCTTAGTGGGGGGCATGGGGTAGAGAGGAAGGGAGAAGGAAGGAATTTTTCACTTGATTTTTCATCTTTCCTTGAAAGTTTGTGATGTTTGATATGTTTCAGGTTGACATTTTTGCATCAAGAAACCCCTGCTATTCAGGAATGCTTGTTTCAAGTGTTAAACTCTACGCAGTTAAGAAGAGACATAAAAATGTTTGAGAACAAAATAGAGTACTTTAAGATTGTAATTTAACAAAAAGTTCTAACTGATGTGCAAAATTTCCAAAAAGTGCTCAGATGTTGGGGATATTTTCTGCAAGCCTGGAAAACTCTTTGGAAGTGGAAAATCACTTCCTGCCACAGTGTAATAGGGGTGGAATTACAGCCTCCATCAAGGCAATGGCAAATGTCCCATTCACATCAGTTGGGACTTCACCTCAAACGTACTGAAAATATTGCAGTCTCTTTTGACCATATTGACCATACACATTTTGACCATACAAATATGTACAAAAAAGTATTGAGGAATTTGTATGTTCCCTTGTTTAGGAGGAGAAAATAAAAATAGACAGGGCTTTAAAGACAATTGTTATGTGTAGTAGAAAAGTCCTGTTTTTCTGCACATAATAGGAGTCAAACAATTAGCAGGCAAACATTTCTCAAAATCATTGCCTTTCTCCATAATTTTAAAATGTTACTGTCTGAAGTATTTTGTAAAAAATTTTCACCAAAAATTATTACTTTGCCTGGAGCACCAGAGTGAACAGTGTGAACGCAGAGTCCTGGCGAGAGACATCTTCTGCACATGTGTGAGCCGAGCTGCTGGCTCTTGCACAGCAGCAGTCAGAGACCCATGGCCGGTTCCACCGATGCAGCACATCCTTGAAGGCATGTGCTAAAAAGGGGACTGTGAGACGGGGTGTAAGGGAACAACTGATCTTACACTGCCACAGCTGTTTTCCCAGGGGACATGGATTTAGAGTCCTGCAGTTGTTAGTGAGGGTCCAGCATGAATTGTTTCCTAAAGAAAGCAAAGTCCTTATCTACCTGTGCTCAGGGGATAATCCATGCCACATGGCCACATGTCGCAGTGTACAGCCATATTATTACTCCTCTCCCTACCCACATATACCTCCATTGCCACTCCACATCCCAAACAAAATAATACCCATTCCATCTCTGTTGGCACATAGCTCTCACTGAAATGTCACTATTCCTGTATGTTTCTGGTCTAGCCTTGTATATACAATCCCTTTTATATTTTTGCATAATTGCTTTATATAGTTCTTGTAGCAAGAAGGTATCTGTAGTAAACACTCTTCAGGAAGCTTTCACTCAGTTTCAGTGCTAAAAATAAAAAAGTTTTGGGGACTGTAAAAGAAGTTAAACTGTTATTACAGATCATCACTTCTGAAGCTCTATGAAATTACTGAGGACAGGGACAACGTACATTAATGCAAGTACATTTGGTCACCTTCACATTTTATGAGAGGAAGAAAGGCTCAAGATACAACATCAGCTACTTATGCGTATGTTGGTGGGAAGGTTTGAGCAGGACTGGTGTTAGCTCTAGCTGCCTTATTACTGGCTACCAGTAAGAAACAGCTTTCTATTCTAAGCAGACTTACTGCAAAAAACTTTCCTGTTTCCTCGATGAGGCTGAAAGAGTATTTGCTTCCTGTCTAACTCATATCAGCAACTTAATGAGAACTTTACTAAAATGTAATAACTGGCATTAAAAAAAGACTTTCCACATAACATATCCAGCCTTTTGGGCTGTCCACATTGCAGCTTATCCTTTACTCACAGCCAAAAGTCCCAAAGCCTCCAACTGGCAAACATGGCTGGGCTGATCAATTTTACCAAGCAGTTAATTCCAGTTTTCATATGACCAATGTGCGCCTACAGCCTACTATGCTTTTCCTTTCCCTTGTTCCAGTCAAATTCCTAGATATGATAGGCACACAATGAGCATAGGCCTTCTCTTGCAGAGAGCAAAGTCTGTTTATCTACTCTTTTTTTTTAATATATAATGAGTCAATTCCTTTTCTTGTCTCCTAAAATTTCAAAGGCACCCTCACAGACATCTCAGAGAGTACTCACGTTATATATCACAACAGCTGCTGGAGACAGATAGCGTGAGCATTTCTGGAATGATTAAAACTGACCTTGTTTCAATGGATACTAAGTGTTCATCATTAGTAGTGACTTCATGTTCAGCAGTTCAACAAAGTCTCTAAAATGAAGCACATTCTAATATTGAGGAAAAAATTAACTAGAGAACAGATTTGGGAACTTTTGAGACAGCATTTAATGGAAAAAAATGGTATGCTTTTTATATGCATATATTGGAAACAGTTTCGTCCAAGTATCTGTGTAAATATACAGACTTAGATTTCATACAAATCAAAAAAGATTTTTTTCTAGATGTTTGGGACAACCCATTGCATCTTATAGCATGTGCTAAATTCTGATCTGTAGCCATTTTCCAGATGCTGAATGTCATCAGATCTTGAAACTCTCTTTTCAGAAACAGTTAAAACATTCTTAGTGGGAGGAGTTCTCTATTTTCTTCACAAACCAGATTTGTCCCTCTCTGTAGGTAAACCCATGTTTATATAGCTAATCTTGCCTCTATGAATATAAGCTTGAATTATTAGCAGGGAGTCTAGTTTGGGAAGCTACAACATGTCTTTTGGACGTATCAACACCCTGTGATTATGACACAGGAACATCCTGCTTTTATATTCTGAGGAAATTGCCTGTCCTCTGGTAGGCCACTACTAAAGAAATGGTTATCTGTTCTCAAGGACCCAGCCTAGAATATCCCCTTTTCTTCAATTTTCCTATCCTGGGAAAGATAACAACAAGGCTTTTGCACAAAATCCAAAATCTAAATATTTCCTTAATTTTTTACAAGTCTTTAAATTCTGGACATAAAAAAAGAAAAAACAGTCTGCCTTCAAGTAGGTTTCTTTCTAAGAGGGGAAGGGAAAGAAGGACCTATTCTCAGCTGCCATAGATCAGTATTATTCTGCAGAGGTACACAGAGCCCCAGCCAGTTACACTACTCCAGCAACTGGCCTCAGTTCTCTGCTGATTTTTGTCTTTCAGATTTTGAACCAGGAAGATTGAGAAGTATCTGAACAAATGAATGAGTGACTTCTGAGTCTGCATTTAGTCTCCCAGAGATAAACAGAGTCTACACTGAGGGGCTTTTTACATGAGGTGCTAAGATTTTTTAACTTGTCCTTGTCCAAGACAGTGTATGCATGTGCCGATATATGGTTTTACTTGCCTAGTTTCTATTACTGAGGATTTGGTCTGTTCTGTCTTCAGTAGTCAATGACAGAGAGTTCTCTGTTTTCTGTTTAATATGACCTGTTATAAATACCTGATGAGACATAACGGCATCATAGGATATTTATAGCATAGACAGACTTCTGCCTACACTACAGATTTCTGCAGAAAGGCTGAGCTAGAATAAGCCTTTTTAGAATGTTCTTCAGTTTGTTATGATGTGGATTCTCACTCTAAATTTTCAAGTAACAACAGTATTATTTTCAGAAATTATGGAAACATTATTTGTATCTTATACTTACTATGTAAGGCATCTTATAGTCTGCATCTTTCACATGACTCATAAAGAGTTCAATTGGAAGTACTAAGTCAAAGAGATCACATCTACCTTGGGTTTCAGAGTACAAATGTGTTTAAGAAAAGAGAGGAGTCAGTTCCTTGCTCCAGGGTCCGAGCCGGTGAAGGACAGACAAAGCTTGCAGGGCAGAGTGTTTGACAAAGTCTCCAGATGCATGAGGACTGCCCGGGCTCTGTTCAGATCCCCAGTTTGACTATGACAAAGATTTGATCATACCCATAAAGCCAGGTCATGCTGATCAGAACTACTGTTCCATTGTCTCAGCTTGATTTCAACTTTGAAAAAGCAAGAAATTATAACAATTAAGAAAGAAATTGCTTCTTACCACTCATAATTAAATGGAGTGTTAAGTATTTTGATTTTCCAGATGAAAGTTTTTGAAAAAAACATATTTCCAGATTTTTTCCAGAGACGTTTGGAAAAATATTTCACTGCAATACTTCTATTCTAAAAACATGGCATTGTTCCAGAAAAAAAAAGTTTTTCATTGGAAAACTTTTATTGGCTCTAAAAGCTCATATTTTTCACTAAGATTTGGAAAAACAAAAAAATAAACAAATTACATATTTGCCATAATAATGAACTAAACTTTTTTCCTTCAAGATCTATATTCTAGTCTGCCTTTTGAGCATATCTTATATTTTAGCTCTTCCTTCTGAAGCACAACATGAAAAATACCTGATTGGATAAGATAGTGTCAAGAGACAAGTAATCTGTTGCTATAATTTAACCGACATTAAGTTTCCTGATCCCACATAATCACAGTAGGAGGGAATTTAAAAAAAAAAATTAACATATTTAAATCTATTGTTCATATTAAAGATCAAAAAGCTTCATATAATTCTAAGCAGGCTGAGTTTTCCCTATTCTCATTCCAGATTTTGAAGTGGGATAACCTCCAATAATGTCCAAACAAACTTGTTAGCTTGATTATCTGACTTGATCTCAGCATCAGAGTTATTCCGGACAAATGTACCTTAAACAATTTTCTAAGAGATGCTTATAAAATTTTCCCTTATCTGAAGATTTGTTTTCAGAATAATTTTATCAGTTCCAGTATCTGATTAGGGTGTTAAGTCAAGTATCATTGATTTCCTTTCATTTCCCTCACCTCTCAGAAATATCAGTTTCCGGTTATTCACTGGATGATGATAAACTGAAGATAATTTAGAAGAAAAAAAAAAAGAATTTTAATGGATCTTCTAATGGACATTGTTGGTTGTAACTTCTGTCAGGCTATTACCAAAGAAAATCTGGGGACAAATGCCTGGTTGCTGATCTTGGTTGTTCCCTGTTGTTACCGCTATTTGCTGCAATGATTGTGAAATTTGAGTCAAAGCCCTGTTGAACTCTAAAGATCATTCCTGCAGTGATTCATCATTGTCACAAGGTAGGCATAGGGCTTTTTTTAAGAGTCACTGTTCTTGCCTATGTGAGTACAAATGCATGTTACAGAATTATCAGAGAAGAAAAGAATATAGCCAGGATATAACCATTCACCTTACTTCTTTCAGTACCTTGAGACAGCCCTGGGGCAAGTTAGCCTTTATGTTAAGGCAGTACTAGTTACGCTGGAGTGCAAAACTGATATTTGAATCCAGCTTGCTGATTTGTGCTGTAAAGCCACTCAGCTGGGTCTTGGTAGTCAGTGGCTTTCTGGCTTTGTTTTCACCAAAGCAATGGCAGGTGAGATCAGACCTTATGCTGGTCTGAAAGTTTTGGAATATTTGTGGATGCTGTTGGAGAAATTGTTCCATTTCAACTCAGAAGACTAGCTGGGGGAATTTCTATATAGATATGAGCATGCATGTACACAAACTTCAGTACATAGCTCTGGTGTTGGATAAGGTGGAAGCAAGCAGTGGTTCCCTAGGAGCACCCTAAAATAAAGAATCCTGTCTGAAGGAAAAGCAACTACACCCTCTGAGCAAAACCCAACCAGCATTAAAAAAAAAAAGTATGGGCTTTACTGGGCACCCAGGCAATGTTCACTGTAACACACGCACTTCAGCTGTAATTACCATGTTTATTAGAGCTCTTCAAATGCAGTGGTCAGTAGCAAACATACTGCATACTAAGAAGGATTGTAGTGGCCATGTTTTACATGCTTTACCTGCTTCACGATTGCAACACAGGTTTCTTGCCTTTGCCATTAGACTCTGATGCTTCTAAACTGTTATGCAAAATGCCAAAAGATCAGTCTCTGGTTAACTTAAGCCACAATTAAATTTTGTCTACCATCACAGGATAATTATAAGATCAGCACTACACACAGAGAAGTATAACTTCACAGATGAAGAGAACAGAGGGGAGAAATGTGCTGTGAAGGGGAAAAGCTGTTCACATTAAAAGAATAAGGATCAGAAGTCAAAACTCATCAAGTTATTGGCAAAATAGGTTGGGCTTAAATACATCTCCCCACCTCTCCATCCGCATGGCAATCTTCTCTTTAATGTGTTAGAACTCAAAAGATCAGTAAGGTCTAGGAAGGAGTACGGTATGAGCTCAATGCATACAGTAGCTATTGCCTTGTGATAAAAGACAGAGCTCATTAATTAGAGATGGTTTAGGCACTAAGAACACATTTGTCCTTGTGATGTTGTGGCATAATGAGAATTGCCATACTGTACAAATGTTGTTTAGGATCTGAACAACTGTTGCTTAAAGTGCAAACATCAGGCTACTTTTAGGTCATTAAATGAATAACTGAGAAACAGAGTAGGTGTCCAGCTGAGTTAAAATGAACTATTTTGTGTGATGCAATACATACAGAAATCCAAACAGAGAAAAAGTAGTATTGAGCAAAATGTTCTTTCAGCCATGTGGTGATGTAACTCATACTTCACCTCCCTCAGCATTTACAGGCTTTGCAGTATTTGGATCTGAGCATCCTATATAATAGCAACACATTAGTCTCTGCAGCCAAGTTTAGTAGATTTGACTAGTGTTGGTCTTACAACACAGGATGAATTAACATGTGAACCTGTGTAATGTTTGTTCGCTGCACTTAGTGATAATGCACTGTAGCAGCAATTTGGGGAAAAAATAAATAGAATACAAATGCAAAGAAAATAACTGCCAATATATTTATTGGCTTAAAGCAATTTGAAAGAAAGGAAAAAAACAAATGCGTAAATTTAAGACTTACACAGGACTTAATATCAACAAAATCTCTTCTTCAAAAGGAGGACTGGGATAACCATGTAACCTGCCTGTATGAGGATCTGTACATGCACAGTGCCTTAGCTGTGAGAAGTAACAAGGAACTAAAACAATCCTGATTTTTTTCAGACATCATCTCATGAGAGTAGAACCTGACTTTTCACTTTCAGTGACCTCCAGCACAACTCATATTGCGACTCTTCTTTTTCTGTATGTAGGCCTTGCCTGCATTTCAATTACATTTTACATAAATTTTACATTAGGATAGTGGTAGTTCTTTTAAAATAATAATAGAATGAAGTCTTAATGAAAGTACTTCAACAGCAACAATGAGAGCCAAAAAAAACCCCACCCCTAAAAAATCCCTACCAACGGTGCTTGCTAATATGTGCTTTATAAGCCTGACTGACTTGCTTCTAAACCTGGTAAATCAGAGTGCACGTTACAGCTCTTACAACTCATCAAGCCCCACCAGTGGTTAGAAAAGTCTAGTACATGTTACCCCAATTTGTATTTTTTAGAGAGCGCTGTATTTCTACTTATGATGAAGACAACAGTAACTTTAAACAAGAAATTAAATGCCCACCTACCAACAAGAAAGGCAGCCTTCTTAAATTGCCCAGCACAAGATGTCAGGCTAATGACACAATCATAAGATCAGTTTTAGTACTCCCAGACTTTGGTACTTCCAGAAACATACTGTTGTCAACAACTGTAAATAAACTGTGGGCAGAGAAGCTGGCAGTGCCATGGTCAAGAATCAGACGGGATGAAGGTTGGACTGGCCTCTTACTGGAGAGTTGGAAGTGCAAAATTTGGCTAGGCACAAAGACACCTTGCTAGAATTTGGCTTCCTTATGAGTGTCATTTGGCTTTAATCCTCCTTTTGACTGGAGGGGTTTTTTGAACCACAGAATGTTGTTCTGTGAAGGAAGTCAAATGACGTGATAGTATCAGCAGGAGAAGATAAGGTATTGTCTTAGGGACTAATTGCGCAGCTTGACTTTCTAATTTGTTAGAATAGATGAAAATTCTCCACAACAGTCTTAAAACTGCTGGCAGATTTTTCTACTTCATTTTTGAATAATAACATAAAGTAGAGATAATCATGATCTAATTGTAGACAATTTGTTAGTCAAAAAATGAGTTGAACAAATTGTTCTTTCTAGTGTATGAGTTAAAGTTCAGATACACACACACCAGGAAAGATTATTCCTGAGGTATTTATGACTGCAGGATACCTGAAAAATACTAAAAGTCAAATGGAAAAACAATGACTTACAAAATCTCTCCTTTTAAGTATGGAACTACATGAAACATGTGGTCCTTGAGCAACCTGGTCTAAGGTTAAGTCAGCCCTGCTTTGAGCAGGGGTTTGGACAAGGTGATCTCCAGAGGTCTTTCCAACTTAAATAGTCCTTGGATACTGTCAAATGCCCACAGTTAATAAAGTTGTGTCAGAGTACTTCAGACCTAAAAATCCACCTCAGGTCTAACATCAGAGGTGGGCTCAGACTCTTGTGGAAAGCACTGAAGTCCTCTCTGAGCACCACAGTTTATCCTCATCCTCAGCTTGTCCCATCAGGCCCCAGGTGCCTTATGGTCACTTTCCACTTAAACCCATACAGCACACTGTTTTAGCTTGCTCCTATTTATTTGCAAGCACCAAGTGGATGCGCAGCCCCTGAACAGTCTGAACCATAATGTAACAGGATCCTGTGTGACAAATGAAGGCAGTCAGAATGAGGACACAACAGGGAGCCTGTCCTTACTCTTCCTCATTTCCCTCCAACACAAATCCATACACGTGAACACGACAGCACCCTTCCATCTGCTGGTCCCTTCTCCTGCCTCCCTCCCTCTGCATACAGATGTGCTTGCATGTGGGCTGCACACTCCAGAAGGCAGATGCTGCTGGATTTTAATCCCCCTGAATCCTCTGATGGATTAAACCTCAAATCTCTAACCGTCCTTCTTAATGCTGCAGTAAGTAACACACATACTGGTTACACTGATTTACAGCTGAAATAAAAGCAAAAGACAGTCAAAATGAAACGTCTGAAAATCAATCTATATGCTGTGAGTAGAAGGGACACTAAAGCATTCTGGATTATTTTCTCCCACCATCCTTCACCCTGCCCAGTGCCTGCTGAGGCAAAATCACTAGCTGCAGCAATAAAAGTTGCAGGTACATGTATTACTTTCCACCTACCTGTAACCCTTCAATGGCCAGTTTGAGAATAGATGGCGTAAGCTTGGAGGCTTGTTTAAAGGAGAAGTTACTCCAATCTATAATTAGAATGAAGCCATTTATCTGAAGCTCCTGGTCTTCGATGAGCACTTCCAAGGACAGTAGGATAGCCCGAAGGATATCTATAAAGGAGTTTCTAAAACCAAAGCAGAAAAAAAAATCAATGGTTGCAGTAATGTTCAAACCTCAAGATATTCAGGTTTGCTGTGAATGGGACATGAGCAAGGGATGATGATTTGTTCTGGTAAAACTCTTCTAAAAAGAGAGTTGTTTCAGAGGTATCAGCGCTCCCACTCTAAAAGTCACATTCCTCTGCTTGATGTGATAAGTCCTGCACACTGGTGGATAAAATAAACCCTGAATTAGACCTTTTCAATTCTTCTGTCATTTCTTACAATAGATATTAGCTAAGCCACTCTGGGAAAATATTTGTCTGTGAAGAAATCATAGAATGGTTTATGTTGGAAGGGACCTTAAAGATCATCTAGTTCCAACCCCCCTGCCATGGGCAGGGACACCTTCCAGAAGATCAGGTTGCTCAAAGCCCCATCCAGCCTGGCCTTGAACACTTCCAGGGATGGAGCATCCACAATGTCTCTGGGCAACCTGTTCAGCATCTCACCACCCTCACAATAAAGAATTTCTTCCTTATATCTAACCTAAATTTACCCTCTTCCAGTTTAAATTTGTTACCCCTTGTCCTATCACTACACTCCCTGATCAAGAGTCTGCCTCCATCTTTCCTGTACACCCCCTTTAAGTACTGGAAGGCCACTATAAGGTCTCCCTGAAGCCTTCTCTTCGCTAGAACTAACAACCTCGACTCTCTCAGCCTGTTCTCAAAAGGAAGGTGCTCCAGTCCCCTGATCATCTTCATGGCCCTCCTCTGGACCCACTCCAACAGGTCCATATTTTTCTTATGTTGAGGTCCCCAGAGCTGAACACAATACTGCAGGTGGTGTCTCACAAGAGCAGAGTAGAGGGAGAAAATCACTTCCCTTGACCTGCTGGCCACACTTCTCTTGATGCAGTCCAGGATACAGTTGACTTTCTGGGCTGCAAGCACACATGTCTGGCTTAGAGTTTTCCATCCACCAGTAACCCCAGGTCCTTCTCTGCAGGGCTGCTCTCAATCCACGCATCACCCAGACTGTATTTGTGCTTGGGATTGTCTCAACCCATGTGCAGGACCTTGTACTTTGCGTTGTTGAACTTCATGAGGTTTGCACAGGCCCAGCTCTCAAGCCTGTCCAGGTCCCTCTGGATGGCACATCCCTTCCCTCCAGTGTGTTGACCACACCGCAAAGCTTGGTCTCATCAGCAAACTTGCTGAGGGCTCACTCAACCCCACTGTCCATGTTGCAAATAAAGATGTTAAACAGCGACAGTCTCAATACCAATCCTTGAGGAACGCCACTCATCACTGCTCTCCACTTGGACATCAAACTGTTGACCACAACTCTTTGAGTGCGACCATCCAACCAATTCCTTATCCACCCAGTGGTCCATCCACCAAATCCATGTCACCAATTTAGAGACAAGGATGTCATGTGGGACAGTGTCAAAAGCTTTGCACAAGCCCAGGTAGATGATGTCAGTTGCTCTTCCCTTATCCATCAACACTGTAAGCCTGTCATAGAAGGACACCAAATTTGTCAGG